>NW_020950098.1:1213110-1275688 GCF_900497805.2 Vombatus ursinus
TGTGTGTGTGTGTGTGTGTGTGTGTGTGTGTGTGTGTGTGTGTGTGTATGTGTGTGTGTGAGTTCATGTCCAATACCAGTCAGGACCTTGGGACTGATAGATACCCATGGAACATCCCCAAGAGGACATCCCAAAAGGAGAAAGACAAAAGATCATTTACTCCAAGTATCCTAGTTGCATTGGCCCTCCTAGACTCATTGATCTCTCTCCTCTGCTCATTTCATTTTTTTCCTACCATACTTTTGATTCAAGCTTTGAGTCAAACAATCAACCAATTGACAGAGATTTAGGTGCTTACTTATGTGCCAGGCACTGTTGTAAGTCTTAAAGAAAAAGTGAAAATCTCCATCCTCAAAGAGCTTACATTCTGATAGATGATACAAGATACACAAACATGCGTCTACTTAATACATATAAAACAGGCATCTATGTGCTCTAGTGGACAGGATGGTAGGCTGAGAGTCAGGAAGACCTGACCTGAATCCACCAGCTATTTGACCCTAGGCAAATCACTTTCTCAGTCTCAAGTTTCCTTGTCCGTAAAATGAGCAGGTTGGAATTGATCTCTTAAATATGCTACAATTCTAAGTCTATGAATACAAGTTGGGTTTGTGTCCTAGGTGCTGGGGGATCCAGAAAGAGTTCATGTAGAAAGTAAAGCTTGAGCTGTGTCTTAAAGGAAACCAGAAATTCTAAGAGTTGAGGAAGGAGTGCATTCTAAGTATAGGTAACAGCAGCACAAAGTGTCTGAAGCTAGATTTGAACTCAGGTCTTTCTGATTGTGCCACCTGCTTCTAGGAAGATAATCATATGTAAGAAGGCACGAGATACAGGAAAGGGTCGGGCTGTGAATCTTTAGATGCCATACAGATGAGTTTATATTTGATTCTAGAGGTATTAGGGGGACTACTGGAGTTTATTGAGTGGGGGAGAGGAGGGAAGTGACATGATCAGACTTGTGCTGTAAAAAAATCACTTTGATGGCTATGTGAAAGATAGATTGGAGTGTGTAAAAGCTTGAGACTGGGAGACCAAAAGGAGTCAGTCGGACACGACTCAAACAACTGAACAACAATAACAACAAAGTATAGGTCTAGACTAGAGTCTGCACCAGGGTGGTGGCTGTGTGAGTGGAGAAACTGGGACCTATAGGAGGGATGGCAACTGACTGGAGATGTCAGTTGAGGCAGAGTGAGAAGTAGAGGGGTGATTTCCAAATTGTGAACCTTGGTGGATGACCCTGGAAGGAGGGTAGTACCCTTAACAGAAATAGGGATGTTCAGAAGAGGGGACATACCCAAGGTACAGCAGTTTACTTCCCATATCTAGCTCCCTAAAAAGCGCTGGGGAAGTGCTGCTGGTTCAATATGCTTTTTCTCAAAGCCTAAGTGCAATGGGAGAATCCCAGGAGGAATCTCTTCTAGGTAGCATGAGCTACACCTTCTTTTGCCTCTACATTCCTAAAGCAGAAACCCCTCTATTACACTGCACTAACCACAATAAGGGAGACAGGGCAGTTGAACTATGAGTGTAGGAAGAACAACTGTGCTGTTCATTTAACAACGGTGTCAGGCTTTCTCCCACTCTAAGGTTGCTTGTAGGCAGGCAGCTCATCAAAGCAGACACAGCCCTGTACTTTTGCTTATTGAACTTAACTGAATTGAATCTGTTTGCCTGAGTGACTTTCTCTGTGAGTCTGTGTTTCTGTACCCCTGTGATGTGTATGTAGCTGAGAAAAGTCTCATCCATGGGGCTGTACTGTAAATGGTCTGAGAGCTAAGGCACAGAATTTACCAAAGGGCTAGGCAAAGATGACTTTGAATCACAAAGTTGGTAATGGTAAAGTCCTTAAATATACCTTATGGGCTCTTCCCCCATTATTTTAGGCATGTCGAAGTCAGAGGTCACTGACTGTCAGTGTTCATAGTAGCTAGGCATCTGACACTTAGCTGTCAGAAGAATGGTAGAAGGGACTGAGGATGCCTGAAGGAGAGAAGATTCAGAGAGATATGATTGCTGTCTTCATGTATTTGAATGGCTGTCCTATGGAGGAGAGATTAGATTTGTTTTGTTTGTTCCCAGGGAAAAGAACAGGAAGCAATGGCTTGTTGTTGTTCAGTCATGTCTCACTCTTTGTGACCCCATTTTGGGGTTTTCTTGGCAAAGATGCTGGAGTGGTTTGTCATTTCCTTCTCCTGCTCATTTTACAGATGAGGCAACTGAGGCAAGCAGGGTTAAGTGACTTGGCCAGGGTCACAAACTGGAGTGGTTTGCCATTTCCTTCTTCATTTTACAGATGAGGAAATTGAGGCAAGCAGGGTTAAGTGACTTGGCCAGGGCCACACAGCTAGTAAGTGTCTAAGGCCGTATTTGAATTCAGGTCCTCCTGACTCCAAGCCTAGGGCTTTATCCCCTGCAAAACCTACCTACCTGCCCAGTAGCAATGGGTGGCAGCTGCAAAGAGAAACATTTAGGTTTGAGGTCAGGAAAAACTTATTAACCATCAGAGCTGTCCAAATGTGAAATAGGCTGAATTTCCCTCTCCTTTTAGGTCTACCAGCAGAGGTTAGATAATGACTTCCTGCGTGTGTAATAATGTGGATTCCTTTGGGCACAGGGATCAGATGAGCTGGGCACCAAGATTGCTTCTGTCTCTGAAATGCTGTGATTCTGTGGCTGTGTTTCTGTAACAAAAAAGCTATCAATCAATTCAGCGAAAAAAAAAGTCAGTCAATTCGAGGGGAAAAAAGATGAAGCCATTTGGTTATCAAGATGTAGCTTAAATAGTTAAATGATTCACTAAGGTTTTCACTTCCTACCAAATACCTTTGGCATCTGTGACTCAGATCTATTTACAATGAACCAGAAAAAGCACTTCAGAACCTTAGAGTTGGAAGGGATTGTAGATGACATGTACAAGGAGGCATCAAGATAAGGCAGAGAAGAAAAGGGAACTCCCTTTACTATACAGTAGGATAGCCACAATATAAGACAATGTCCTCAGATGCCTTGGATCTTGTTTCATCTCAGATATATCAACTTGTTATGGCCTTGAATGGATGTTCAGATGAGAGAGTTGCTTATTCTGCCTTTTAATTCCCCCCCCATTTTCTGATTTAACTTTGATTTATGGATTACTGTGTTCAAAGAAGGTGAGGTTTATACTAAGGCAGAGGTTCCTAACTTGGGGCCTGTGAACTTTAAAAATATTTTAATAATTGTGTTTTAATATAATTGGTTTTCTTTCTAGTCTACTGTATTTAATTTTATCTACAGAAAAAGATTATTCTGAGAAGAGGTCTATAGGATTCATCAGACTGCTAAACCCGTCCTTTACACAAAACCGGTTAAGAATCTCTGATCTAAGGACAATGGAGTGTTTCATAGTCAGCTTCGGTGAGTTTTCAACACTTTACATATGAGCACTTGTCCAGAAGTCTATAAAGAAAATCATCAGGAAAATGATAGAAAGGAAATATCTATATCTATACCTATATCTACATACTTATCTATCTTATATATCTATATACATATGTCAATCGGATAGTCAGAGAGAAGTATTAGTCATGTACTCTGCTGCTATCCACACAAAATTAAGAGGTATAAAGGCAGCCTGTCTGCTCCCGGTGACAGATTTATAGGAAGACACAACAGTTACATGGGAAGATCTGGTATGTATAGGCTGCAATCTGAATCCTCATACCTATGTCAATGAGAGACCACCAAAGTATGAAAGAAGCTTCTGAAGAAGTAGTTTTGCGAGGCTCTCTTTGGGAACGTCTTAAATGATACCTTGTGTTTTCCCTAAATTTCCATTTCTTGTTGTGAGGATTAAATGAGTAGAAGAAAATCTAAAGTCCCAGCCAAATGCTCAGCAACTTTTTTGTACTATTGCATCATGGGCGTGGGCTTGAGCAAGGCATGATTGGAAAGTCAGAAAAAAAATGTTTCCTGGCTTTCTTCTCATGCACATGCTGGGGGGGTGTCTCAGAGGTTCAGCCCTGCCTTGCAAAGGGAAATGGAGGAAGAAGAGGAGAAGTTGTAGAATATGGAATAAACAGGGAATGTGGACAGGGAGAAGGGCTTCCCACAAGTTCAGGGGTGTGTACGAAGTGCAACAGTTGAGAAACAAGGCTCTATTCTTGTAAGGTTTTACTTTCCTCTGAAATCAGCTACAGTCTCCTAAAGGTCACATGCCTATTTGTTTAAGAGTGTTTTTAACCACACAGGTTTCAGTAAAATCAAAATCAAATACTAAGGAAACCAAATTCTTACTCTGAACACTGAATTTGCAGTAAGGAAAATTGCAGCCTATGGGCGTGATTGCTGTAGAGTTCTAACAGTACACAAAGTGCCAGGCTAACCACAGACTGTTTTCTACGCTAAAATGCGGAAAGAATATTTATTTTTATTTTAGTCGTTTTTTCCTATTTCAGTGTCTAGACAGAACATTGATTAAAAAAAAAAGTCACCTGTAGCTGCCCACTCAAAATTCTTAGCCAAAGATGGCAAATAATGCGGATATCAAGGAGCATTGCTCCCACCATCGGTTAATTGTTTGGGGGTACAGCTGGAGGGAGACATGATTTCTTGATTGTTTTGAGGAGAGTCACTCCTTTTTCAACATGGAGGAAGTGGGCAAATAGTACAGTATTTTTAAAAAAGTGACAGGAAATTGCTGTCAAAGATGATAAAGGCTATAAGGAAATGAACAAAGACTCAAAAGAGACCTGGATTAGACTCCTACCTCTCACACTTATTTTCTGCAAGGCAAACTATCTCTCTGAGTCTCAGTTTCCTTTTCTGTAGAATGGGGGTGATGATACCTATCATACCTATATCATGGTATGAAAAGTTGTTAGGATACAATGAACTGGTGTTTGTAAAGTTCTTTGTAAGAGTACGATCTAAAAGGCAGCTACTATTATCAAGTGAGCTGGTCCATTGTGGTATGTGTTTCACAGTGGATAGAGTGCTGGAGTTAGAGTCGAGAAGATCTGGGTCTGAATTTTGCCTCAGACACTTCCTAGATGTGTGAATCTGGGAAAGTCATTTTAATCTGTCTGCCTCAGTTTCTTCAACTATTGTTGTTGTTCAGTTGTGTCCAACTCTTCCTGACCCCATTTGGGGTTTTCTTGGCAAAGAAACTGGAGTGGTTTGCTATTTTCTTCTCTAGCTCATAATACAGATGAGAAAACCAAGGCAAACAGGGTTAAGTGACTTGGCCAGGATCACACAGCGAGTAAGTGTCCAAGGCCAAATTTGAACTCAGGAAGATGTCTTTCTGATTCTAGGCCTAGCAATCTATCCACTGCACCACCTCGTTGCCCATTCCTCAACTGTAAAAAGGGGGTAATAATAGCACCTACCTCCCATAAATATTAACTATTTCTACTAAAATGCTTCTTTAAAAGTGTAATATAAAAGGTGGTCATTACTAAAATGTGAACCGGACAATCAGTATATGTGTTTCACAGTGGAGAGAGTGCTGGAGTCGGAGTCAGGAAGACCTAGGTTCAAATCTCACCTCAGACACTTCCTAGCCATGTGTCTTGGGGCCAATCACAATATCTCTCAGTATTATTTTCCTCATTTGTATAATGGGGATAAAAATTATACCTACCTGAAAGGGTTATTGTGAGAACCAAATGAGATAATGTATGTAAAGTGCTTTGCAAACATTAAAGTGCTACATAAGTGGTAGTGGTTATCATAAACACCATCTTCATCATAGTCATCATCACCCCCACCATCATCATTCTTTTGTAAAGATAATGAGCTCAACCCAGAATTTAGTTAAAGGGGAGGTTGGATTATCTTTGGGAAATTGGTTGGTACATTTAATGACCCTAAACTTCTCCCTGAAACAAAGGACTATCTTTTTTTAGCATCAATATTTTTTTTTCTAGTAAAATTGAGTGTAATAGCACAGTCTCTGGAGAATTAAAATTGAAGGTCACCCAGGGGCATTGGAAAATTATGTGTTGGACATGAGTAGGCCTTAGTATGTTGCCAATGAATGGGTGTAAAGTTTATCATCAAAAATATACAATCGATAAACATTTATTAATGCCTACTATGTGCCAGGCACTGTGCTAATCACTAGGGGTACAAAAAAGGCTAAAGACAGTCCCTGCCCTCAAGAAGCTTACAATATAATGGAGGAGACAACATGCACACAAATTTATACAAAGCAAGCTATATATAGGATAAATAGGAAACAATAAAGGAAGGCACTGAAATCTAGGGATTGGAGGCTTCCTGTAGAAGGTGGAATTTTAGTTGGGACTTAAGGGAAGCCAGAGAAGTCAGATATAAGATAATATACATGGTGATTCTGTCATTCTGTCATGGACACAGTCCACATGCTTTCCTGGTATTCACACAAGGTCAAGAGATCTAGAAGAATTCTCTACCATGTTGGGTAGAACTCCATATAGGATCTAAAAGGATAGAAAAGAAAGTCTCACAGGATGAAAAAAGAACAAATAGATGGTACTCTGCATCATTAGTGAAAGTGCTCACATCAGTAATTTCAGAGATCTATCAAAGTATCAGAGAAGATAAATCATTTCAAAGCAGTTAGATGAAGTCAATGAGAGGATGTATTTTTGTCATGATAGAAGAACAAGATATTTGTATTTTCAGTAGAGAAGATAGGGAACCAGTATAGATTTTATACTTAATACAGACACACAAGAAATAAGCTGTTAATAAGAATGCTTGTCAATGAATTGAATGAGGTAAGGATAAACCTGTTATTTCATTGACATAAGATTAGGAAAATCCCTCTACCAATATATCATGACCTTCTCTACAATTTATAATCTCAGAGATTTGTCTGAAACACTGAGAGATTGTGACTTGTCCAGCATCACACAGCCAGCAGATGATTCTATTTGTTAAAACCATGGCTGACAGAAGCAGAAGTTAGAAGACCAGAACAGAAAACACTGAAGTCAGATTCTTTTCCTACTTAGGGTCAAGTTGGCCGCATGAACCTGGGATGGAGAGTCTATAAAGATTTATAGAGACATAAAGAGAATTGCTTCCCCATACTAAGAGCAGAGGAACATTCATCAGTGATCCCATTGCCTGTGTCTAACGGTGAACCAGTCATTAAGATGAGTTTAAGCCCACGTAAAAATGTTTTATTTCAGAAACATGAGCAAAAACTTTGCCCACTTTATACTGCAGAAACTATCAGTGCCACATATTCGGGCAGAATGAGTATGAGGGCACATAGTAGAATCTCAATTTTTCTCAACTGCTAGTGCCTTCCCTGCATTGACTTTGTATCTATTTGGATTTATTCACTTTATATTTATGCTATCTATATTTTATATGTTCTTGTTGTCTTCTCCATTGGAAAGTAAACCCCTTACAAGTAGGGATGGTTTCATTCTTTGTGCCTATATTCTCAACATTTAGCAAAAATGCCCGGTATGCATTAGGTAGTTAATAAATGCCTGTTGATTGAGAGTAATGTGCACATTGTAGCTAAAAACTGCTTATGAAAACAGGAAACTCACTTTACTTTTTGAATGACTTTTTGTTGTAGCCTTTAGGTAAATTGTGAAAGGAGAATGTTTAGGGCATTTCGTGGCAAAGGCAGAATCTCTATTTTCAGCTATGCAGCAGCAACCAATGAAAATCCTCTCTGTTCTCCTTTGCCCCTCCTCATTCCCACTC
The DNA here is from genome assembly GCF_900497805.2 of Vombatus ursinus. NCBI lineage: Eukaryota > Metazoa > Chordata > Mammalia > Diprotodontia > Vombatidae > Vombatus > Vombatus ursinus. Next base: position 1,220,803 of record NW_020950098.1, read on the forward strand.
CCTGGTACCATGTTTGAAAGGCTTAGAGGAAACCAGTTTGCCAGCACTTGCTATATCCCACTGCTATCTGTGTAGCAATTGTGGCAACTCACAAGGAAGACATTTTTACCTTCTTTACACCAAAAACTGAATGATTAAATTTTTTCTCCACATGTTGCAATGTTGAGAAATATTGAAAAGAAAAATCAAAACCAGCTGTCCACAGAAACAGCTAGTCTTGTGCGGCATAATGCTCCCAGGACTCTAAACCCTAGACTCGTGGTTCCCAACGGTTTTAAAAAAATTATTCCTTTTCTGTGCTGCAAACCCTTTTCAACAGCAACAAAAAGCATTTAAACCATCCAGGATTATTTAATATGCCACTCAAAATATTCTTTTAGAACTATTAAATGCTTAAAATAATTATGTGGTAGTTTATGATAAGCTTATGATGGATTTGCAAAAAAGCTCCAAATTAAATTTTATATTACATAACTATAAAATATAAAATTTTAACCTATGTATATATGAAAACTCTAACTATAAAAGTATAAAACTAATTATAGACTAATTATGATGTTTTATGTGGGGCATTCTGTAAAAATTAAATTAAAAGTAATCAAACAATTAAATATTAAATTTCATATTAATTTAAAACTTTTATATTAAATTTCTTTATTTTACAAATTTGATTGAATACAAGCAACATTTTTTAATGAAATAAACTACAATTTGGAAGATCTTTAGCATAATAATTATTTAAGATTAAATTCAGCGTTGGGCTTTTTTTTTTTTAAGTTTGCAATATTTGGCTCAACAGCAGACAAATATCATTTTAAATCTGATTCTACATAGTTTGTTTCTGTATTTTGATTTAAAACCCAAATAAAATGAAAAGGCTATCCACACAATTGTGTGGTAGAAAATGATATGAGAATTTTACTAGCCGTCTTTCCGAGAGATGGAAATTTATTTTTTTTAATTTTTAGACAACCTATTGACAGAAATGAATAGCTAGTTACGGTATGAAGTATTTGCTTTTTTATTGGCTAATGATAAGAACTGCACTAAATGATAAGTGTACTTAAAGTTCTATTGAATATATTTGTTTATATAATGTTTTTATAAAAACTAACCTCTGTAAGCAAAGAATCTCTTTAGACATGACTTTCTTTTCTTCTACCACTGGCACACCTACTACTATACCCTCACAGAAATCCTGCTAAACAACTAAACTGTGTTGCTAACCAGCTCATTTGAAAATCAGTCCACTAGATAAAAGAATAGCAACATAAGCAGAAGATAAATTTAAACTGTAAAACAGCCTTTATACTGCAAGGTTTGTTTTTGCAGAACGTTTGCAGTGGTACATGATGATTTCAACATGACTTATAATGCACATGTCTGGGGATCATGGTTTTCTTTTTTTCTTTTTTTAAAACATATTTTCACATTAGTCTGTTACAAAGAAGTATTAGAACCAATGGAGGAATCACAAGAAAGGGGATCATGATTTTCAGATAACCTGATATTTGTGTTGTGATAGTGCAAATGTGATCACAAACCTAATGAGATATAGTTATAGAGGAACAGAGAGAAAACGGAATGCAAATGAGAGTATGTACATGTTCCTGACCCACTATTGAGAACTGGTTTGTGCTCATATATTAAACCCAAGTGGTGGTTTGGAAACAATTTGGTTGAGAAACAGCAAGAACATGTAGTACTTAGAAGCAGTCAGAATTTGTATATTTGCTACACAAACACCAAAATTATTGCGTGCATGATTTCATAATGATTTAAAATCACTGCAGAAACAAACCTTTAATGCCTCAAACAAGCACTTGCTTGATGTCATGGAGGAAAAATATATTTGTAACATAATTGAGTAATTATTCACTGCTCTACAACAGGTAGGTCTTGACATTAAAGATTTTTTAGCACAAACTCCTCGGATCATCATCGCAAACTCAGAGTCAGAAGATTTGACTCCTAGTCACTATTTTCTACGGCTTTTGACAAGTCAGTTAACTTTTTTGACTCTAAGTTCCTTATCCATAATATTAAGATGGTAATACTTTCACTACCAACCCTGAATACTAGGCACTTTGATTCCACAGGGGCTTCGAGGACTGAGAAGATTAAGGAGAACTAAGGCTCTAAGGGGATATCCTTGGGCAAAACTAATCACAATAAAAGTGCATTAGGTAAAAAATGTCGAGTTTTTTATTTTATTTTGCTAGGCAATTGGGGTTAAGTGACTTGCCCAGGGTCACACAGCTAGTACATATTGTGTGTTGTGTGTCTGAGATCGAATTTGAACTCAGGTCCTCCTGACTTCAAGTCTGGAGCTCTATCCACTGCTCCACCTAGCTGCCCCTCAAGTTTTTTAAATGGTCAATAAAAGCTGCTGATGGAAAAAAAATCTCCACAATTGAAGTTCAGGCAAAGCAAAATTTGGTGTGCTAACAGTTCTCAGTTCCATTAGTCCTATAGTCAAATACTCCATGGTATCAAAATGACAGAGACAAAAAATATTTTTTTGGGGATCAAAGTACTGAAATGCTGGATGTAGCTAGCAAGGGAATGACAACACCCTTCCTGAAGAAAATAACCACCAGGATGATGCACCCAGGCCATGCCCCAGCTTGCCTAAGGAGAGAATTGCTGTGATAGCAGATCTAAGGTGAAAGTGAATTGTCTGCTCATGTCTTAAATTTTTGTACCATTCTTTAAGTATTTGTGAATGTACGCTTATGAATCTGCATTTGTTCTGTGGTGGTGGAAATAAATGGCTGTCCTGTACTTGATTTACTTTGTACATTGAGAACCTTTCTAGAAGGAACCATATCAATCCCTAGACAGGAGCTATACCCATTTTAAGTGATTGTCACTAGTTTACCTACTTTGGGGCATAATGAGCTAGTGGGTATAAGAAAAACATGTCTTCTGTCTTTGGAACTAGGCTCTCCTAGGACTGAAACCAGTTTGAATCCAGAACTGGAGCCTCTTAGTAGAAGGAAAGACCAGTAGTTCTATAGGGATCTTTACTCACTCACATTTTGTTCCCACTTTTTGTTCTTACTCTTTGTTGACAAAATAGCCTCAGATACTGTTTTAACCTAGTACAGTGGTAGCTCTATTTTTGGAAAAAGACCAAAAAGATCTTCTTGAATGACAAATAGTGTGGCAGAAGAGAGAAGTCTAGTTACAAAAAAAATGAAAACCCCAGTGTTCTTGTGAGCAGTAAAAAATGGAATATTTTCCCTAGGTAATTCTTTGCCTGCCAAACCATCATACTTTAATGAAACCATAATTCAAATACTCTTTCTCCTAATCCTGTTCTTGAAAAGAAGAGTTTTGTTCTTAATTAAAATCTCATACTTTTCAGACTAATACCGCACAATCACTTTGAACTACTTTGCTATTATCTTCAATTCAATGACTAAGCCATCATATAGACTGCAATTATGGAAACACCGAAATCAATAAAAAAAATCTCAATATATTGAAAATAGAGTTTGAAATGGGACAAGATCCTTATATGTCAAATCACAAAATCATAGGATCTAGGGCTAGAAGTGACATTAGGAATCTTTGTCATTTTTGCTTTGTCATTTGCTTTGTCATTTTTCAAATTCGATTTGAAAATTTTATTGATTTTTTTGGTTTTTATAGCATTGTTTCCAAATTTGGTTTTATACTGTTATTTCCCTACCCAGTGAGCCACTTAAAGAAAGAGAAATAGTTAAAGTAAAAACTGACTAGCATTTCAACTGAGTCTGACAGCATATGTAATACTCCTTATAGTTCCCTACCTCTGGCAATAAAATAGGTGCATTTTTTCCCTCTGCTTTGGGGCCAAACTTGGTCATCATAGTTGCATAGTTTTCATTTTTAAAAAATTTTTTTTTTCATTTACATCATGGTCATCATTGTGTATATTATTTCCCTAGATGCACTTACTTCACTCTGAATCAGTTCATGTAAGTCTTCCTATGTTTTTCTGACTTCTTCATATTTATTGTACTTTATAGCCCAGTAATACCCCATTTCATTCATGTACAATGACTTTCTTAGCCACTCCACAATCAATGGATGTCCACTTCCCTCCCCCATTTTTTTTTTTTTGGCTATGACAACTGTGCTGCTTGTTACGAATATTCTCCAACCCCTTTCATTATGTAGCAGAAGAAACTGAGGCCACAAGGGCTTCCTCTGCCCTCAAGGGACCCCTTTTCTAGGCTTGATTTCATAAGTGCACATTGACAATTGATGGCAAATACTATGTGCAGTGTAAATTTTTAAATAGCCTAATGCCTACAGATGAGAAAAATTTCATTTATTGTGCTTACATTAGACTCACAGATTTTGTATAACTTTCCAGCTCACCAAAATTTTCAGTTTACTCATTTTTTTTTACTAACGTTTCCTGCAATTATTGGTGACATTTAATCTAATCCATCTTTGAGCAAAGAATATCAGCAAAAGGAAGTTTTGCAATAAAAATGCTGCAATACTGATTTATTCATGACCCAATTAATTTAGTATAGGTGCAGCATGATCTATAGGCCTTTGGACCCATGTTAATTCATGATATTCTTCCCTGATACTTCAATATTTCTAGTGTCTGTGTTTTTGTTAGTATGGGTACTCCCTCTACTGACAGGGAAAACCTACTTGCAAATTTGGCTAGGGGTGTGTGTGTGCGTGTGCACGCATGTCTCACATTTTTCTTTTCTCAGATGATGAGAAAAAAATAATGATAAACACAATGAATGATTTTCTTCTGAGGAAAATTTCATATGAATTTTGGAAAATCCTGTGAAGGCAGTATTATTCTTACATGTAACTGGCTCCTTCATAAATACCACCTGTAGAATTCGCTTTTCAAACACATCCCAAGTCAGAGGTATAGTGAGGGCCAAGACATGGAACATATACAAAGTCACCTTTGATGCTTTCAGGCCATCATGTGGGAGCTTTGGGGTCACTTTTGACCATGAGTGACTCAAAGCTAAAGGGCTTGTATTTTGTTTGTTTTTTGGCTAGGCAATGGAGTTAAGTGACTTGCCCAGGGTCACACAACTAGTAAGTGTCAAGTGTCTGAGGCCAGATTTGAACTCAGGTCCTCCTGACTCCAGGGCTGGTGCTCTATCCACTGTGCCACCTAGCTGCCCCTAAGGGCTTGTATTTTGAAAGAGTTTTTCCCTTTGAACTGTGAATTGTGTCAGGGATATTTTGAGCTGCTTCATACAATAGGTAACTTGCTTTATGCCCTATTCTGACCTCCATGAGACCATGAACACATTAATATTTGTGCTAAAAAAAGGCCACCACATTTCCATTTATTATACAGTGGGTTGGTCATCCTGCTACAGTTACATAATATACCCTCCTACTAAAAAAAATCTTCAGGGCTCCTGATTGCCACTAGAATGAAAAGCAAAATAAAAATTCTAAAGGACAAGTCTTGACTAGACAAGTCTAGGTTTGGGTTTGGGCTACCTTTTTTGTGTTTCTTCTTTCCTGGTCTTAAATGAACAAGTGTCAAGACTGAGATGGATGTGTCCAGGCTTGGAGATGATCCTGTGAGTTTGAGAAATATGGAGGTGCTAGATCCTTACAACTACTCCAGCAGCCACGGAGAAGACAAACACTAATAAAAGGCCCAAACCTTTCCTGTTTTACCAAAACCCATGGATCAGAAGATGTTCTTTTGAGTGTAGGAAATAAATACCTGTCCCATACCTGATTTACATTGTGTATTGAATACCTCTTTATTCCCTTCTTTGGGTAGGCCAAAATTTAAGCTATAAGTAAATAGTCAATGCAGGTGGGGGTATAATGAGCCAAAATGTGTGAGAAAAGGAAGCCCCATGCCTTCCTCATTAAAGGCCAGGTGCCCCAAGGACAGAATTCTATCTATTGCCTAAATGGATCCAGGACAAAGGCTTCCATTAGGGAGAAGGGAATGAGAGGGTGCAGTGGCCTAGATCCTTGGGCTTAGCAATACTTCTCAATGCAGGATGCAGGGTTCTGGTGAAATAATAGTAACTGACATTTGTAGAGCTTTCCTCATAGCAACACTGTAAGGACAGATAGATATCACTATCCCCATTTGACGGATGAGGAAGCCGAGACTCAGAAAAGATAAGTACATGATCAGATAACTAATAAGGGGCAGAGCCAGGACTTGAGCTCAAATATTACAATTTCAAATCCAACATAGCCAGGTGACACAGTTCATAGAGTGCAGAGGAACTGGAGACCAAATTGCCAACATTCACTGGGTTATAGAGAAAGCAAAGGAGTTCCAAAAAACATCTACTTCTGCTTTATTAACTACACCAAAGCCCTTGACTACATGGATCACAACAAAATGTATCAAATCCTCAAAAAGATGGGAGTGGCAGATCATCTTACTTGTCCCCTGAAAAACCTGTATGTAGACTAAAGAGCAACAGCTAGAACTGAACATGGAAAAACCGATTGATTGGACAACGCTGTATATTGTCACTTTATTTACTTAACTTACATGCAGAATAAATCATGTGAAAGTCCAGGTCAGAGGAATCAAAAGCCTCCTGGATTTTAGGGTTACTGGGAGGAAAATCAACAATCTCAGATATGTCCAGGGGTGGGGAACCTGCGGCCTTGAGACCACATGTGACCCTGTAGGTCCTGAAGTGCCGCCCTTTGATTGAATGCAAACTTCACAGAACAAATCTCCATAATAAAAGGATTTGTTCTGTAAAACTTGGACTCAGTCAAAAGCCTGCAACCAAGGACCTAGAAGGCGATGTATAGCCTCAAGGCCACCCCAGTGTGTAGACCATAGCACTCTGATGGCAAAAAGTGAAAAGATGAGAGGGACAGAGGGGAGTGTAAAAGCTGACTTGAAGCTTAACATTAAAAAAAAAAAAAACCCAAAGACTATGGAAACTGGTTCCATCACTTCCTGGCAAATAAAGGGAGAGGAAATGGAAGCAGTGTGAGATTTTATATTCTCGGGCTCAAAGATCAGTGCAGACAGTGACTGCAGACATGAAATTAAAAGACACTTGCTCCTTAGAAGGAAAGCTATAGTAAATGTGGACAGCATACTAAAAAGCAGAGACATCACTGTGCTGACAAAGGTCTGTATAATCAAAGCCATGGTTTTTCCAGTAGCGATGTACGACTGTGAGAGCTGGACTGTAAGGAAAGCTGAGCACCACAGAATTAACTTTTTTGAATTGTGGTGCTGGAAAAGACTTTTGAGAATCCCTTGGACAGCAAGGAGATGAAATGAGTCGATACTTAAAGAAATTAATTCATATCATTCACTGGGAGATCAAGTCATGAAGCTGAAGCTTAAATACTTTGGCCACACAATGAGAGGACAGGACTCATTGGAAAAGACCTTGAAAATGGGAAAGATTGAAGGCAAAAGGAGAAGGGGATGACAGAGGATGAGATGAGTAGATAGTGTCATGGAAGCAACAAACATGAGTTTGGACAGGTTTTGGGAGATAGTGGTGGATAGAAGGACCTGGCATGCTATGTGTGGCCCATGGGGTCAGACACAACTGAATAACAACAATGACAACAACAACAGCAACAACAACAACAGAGTTCTAGGGGATAATCCAGTGCGTGGTTATCCTCCTAAATGCCAGCTCACGAGCCTCTACTAGTGCTCTTTCTCTTAATGAGCCAACAGACTCAGTTCTTTAGCAAAGGCATTTACTCAAACAGCACAGGAAGGATAGTAATTACAAAGCATTTCTCTCAAACATCATGGGCATACTCTTCCACAAATGAAAGCAGAGCCCAAGATTGGGGAAAGAGTAGACATGAGTTCAATGGTGGCGAGGCACATTTGTAGGGAACACTCATGGCCAAGGCGACTTACAGCTCAGGAGCGGTGGGTCTTTGATGTCCTTTCATGGGGTGGGGGTCAGTTCACTATGAGACACTCCATCGTTCATCTGGGCTAGCTCTTCACAGAGTTGGCCCTTTGCACGGCATTGTGTCATCTGGGCTGTTCCTCCAAGGGTTCAGGGTCTCAGCTGGACGGGACAATTTGTTCCCGGACTAGGTTGAGCAGTCACTCAGCGGCTATGCTGATTCCTCACCAGGTTTCACTTTGTTGGACCCAGCTTGGCAAGATTGCTGAACCACCATCTCTTTCTGAGGTTGTGGAGTCTTTGCTGGATGAGACAATCTGCTGCTCTCCTGGGCTTTCCATTCAAAGGGCAGTTGCAGTTTTTTTTTTTTTTCCACTTTCAGCGATTAAGGTACTGAAGCTTAGGAAGGTCTCCTTCCTAAGATGGGAAATGACTCTTGCGTCTGAAGGCTTTGCCCTTTGCCTTTTAATGTCTCTGTCTTGGAATCTTGACAGGCTTTCAGATTTTACTGATTTCACTGGGACAGCTCCCTTACATCCTGTTCTCAGTGAGAAATCTGCAGTCCCTGCAAATACCTTGGAGACATACTTGGGTATCTGTTGAGCCAGACATTTAGCATTCTACATAGTTCCATGGTTACCATTAGTTCAGTGCAAAGTACAGTAGTGCACTGTAAGCAAGTACCTTTGCCATATATAATCATAGAGCATGTGGAACATAGTTTCATACAAAGCCCAAAACATGTGTCACATATATATATATATAGCAATAGGACATGCCAAGGAATCACATCTTAGTGGTATATATCAAGTATGGCATGCCAGCATACACATTACTACTTCATTTACAGTAAAGAAACAATAGCATAGCACATAACAAAATATATCTCAGTGGCTTAAAAAGTATACATTAAATGTGTTTCATCAATAGATTTTATCTGTCCTACTGATAATTGTTTCACAACTATGTCTCCAGAAAAAATGTAAATAACATACTTTCAAGTTCAATCTTCATTATGAATATTTTTCCATAACTTTCTCATCTAAATAATTGACCAACAATAAATCAAACCCTGATTTGTAGCATTTACAGATTTCCATTGTGTAAATACTTTCACTGAAAAACTGACCAATTATTGACTGGCTCTGGCATACCCCTGCTTTTATGTCTCCTGATGTATTATAGTTAAGCCTGACCACTGACTGAGTGGTCCTACCATTTTATATCCTAAGTTCAGGGCAATGGGTTGGCTATCAATCTCTGGTAGTCCAACTTGTAAGCTTGTTGACTGCTCAGGCTAGATATCACAGTCTCCTATGAGTGTGTTCTGGTACCTTGGAACCCTCAATAACTATAGCATCCTGTTAACTCCCAATGGCTTCTGGGTTTGGTTCTCCCTTATCATCTGAATAGGAGTTCTCAGACCATTATGTGGCCTACACACTTGAAAGAAGCTCTGCAGAACTGACCTTTGTCAAATGACAACTTCAGACTAGCAATCTAACACTTCCACTAGTCTCACTTCATGTTCTTCTTTTATCTTTCCAAAGACAATAATGTTGTCCAAGTACTCCAATACTTCCAGGTAGCTCAAATCACCAACTGTCTTTTCCATTAATCATTGAAAAATTGGCAGGTGCTCTTGATATGCCTTGAGACATTGGTTCAAACTGGTAGAATCCAGCTGGGCAGTTGAGTTCTTGCCATCTCTTGGTCTTCTGCCATTGGAATCTGGTAGTGCACCCCGAGCAAATCCAAATCTGAGAACCACTAATTGCCTAGCCAGAAGCTCAGAGAGTCATGAAGACTTGGCACAGTGTAATTGTCCATTTTCACTCACTTGTTCAAAGCTTGCTCATCCACACACATCTGGCTCTCCCTAGGCTTCTTTTGTATAACTACTATAGGCATTCTGTAAAGACTGCTAGACTAAGTGTTGATATTGTCAATGAGCAATTTTTAGAATTTTCTCTTATTTATTTATTTATTTTGGTTTTTGGTGAGACAGTTGGGGTTAAGTGACTTGCCCAGGGTCACACAGCTAGTGTCAAGTGTCTGAGGCCAGATTTGAACTCAGGTCCTCTTAACTCCAAAGCCAGAGCTCTATCTACTGGGCCACCTAGCTGCCCCCAAACATGTATGTAATTATATAAAACTCATTTATATATGGTATCATTTTGCATGCACACATAGAAAGAAATGTTATATACTGTACATTTTAAAAAAACTATTTTATTTTTTTGCTAGGCAATTAGGTGAAGTGACTTGCCCAGGGTCATACAACTAGTAAATATCAAGTGTCTGAGGTTGGATTTGAACTCAGGTCCTCCTGACTCCAAGGCTGGTGCTCTTATCTACTGCACCACCTAGCAGCCACTGTTAAAGAGTAATTCTTTCAGATGGTTTCTGAGATCAGTCATAAGAACATCTTTTGCATCATCTCTTGAAAGCTCTGGAGTATGTGAGGTGGATTCTGAGTTGGTCCTTGCACATATCCCACATCCTTCTCTTGTAGTGAGAACACCTTTGTCTGCTTAGCTGTTCTCTCAAACAGTTCTTCCATTCTTTGAGCATCGGAGAGTCCCTAAAATCAAATTTCTCTGTATCTATCCAGGAGTTGGGGAAATTGGAGCTGTAATGGCATTTTCTGCCAGTACTTGTTCCTATTTTCCTGCATGCTTAGTTCTCATCACTTAGTTTATAGAATCCCGACCCTGTTATAGGCTGCATGAATTTTCCTTAAGTCTCTCTCTTAAAAAGAATGGAACACAAAGATCACCTGGAATCTACTGTCCAGGAGAACAATGAATTTCACATTTTTAACTTTTATTATCTTGTGGCCAGGAAGTGATAATTATCACGTGGCCAGGAAGTGATTATTCTTGGTGCATCCTGAATTAACAAGCACACATACCAGCAACTGTGCCTACCATAAGAGTTACTGGGGCAGCTAACAATTTTACTTGATGAAGCAGTTTTCATTTGAGATAAATAAAATAGGGCATTAGAGCAGTGGGGTCAAACTCAGATAGAAACAGGAGCCACTAAATCTTACATAAAGATTCCTGAAAGTACAAATTAACATTAACTATGTTTTATTGTATTTTTATTTATTTTATTAAATATTTTTTGATTATATTTTAGTCTGGTTCCTGCTGGAGCCTATGCTTGACACTTTGTGCTAGAGTTAGTAAATAGTTTCTGATAGTAAAAAGTTAGAGATATGAAATACTTTGCTCTCTTGGATAGAAACTCATAAATTTATGAGTTGGGATGAATTATCCATGTACCTACTTCACCCTTTTTCCTGGTATATGAATCCATAATGCATTCTCATTATTTCATAGGATTGTAGGGTTTAGAGCTGCAAAGATGAGAAAGTGATTCTCATTAATCTTTTATCATAGGAGTCATTCTACCTTCTCATACCAGTTTATGAAATTAAATAAAATTTTGAGGAAAGCTGTCATAGACATATGAAAACTTACATCTTTGATTTAATTCTTCATTTTATTCCATTCTCTCCTCTTCCTCTCTTTTTATCTCAGTCTCTATCTCCCCTCCCAGACAATTTATATCAAATTATATGTGGCTGAACTTTTAGAAAAGTCCAAGGCTTGTGCCATGCAGAGATTGACAATTTTTTAAGCACTTTAAGATTACTTGAAAGCCTTTTTTCATTTATGAGTCTCAACAGTTATTTAAAAATTGGGAACTTATTAAGGGCAAAACCCATAAATATCTTTGAGTGTTTGCTAGGTTAGAATTTTCTTGTCCTCTAAGCTTCAGCAAAGAAGTTATCTGAAAACATTTTAATCCAGCTTTTCTCGAAGCACCAACTAGTGTTTATCCTGCAGTACAATTTCTTTTCAATGACGTTACAACTATTCTATGGTTAATGTTAGTATCTAACTAATGCATTTTTATATGATTGAGTCATCTCAAAGTTAGTTAATTGATTTTGATCTATTTTATTTTTTCTTAAAGTATAGAAGGCTATGTGGTATGCAACCAATAACAAACATTGATTAAGCACCTACTATGTGCAGACTACCAGGCTAACCTGTGAAGGAAAGATCTTATTCAGAAAATAATTCTCTTAAAACACTACAAAATTGTTCAGTAGCATCCTGGTGCTTAGGTTGTTATTTACCTCATATATCTGTCCTTCTGACATCTTATCTCACTTTAAAACACCGAAGCTATTCCTCAGAAAGTAGACTATTTACTTAAGTAGAAAGTTTAATTCAATTGGCTCAGAAATATCCATATCTATATCTATATATCTATATATGTCTGTTGGTGAAATTGTGAACTGATCAATCCATTCTGGAGAGCAATCTGGAATTATGTCCAAAGAATTATTAAACTACCTAAACTCTTTGACCCAGCAATGCCACCACTAGGTCTATTTCCAAAGATGATTAGGGAAAAAAGAGAACAACCTATATGTTCTGAAGTGTTTATAGAAGCTCTCTTTGTGGTGGCAAAGAACTGGGAATTCCAGGAATGCTTATCAGTTGGGGAATGGCTGAACAAGTTGTGGTATATGATTGTGATAGAATACTACTATGCTGTAAGAAATGATGGGTTCAATGATCTTAGAAAAACATGGAAAGACTTATATGAAATAATGAAGAATGAAGTGAACAGAACCAAGAGAATCCTGTATATAGCAACAACAATATTGTTTTAAGAACAGCTTTGAGTGAATAGCTTATTTTGACTGTTATAAATACCCAAATTAATTACAAAGGACATAGGAAGAAAGAAACTATCTGCATCCAGAGAAAGAACTGATAAAGAGAAGTATGTACAGAAGAATTTTACATATATACATACATATATGTATCCATGTATCTTCACGTGTGTCTAATGGTAGCCATCTTTAGGGTGGGATGAAGGAGGATTAAAAAAAGGAGAAAAAAAGACATTTACATGATAATTTTGTGGTATATTTGAAAGGAATAACAAGTTGTGCATGGGAGATTCACAGTTTCATGTACAATCATCTTTTTTTGGTCCTGTTATGGAAATGCTTGTTTTATTCCATAAATATGTATTAGTAAAAAAGGGAAAAAAGAAATATGTCATGTGATATATACATATATGTATACATACATACATATACCTTAATGATTAAGCAATTAACTTTGTGTTAGAGATAAGAGGAACATTTGAACTTTTCACTGAGATCCACTTACATAAAACACAGCTTTGGTGGTAGTAGAGGAGGTAGGGTAATCTTTTAATGAAGGCAAAACTCATTCATTTATACCTGGAGTCCTATCAGTTAACTCTACCCAACTGGAGGCCTGCTTCCTCTAACAGAATAATCTAAAAAGTACTTTTAGTGAAAGTTAATATTAAGTGATTTCTAATTTTTAAAGTTAATAATTGATGGAAACCAGAGGAATGAGGTACTTCATCAAATAATGAGTTTCCTGTTACTAGAGGTATTCAAATGGAAATAGGGAGGTGATTTGTTGGGTAGGTTGCAAAGGGAATTCCTGTATTATGTGTAAGGTATTGGGTAAGATGATAAGACTCCTTCCAACCGTAAGATTCTATACAAGAAAGTCCTTTGCAAACTGAAAAGTTCTATACAAATGGAAGATGTCATTATTACTGTCTTAATTCTATTTGATTTGGAACATTTTCTTAAGGTTGGGAAGAGGTTACATCTTTTATGTAGTTTTCCTGGCACATTGTGCACTAGATTCTAAATCTGGTGCTGAGGTAGTTGAGAAGTCATAGAAGCCTTGTCCATAGTTTGTCAGTTAGTTTCACACGATCTCAGATGATTGACATGAGAAATGGGTTCTTATTTCTTGTGACTTATCAGCACCACTTCCACTTTGTATTGGTGCTCAGTGCTTTTCACACCATGTTGGAATGATTCATAATAAAACTAAACAAAATTTTATTCTCTTCCACCTCTTCCCCCCACCTTCCGCCCACATGTTCATTTGCAGTCAGTTGCTTCAAGTGAAAAAAGCTTAGCACCAGCCAAAGTCCAATGAAGAGCAAAGCAAGTGAATGCCATGTAAAAACAACGCTCCGCTGCTAAGCTGTTGAAAGGTACATTTCTCTAGTTTCATTTCAGTGGTGAAATTTTGCAAGCTTGACTTAAAATGTGCTCTTGAGGTCTGAAGCCTTGGAAATCTCTTCCTGTTGCTGGTGAGTCATTATAGGTCCGATAGTGGTTTGGAATCTTTCAATTATCCGAGGCACACATAATTCTCAGCCCTCAGCCTTTACTTCTAGTGGATACAGTCATCAATTCCATTGAATTTAAGTCAATATTCAGTATTGACTGAATGCCAAGCACTGGGGCTAGGTTCTGAACCAGGCAGTGAATCTGTAATTTCATTAGTATAGGCAATGACCAAGTCAGAAAACTCCTTTTTATTAGTTCAGACTGGCACCTTCTGGCCTAGAGTATTGGGAGGCGGGATGACTTGCCCAGGGTCACAAAAAAGTAGAATGTGTCAGAGGCAAGTCTTCTTCCTGCTTTCAAAGCAGGAAGACCCATCCTCTATGTCACATTGTGTCTCAGGTTCAGAGACACTCAAACAAAAAGGAATCAGTCTCCAGTCTTCAAGAAGCTTATATTCTACTGTTACTGCCTTGAGCTACAAAGTAGACTTCATCAACCCATCCCCATAGCCTATGGTACGTTGTTTGGGGGTGGGGTGTATAAAGCTAAAAGCCGTATTTAAATTTAGAGTTGGGGGCAGCTTGGTGGCCCAGTGGATAGAGGACGGACCCTGGATTCAGGAGGACCTGAGTTCAAATCCGGTCTCAGACATATAACACTCACTAGCTGTGTGACTCTGGGCAAGTCACTTAACCCCATTGCCTAGCCAAAAAAAAAAAAAGATTGTCCATAAATTTAGGGTTAGAAGTAGACTTAGAGGTCACCTAAGCAACATCCTTATATCATAGAGGAGGAAACCGAGTCTAGGAGGTCACAAAGAGAGAGAAAAAACCAGAGGCAGAATTTGAACCTAGCTCATCTGATGCTAATGCTAGTACTATTTCCACTGTAGCATGCCTGAGGGAGTTTTTAAGCTAGACCAGTGTTGCTGAGGGAAAATGACAACTAAGCATTTAACTAAGCATTAACTTTGTCCTGGGATAGAGCTGCTTTTTAATTTCCCAAAGCCTTCAGATTGGAGGTGGGGGCGATTGGTGGCCCAATAGCATTGGAGAGGGGCAGATACATAAAAGATGTATCTGCCTTTTCAGCAACTGACTGAAGCCTTCTGAGTGTGGTCTGTGAGTCATCATCATTTTCTGCATTAACTCATTTATAAAGCACACCAGCTGATGCTTGCCATGCTCATTAGTCACAGGCATTTGTCTGCTTGGTCATTTCACAAAGCTGTGACATTCAATATGGGCACCATAACATTGGTGTCACTATACAGAATTCATAGAATCTGTATTTGGTCTTCATTTCCTTTACTATACCTTCTTGTCAGAATGGAAGCCTTTTCTGATCCCTTGTCTCCAACTGTCTGTGCCCTCCAAATCAATCTATCTTTTATTATTTTTTTTGGAGGCAATCAGGATTAAGTGACTTGTTCAGGGTCACATAGCCAGTAAATGTCTTAGACCACACTTGAACTCAAGATTTCCTGACTCCAGGTCCAGTGTTCTTTTCACTGTGTCTCTCACCTGTCTAGCATGGTACACTTGAAAAAATGGTGACTTGGGAGTCAGGGGCTCCTGAGTTTAAATTCCAACTCTTATGTTTATTACCTTTGTGATGTTAGGAAAGTAATTGAATGTCTCTGAGCCACCATTTCTCATCTGTAAAATGGGGGCATTGGACTGGATGGGCTCTGAGTTCCTTCCAGTTTTAGATCTTTGATCCCTAGTGGTAATCAAACATTTGATGGAAGACTTTCAGTACAGGGAATGATCACTTCCTGTGGCAGCACAATCTACTTCTGGGCATCTTATTGTTCGGGAATTTTACCTCGTGTAGAGTTGAGATGTTTCTTTTTGTAACTTCTCCCTATTGATTTTAAAATCATCCTCTGAGGCCCATCAGAGGAAGTTGAATCTGTTTTCCATATCACAGTCTTCTAAAGGTCTTAAAGATAGCATCTCTTTCTCTGTCTTCCAGTTCCCTTCTCCCAATAAGTCCTTTCTTCTTCATGTTAAACAACCTTATTTCTTTCAATTGACTTTCATATGGCATGGAGTTCAGCTCTTTTACCCTTTGTTCTTTATTTTTCTTTCTTTCCTTCTTTTTCTTTCTTTTTTCTTTCTTTCTTTCTCTTTCTTTCTTTTTTCTTCTTTCTTTCTTTCTCTTTCTTTCTTTCTTTCTTTCTTTCTTTCTTTCTTTCTTTCTTTCTTCCTTCCTTCCTTCCTTCCTTCCTTCCTTCCTTCCTCTCTCTCTTTCTGTCTCTCTCTCTTTCTTTATTTTTGTCAAGGGGTTCAGCTCAGACACTCTGGCACAGGTCATAGGGCAAGGTCAGGGTTGGAGTCATGTCTCTGGCCTGGGAATATATATTTTGGAAAAACTAAAGTGGCTGAAGGAAAGCACCCACCTTGTCCACCACTGGTTTACTATAGGGACACACTGGACAAGTATCTTTCCCCACTAAGCTTGCCCCTTCTCTGGTTCCTGGCCCTGCCATGTAGCTCTATCCATATGAATGGGGTCAGATATTATCTGGAAAATCAGTCCCCTGATCCTGCTCCCCATTGTTTATGGCATAGAGCAACCCCCCAGTTCCTGTTGTGCCCAGGGCATGCAGTGGCTTCATTGTGGATGAAGCCCTTGCCAGTCTTTGTTCTCAACCCATGTCCCTCTACAGGGCACTTATCTGACAGTCATACTGGGCACTGCTTTGAATTTTTATTTTTTATTTTTTACCTTTTTTTTTTTTTTGGTGAGGCAATTGGGGTTAAGTGACTTGCCCAGGGTCACACAGCTAGTAAATGTTAAGTGTCTGAGTCTGGATTTGAACTCAGATCCTCCTGACTCCAAAGCCAGAGCTCTATTCACTGCGCCACCTAGCTGCCCCTATTTTTTACTTTTGGTTTTTAGTTACTGAGTGTTTACTCATCAGCAGCCCCACATTCTTCTTCCCCAATCTCCTGGGGCCTTTTGCATGTTTTGGGTGGGGAGGCTATCCCAGTCTTATGTTAAGAGTTGCAGCTTTAGTCTATCTCTTCCTCTCTCCTTTTTGGAGTGATTCTGAATGGTCTTGTGGTTTTGATTCCTTCAAGTTTAAGCTTCAAAAAATGTGCATTTCCTTCTGGGAAAAAAAAGCCATTGAAACCAATCCCCTCATTTTTCAGATGAGGAAATTGAATCTTAGGTTAAGTGACTTACCCAAGGTCATGGAGATGGTAAGTGTTATGGCATGTTAAACATGGGTGGGTTGATTAAGTGGCTACTGAGGTATTTTTCAGTGAACCAATTCTATGATTCTGTGGTTTTTCTGTTCCAAGCTTTGGGGATCTGAATGAATTACTATGGAGTGCAGAGCCCCTTCCATGTTATGGCACCAGGAGTCAAATGCCATCTCCATTACTGGCAGCTGTCATAACCCTGCCTCAGGGTGGCTCTGAGAAAGTGCTTAATAACCCCCTCCTTCCATGAAGATTTCCCACAAGAAACCAAAAGGTTTGTCCTGGTTGTGGCAGTAGTGTGACACCATTCTGTACTACAACACAACTTATTCAGAGAACTGAAGAACAGAGGGAAATGGAGCAGGATGTGTATGTATGTGTGTGTGTGTGTGTGTGTGTGTGTGTGTGTGTGTGTGTGGTTTTGTGGCACTCTACTGAGCCTAAAGGAAAGATCCTAGTAACCAGCTAAGGCTATTTCTGTCTTCCCAGAAGTCCTTTGGGGCAGAGACTGAGGCAGATGAAATGTAAATTGCCAAGAATAGGAGGAGGCTGGGATGACTTTGTGGTCTGGTCCCTAGGGAAACCACCATCAAAGGGAAGGTGCCAGAAAGAGAGCAATAGAAGAATATAAGGTAAAAAGACTGAAATTAACAAAGCTCTTGGGAGGAAGAAAACTCAATTAAAGACTTTTAACATGAGTAGATAAACCAATAAAGATCAAATATCAAATATCAAAAGGATTATTAGATCATGTAAATAAATCCAAACATTTGTGAATAAATATTGTGAGACAAAGGAAAATGAAACAAAACCTGGAGAGGCAGAAGAACCTATGGATTCCCAAGAGAGCATGGAACAATGGCAGGATGTTCCTAAATAGTTTGAAAGATAAATAAGATTTGTCAAAGCAGAATTTATCACTTGTACAACAAAAATAATTGGTGGAATAGAAAATACACAATGTGAATACACAGTGGCAAGCCTCACCAAAAAAAAAAAGAGAGAATAATTAATTAGAAATAAAAGTACACAGAAATGAAGGACAATTTGGAAGAAGAGAAACAAGAAGCAATAATACTAAAAGAAAGCATATTCACCATACAAGCAAAGCATTTTGATCTATGAGACAGAATGGAGAAAACTTAAGGATCATAGGTCTCCCAGAAGAACATGACTAGTCAAAAATCCTGAATGCCATAGTGAAATAAATAATGCAAGAAATCTACCCTGAGATTCTGGACACAGAAAGTAAAGTGCCAATTGAAAGAATCCAAAGATTTCATCCAAAAATCAAACCAAAACAAACACCCCCCCCCTCCAAAAAACAAAACAAAACAAAACAAAACCAAAAAACAAAAAAACAAAACCAGGGATCATGGAAAAGAATTAGTTCTTTTCTGAGGATTTTGAACAGGAGGAAGATAAAAGGAATTCACTAGTATAGAAAACAGGAGGAAGGGGTGGAATATGCTATTTCTTATAATTGCAGTACATGAGAAAAATAACTTATAAACATGCACTAAAGGGTGGGAAAACAGGCATCAGGTGAACCTTTCTTTTATCTGAAACAGACAAAGGAAAATTGAATATTCTCTCTCTCACACACAAAAATAGTTTGGTATAGAAATCATCAAATTTAACAGGGAAGCAAATGTAGATAGAAGGAATGGGATTAAGAATTAGAATAAATGGGGGGGGAATCACAAACAAAACAAACTTCTGTATCTTGAGGAGGGCAAGATTAGAAGGAAAAGAAAAGAAAAAGATATAAAAGAAAAGAACTAGACCTATGATTGAACATATTGTGGTATATGAATGTAATGGAATATTATTATGCCATAAGCAATGACAAAAAAGTTAATTTCAGAGAATCCTGTATAGTATGAACTGTTAGAGCAAAGTGAACAGAATCAGGAGAATGTATATAAGTACAGAAAAATTGTTATTATAAATAATAAAATTATTATAATAAATTATAATAAAATGATTATAAAACTAGCTTTGAAAGTCTTAAGAACTTTGACCAATGCCATGACCAGTGGCCCACTGGTAATAAAACATGTTACCTGTTTCCTGACAGAGAGGTGATAGATACAAAGTATAGAAAGAGACACATATGTTGGGATATGGCCACTGAATGTATTTATTTTGCCTGACTGTATTTATAACAAATGACTTTATTTTTCTCTTAATTTTTTTCATAGAAGTTCAGAGGGAGGTAAGCAATAGTGATTCTCTGCCTCCCCCACCCTGCAAAAAAAAAGGCCACTGAAAAAAATTTAAGTGCACAAAAGAGAAGGGAGTCCAGAAGGAAGCACAGATAACAGGACAGTTTTGAAAGTGATGTGTGGAATTTATTATGTACTTATTTTTAAAGTCAGTGGTATGAAATAGAGATTCTTAGTTTTATACATAATCATTTTTTGGTCTTCTGCTTGGTTTTTGAAAATGTTATTTGGGGGAGTTTAAGTGCAGAATAAAAAAGTCTCTAAAAATAACTAAGAGACTACTTTTTCTATAATTGGTGAGGCTCAGTCTTCAACTCATGTACTGAGTTCAAGTAAGTGTGGGAGAACTTGGTTCTCTCCTATGAACAAGAACAGCAGAAAGGATATTCCCTGACTGAAGAGCAACTACTGTGTCTTGTGAGGTTCAAATTTGAGGATTAGACTCAATAATAATATTCAAGTAAAGCCTTCAATAACTGGAACCTAAGCCTTAAGAGAGCTCAATTTATAGGGTTCACACCAATCCTCTCTCAACTTGCATTTCCAGTTCAAAGGAAAGTAAATTATAATAAAACATGTGGGTATCAAAGATGTTTAAAAGAAAATCAAATTCTAAGGTACATCCTGGAGAAAGCACAAATTCTACTCAATTCTGTCTTAGAATGCTGACCTTGAAAAAGCTATAGATTGAGCTGGAGCCAATTTTAACCAGCTCAGGAAGCTGATTGTTAAGTTTTCAATGTAAGGAATTATACTTTGAATTTCAACAAATGCTACAAATTTGGGCTTGATTTATTGATTTGCTGATAGTGTAGACCAGGGGTGGACAAACTATGGCCCATTGTTTATTTTTGTATTTTTACAACATTTTAAATACAATGTAAAAAACATTCTTAGCTCACCAAACAAAAACAGGTTGCAGGCCAAATCTGACCTCTCTGCCATAGTTTGCCAACTCCTGGTCAAGACTTAAGAAACAAGGTTTGCAGATTAAGGGGCAGCTGCATGGTGCAGTAGATAGAGCTCTGGCCTTGGAGTCAGGAGGACCTGAGTTCAAATTTGGCCTCAGACACTTTAAACTTACTAGCTGTGTGACCCTGGGCAAGTCACTTAACCCTGATTACCTCACCAAAAAAAATAATGCAGATTAAACTTAAAAATGTATCATGGGGAACTTCCAGGTCAGATGAGCAACAAGATGGAAGACTAGACATTTTCTCTGATCTTTCTGACCTCTCCAAAATGGAAATTATACACCAAAGACAAAAACAACTTTAGCTCTTTCCATGGTATAGGATATCCAGAATCCAGAAGAAGGCCAAAAAAAAAAAGAAAGAATATGAACTGATGCTCACCACCTGAGCTCACTCAGTAGCCATTCCTCACCTCACTTACTGTCAGTGAGGCTGAAATAACAGAACAAAAGATCTGACACTGACTTTTAACAAAAAGCCCTATATTCTGGTCAGGCAGGTAGATGGCACAGTGAATAAAGTGGCAAAGCCTGAAGTCATGAAGACTCATCTCCCGAGTTCAAATTCTGCCTCAGGTACTTACTAGGTATATTATCCTGAGCAGGTCACTTAACCCTGTTTGCCTCAGTTTCTTCAACTGCAAAATTATCTGGAGAAGGAAATGGCAAATCATTCTAGTATCTTTGCCAAGAATACTCCAAACAGGGTCATGAAGACTTCGACAGGATTGAACAACAACAACATTCTGGTTTCCCCTCCTTGGTTTCCAGTGCTATGAAGATCCTGACTCTCTGCTGTGGAAATTTGCTTTTGACAATCAGTTCTTGAGCAAAAGTAACTGAGGACCATGACTGACAGACAGTACTTCAGCAGACAATGCCACAAAGCCCTGTTGCTGAGGTTTACAGCCTTGTAGCACCAGCACTGAAAAACTATGCTTTGCCATTACCATGGTGGACAGCCTGGCAGTAACAGTGTGGAAGTGTTGAGGTCAGATTTGGGAGAGTGGTTCAAGTGTGAAAGAATTCACTTAGATGATGTTCTCTTTTAGCCATTAGGAGCTTTATTATGTGAAAGCTACATGGGTCTTGTTAGCAAGAAAGCTAATTGAGGCCCTGATATTTGAGAGGACCAGGTTTATATAGAGATTTCAGAATGATGATGTAATTTTAAGGTTTTTTATGGGGGCTAAAGATTATGGAAGGATGAACAGGATGAGGAAGATGGTTGACAGGATAAGGAGGATAGGGAGACATAGGACAAGGAAAAAAAGCAGTTCTTTTGGTCTTACAAGATAAGGAGAAGTTTTATAAGGGGAAAAGGACTTTAGGATGCCCTCAAGTTACAGGATAAGCTACAGAATGAGCCCTCCTCTCAGGAAGGGTTTCACAAAGTACTGGAAAAGAAAGCCATAATATTCTTTTTGACCCTTAGGGCACCATATGCTCTAGCCATATCAGAAGGTCTCTGAACTACTGGAGCACATTCATCTGGAGACAGTTCTGTCCACCCAAAAGTCACTTGGGGCAGTGTGGGAGGAGAGTGAAACAATTTGAGACTAGGCCCCCAAGGAAGCCACCATCAGAGAGGAGATAATAAGAAAGTGAACAGCAGCAAAACAATAATGGGAAAAAACCCTGAAATTACCAAAGATCTCAGAAAGAAGAAAACTCAAAGACCTTGAACATAGGCAGATAAATCAAAAGGAAAAATACTAACAACAGAAGGAAATATGGCCTCCAGACCTAGTAAATGAATACAAGCATCTATGACTAAATAGTCTGACACTTAATGAGACATAAGACCCAATGGAATGTGAGAAGAACAAGGAACCCACAACACACTGTTTCTGAGCACTTCAAAAGAGAAATGAGAAGTATGAGAGCAGAATTTCTGACCTGTACAGCAAAAATAATGGGTAGAATTAGAACAACTGGAATGTGTGATTGCAAGTCTGATCAAAGAAACAAAAGAGACAATAGATTGGGAATGCAAATATATAGAAGTAAAGGACAAGTTAGAAGAAGAGAAGCAAAAATCAATAACATTAAAGGATAATATGTCCACTATGCAAGCAAAACATGCTGATCTGGAAGACAAGAGGTGTAGAGGCAACCTAAGGATCAGAGGTCTCCCAAAAGAACATGACAAGACAAAATACTCGAATACCATAATACAAGAAGAAGTAATACAAGTGAAGTATCCAGATCTTCCGAGCAGAGAAAATGAAATTCTAATTGAAAGAACTCACATATTGCCTGGAGAAAAAAAACAAACCTCAGAGCTTCAAACTCAAACACACAGTGGTTAAATTTAACAACTCAATTCAGAAACAATAAGTTGTGCAAGTGGTCCGGAGAAAGGCTTTTAAATACAAAGGAAAGGAAATTTAAATAACACAATTTTGTACTCACTGGAAAATGCTGGAGGGAACAGAAAAATATGTTACAAAGAGTAAAAGAGCTCAGACTGCAGACCAGGGTGACCTACCCTGCCAATCTGAGATTAGGCAGAAAGAAAGAGGGACATTCAATAATAAAGAGGGATTTCAGCTATTTTTAGGAAAAAACCCCCTCAGAACTGAAGTTTTCCTTTATCTATCTATCTATCTATCTATCTATCTATCTATCTATCTATCTATCTATCTATCTACCTACCTACCTACCTACCTACCTATCATCTATCTATAATCTATCTATCATCTATCTATCTCTCTGTCTAGTCATTCATTCATTCATTTATTCATGTATTTATTCATCTATCTATCTATCCATCTATTCATTCACTTATTTATTTATTTATTGTTTCTTGAACACCACAGACAACAAAGATTTGGGAGTGAATAAATGAAGCAGCCAGAGACAGCAGCAGCATGATAGCACAGAAACAAGTAAAAAAAATTCTTTCTAAATATACACAAGGAGAAACAGATGTCTGCTTGAGGGCACAGTGAAAAGGTAGGCCATTACGGACATAATCTGATGACACCCTGGCCACAGGTGAAGCAAGGTCTTTTCCTGAGACTGCAATACAACATGGGAGGGTACATGGAAGGTGGAGGGGAGCAGACAGGGGTTAGAGAGCCTGTAAGGAAATGGATGAGGAGGAGGTGGAAAAGATTGAAAAGGGGGAGAAAGTAAGGAGGCCTTGCTTTGGTGGAGGGAAGGGGCTCCACTGATGAATGCACCTATGGATTAAGAGAGATGTTCTGTGAAGAGAGATGGGAACTCTGTGCTGGGGGGTTTGGTGCTTGAAAAGTCCACTCATCCTTTCTTGAGAGGAAGCCAAGTTGGAACTCCTGGGGACAACTAGCACCTGGGGGTGTGAGAGAACAGACCCAGAGAGGAGATTTTGAAACAAATAGGGGTGGGGAAGTAACAGGGGAGGGTATAGATCAGTGGTGGGCTGCATAATAAGGGATGTGATGATGTAGGGGTCTACCGTGGGGCAGTGTTCTCCTTGATGTCTTCAAAAAATTAGAATTGTTCTGGGAGTGAGGCATAATGGGAAAGGGGAATTGACACAGTGAGTTCTAGAAGGCAGTGGCAGAAACTGCCCAGGGGAGAGAGTTTATAAACCTTGGAAGTTTTGATTGAATGAAGAATACAGAGATTAGATAATTATAAAGAGTCATGAGAATGAGGGTCTAAAGTAGACAGAAAGAGAGGATGGATGATGAAGAGAATGAGAGAAATCCTTTCTGGAAAGGGTTGCAAAAAAGGAAAATTTTTAAAAAGTAATGAATAGGAAGGACTAATTGAAGGGGAGGAGAGGAAAGAGGGAATCTACTTGACTCACTGAGATGGAAAAAAGGGAGGGGAGAAATATATCCAGATAAAAGCAGGAGAGAAAAAGGATTTAATAAACAGAACCCCAAAAGGAAAGGGGGTAACATATCAGAGCCTGGGATAAGGAGTAGGGGGAAGAGAGCCAATGGGAATAGGGAAACCTTAAAAAATGATTAAGGTTAAGTAGCTGAAGGAATACAGTACTGTGTTTATAAAAGAAGAGGAGAGAAAACATAAGTTAAAAAAATAACCCAACATTAGAGACAGATGGAGGAATAAACTTAACTCATAACTTTAAATTGTTTATTGGATTAAACAATCCAATAAAATGAAAAAGAGTGATAGATTGGAGAAGAAAACAAAACCATACAATCTGTTACTTATAAAAACACATATAAAAAACAAAGACACGCACAAAATAAAACTAAGGGGATGAAAAAACGTTTACCATGCATGACATGAATCCAAAAAAAGCAGGAGTTGTAATCATTTTATCTGTCAAAGTAAAAATAATCATTCAAAAAATAAAAAGGGACAAACAAGGAAACTACATTATGCTGAAAGGAAGCATAGATAACAAACTAATATCAGTTTTCAACTTAGATACTCTAAATGTCTTAGCATCCAAATTCACAAAGGAAACATTATCTGACCTACAAGAAGTCACAGACAATAACATGCTGGTGACAGGAGACTTTAATATACCTATCTCAGTTTTAGATAAGTCTAACCAAAAGCTAAACAAAAGGAAAAATGTGGAATTGAACAAACTGTTAGAGAAACTAGAGTTAAAAGATTTATGTCATCTTCTAAATGATACTACAAATAATATATGCACACATACACATATTTGTTTTTCAGTTGTTTCAGTTGTATCTGACTCTTTGCGACCCCATTTGGGGTTTTCTTGGTAAAGATATCAGAATGGTTTGCTATTTCCTTCTGTAGCTCATTTTACAGATGAATAAACTGAGGCAAGCAGGCTTGTGCCTGCTGTGCTACCTATCTGAGATGTGTATGTGTATGTATAGATATATGTGTGTATATAAATACACACACACACACATACATACACACATATATTTCTCAGTATCACATGAAACTTTTGCAAAAATTGACCATGTGTTATGGCATAGAGTTATTGCAAAGAAATGAAATAGGCAGAAATAGTTAAATATCAATACATGTTTTGTAGACCATAACACAATAAAAATAGTAATTGATTCAGGGACCATAAGCAAAAGGTTCAGGGACCACAAACTTAACAGTGAAATCCTAAATAATAAGTAGGTCAAAGAACAGAACATACAAATAATAGATATGGAAATGAAAATGATAATGATGAAATAATATACCAAAATTTCTGGGATCAGCTAACAGTCCTTAGGGGGAAAATCATATCTCTACAAATGTGCATTGACAAAATAGAAAAAGAGAGGATTAATAAAATGAATGTACATTAAAATATTAGAAACCCAGCAAATAAACAAACCTAAAAGCAGATACTAAAAAGTATAAAGGAAATTAATTGGAAACAAAAAATAAATAAAATTAAAAGTTGTTTTAAAAAAGACTAATAAAATTGATAAAGTCTTGGTTAATTTGATTAAAAGGAAGAGATAAAAAAATCAACTAAAACAGCAAATTAACAAGGTGAAATCACAGCAAAACCAAAGAAATAAAAAAAAGTAATCAGAACGTATCATATGCATAGTTTTATGCTAACAAAACTGAGAATGCACTCCCAAAATAGAGAAATACCTTCAAAAATATACAATGCCCAAACTATCAGAAGACCAATTAGAGATCTTAAAAAAAATACCCCAATATCAGAAAAGAAAGTAGATTTAATTTTAAAGAAACTACCAAAAAAAAATCCAACCAAACTCAACACTCAATTTCAAAACTCCTGGCTCTGTCAATTCTGTCAAACTTTTAAAGAACAATAAGTATCCATACTTCATATGTTATTCTCAAAAATTCAGAAAAAAGTACCATGTCAGAATGCTTTTATGAGACATATATAGTCCTAACACTTAAAACAGGAAAAAATAAAACACAGAAGGAAAAGAATAGGCCAACATAATTAATTAATATTGATTCAAAATTTTTAAACAAAATCCTGTCAAACAGATTATAATGATTTACCTAAGAAATCATTCATTATGAGTAAGAGTGATTTATACCAGAGATGAAAGGATAGTTCAACATTAGGAAAGCAATCAAGATAATTAATCATATTGAAACCCAAATAATTACAAACTGCATGATCCCCTCAATAGATGCACAAAAAGGCCTTTGACAAAATGTAACACTCCTTTATGCTAAAAACCTTACAAAGTGTAGGCATAGAGGGACTTTTTATATAATAAAAAGAATCTTTCTAAAATCAAAAGTAAGCATCACATGCAATGGGAGTGTGATAGAACCTTTCCCAATAAATACAAGAGAGAGGCAAAGATACCTACTTTCTCCACTATTATTTGATGTAATTCTGGAAATGCTAGCAACAGCTATGAAACAAGAGACAGATCAAAGCATAAAGATAGGTAAAGAAGAGATAAAACTAACCCTATTTGCTGATGATATGATGGTTTACTTGGAAAATCTTAGGGATTTGGCAAAAATAATAATTGCCAAAGACAGCTTCAGCAAAGTTGCAGGCTAAAAAAATAAACCCTCAAAAAATAAACAGCAATTCTATATACTAACAAAACACAAGAAGAAAGTAATAGAGAAATTCTATTCCAAATAAATACAAAATACATAAAATATCTTGGGATTGATCTACCAAAACAAACAAAAGACTTGCATAGATTCAATTACAAGGTGCTCCTTAAAGAAATAAAGAACAACAAGGTGCTCCTTAAAGAAATAAAGAACAATTTAATCTGAGAAGTCTTATATGAATTGATGCAAAGTGAAGGAAGCAGAATCAGGAGAACATTATACAGAGTAACAGCAATATTGTAGCAATGACTAGTTGTGAAAGACTTATCTACTTTGATCAAGACAATCCCAAAGGACTCATGATGAAAAATGCTATTCACCTCCAGAGAGAAAACTAATGAACTCTGAATAGAGATTGAAACTTTTTTTTCACTTTGTTTTTCTTGTTTTTTGAAGTTGTGTTTTCTTCTGCAACATGGCTAATATGGAAACATACTTCATATGACTTCACATGCATAATCTATAACGTTGCCTGGCTTCTCAAGGGATAGATGAAGGATAGGTAGGAGAAAGAGAAAATTTAAAAGTCAAAATTTTTAAAAATGAATGTTAAAATGTTAAAGAATATATAATTGAGAAATGTTTAATGAAATAAATAAAATATATTAAAATAAAACAAAAATGAATAAAGACCAACTTAAATAGCTAGGGCAATATTTAGTGCTCATGGCTGGGCCATGCTAATATGATAAAAATGACAAAACTACCATAATACTACCAGAAAATTCATGTATGCTTTTAATGCCACACAATAAAATTACTAAAGGGATGCTTTATAGAACTTGATAAAATAATAACAAAATTCATGTAAGAAAACAAAGGATCTAGAATATCAAGAAAAATGATGAAAAGAAGTAGGGATAAAGAAGGAAAAGCACATCTGAACCTTAAACTATATTATAAAGAAGCAGTCATCAAAACTACCTGGTATTGATTAAAAAACAGAGAGACATGTCAATGGTACAGAATAGACAACAGAATAGATTGTTTAATCAGAAACAACAAAAGCCAATAACCCAGTGCTTAATAAAGTAGGAAAAATTACCTAGGGGAAAAACTCTTTATTTAACAAAAACTGCTGGGAGAACTGGAAAACAGTCTGGCAAAAATTAGGTTTACGTTAATATACTTATGCCATATTCTGTAATGCATTCTAAATAGATATGTAACCATAATATTAAAGATCCTAATACAAAAAAATTAGAAGAGAAGCAGATCATATGCCTTCCACAGCTATGGGTGAAAAAATAATACTTAACTAAATAAGAGATAGAGGCAATTATAAAAGATAAAATATATAACTTTGATTACACAAAATTGACAAGATTCTGCACAAAATGAACACATCTAGGGTAAGAAATGAAGTGATTGAATGAGAAAACAAAAATCTTAGTATGAAGTTTCTTCAATAAAGGTTTGGTGTTCAAGATATATAAATATTCTATATATTTACACACACACACACACACACACACATATATACATATACATATTGGTCCTCTTTGAGAATGAAGGATCAACAGCAATAACAACAGTGAATATACACACACCCATGTATATAATGATTAAAAATATATGTATATATGAGTCATGGGTAATACATATATATATGAGTAATGGTTTTCATAGAGGTAAATATAGAATTACTACTATATAATCCATTCTGCAACAGATAAGTGGTGAAAGGATATGAAAAAATAAAAAAATGCAAAGTATTCACAATCATATGAAAGTATGCTCTAAATTACTAATAATAAGAGAAATTTAAGTCAAAACAATCCTAAAGTTTCACCTTACACCTTGCAAATTGGTAAAAATGACAAAAAGTGTCAATTCTTAATGTTGGAAGTGTTGTGAAATGACTTACTAATGCATTATTGGTGGAGCTGTGAAATGGAACAACCATCTTAGAAAGCATTTTGGAATCATGCAAATAAATCAACTAAAATGTCCATACCTTTGGAATCTGAGACTCCATTATTAGCCTTATACCACAAAGAAGTATCTATAAGAAAAAAATCCCCATAAACTCCAAAATATTTAAAGCAGCACTTTTTCTGATAGCTAAAATTTGTAGGCAAAGTAGATGCCTGTCAATTGGGGAATGGTTAAACAAATTGTGGTACATGAATGTAATGGAATATTACTGTGCTGTAAGAAATGATGTGAGTGGTGAATACAGAGAAGCATGGAAAGACTTAAATGAACTGATGCAGAATGAAGTATGCAGTAACAAGAAAAAAATGTACACCATAATTACAATAATATAAATGGAAATAAAAACTACATAACAAAAACATCAAAAGTGAATTTAACAAAATTACTCAAATTAAGGACTCAAATTAAGAAATATGGGAAGACACCCCCAACAGACTCTTTCAGGAAGGTAGAGGGTTTACAGGTGTTACAATATATTGATCAGTTATGCTCTTATTTTTACTTTCTTAAAGAAAATACAATTTGCTATGTAAAATGGCTCTCTGGGAAAGGTAGCAGGAGTAACACAGGGTAACTATGATGATTTAAGAAGCATTAAGTCAACGATGCAAATTTATTTTTTTTTAAAATATATAATGGGAACATTTCTATTATTAGTGTTTTGGAGAACTGGTTGTTAAACATTTACCAGCACACCACTGATTGAGTTAGGAAATTTGGATTTGAGTTCCAGGTCTTCTGTTAAAAAGCTGTGTGTCCTAGACAAATCACTCAACCTCTCTGAGCTTTAATTTTCTTTTTTGTAAAATAAGAAGGCTGGATTAGGTAACTTCCAAAGTTCCTTTTAGCTCTAAAATCTATGATTCCATGATTTTAAAATACTGGAATCGGGAAGACCTGAGTTCAAATCCAGCCATAGACACTAGCTGTGTGACTCTGGGCCAGTCACCTATCCTTTGCCTCGGTTTCTTCAACTACAAAATGAGGATAATAATAGTACCTACATCCCAGGGTTGTTGTGAGACTCAAATGAAAAAAAAATTGTAAAAACATATTGTATGATTCCTGGCATAAAGTAGGTGCTTAATAAAAGCTTATTTCCTTCTTACATAGTTTTTAATTAAAGAAAAAAAAATTGAATTGTCACCATTATATAAATCTATTTCTATATATGTCCACACACATTTATATACATATACATATGCACACATATGCATATATACATACAACATAACTGTTATGCATATAATATATATATTTGCCTGCATGCAAATACACATATTAGACTAGACCTGTATTTTTATTGGTATAGGGAGCACTCAGTGAGAAAACTCCTCTAATTGTATGTATATGTATGTATGCATGTATGCATTCATGTATTTATTAATATTACTTGAGACTAAGTTTCCCTATCTTGCTTGGACTGGAAGTGCAGTGTCTACTCAGGGGGCCAATCTGGGCATTGATCAGCATGGTAGTTCTAATTTGCTTTATTTTTCTGACCTGGTCTGGTTCATCCCTCTGTAGACATGCTGGTAGCTCTCTTCTTCTGGCAGCTTATTTTGTGCTGCCAGATTTAGTATGGCTACCAGTTTGGCCTTTAACCCTACTGTGTCTCAGACCTCCTGAGCTCAAGCAATCCACCAACCATAATGCTCAGCCTCCTCAACGGCAGGGGTTATAGCATGCTCTACCATGTTCAATGCAACTCTGTTCCAGGACAAAAAAGAAGCTAAGAATATTAGGAATATTCTCAGAAGTGAACTTAAACTTCAGGGAATTTCTCATCAAGGCTCTATTAATTAGAAAATTAAATTAAGCCAGAGCCCTCCACTACCACTAGCTTTCCAGTTAATTAAGGTTTCACTACAGTGAACATGTTATATCTTTTTTAAAGGCACTATTATATTGTTTCTATAACACAGTATCTCTTTTTATGAGTGGGCTAAGTATTATTATCCTGATTTTACACATAAGAAAATGAAACTTCAGGTGATTGTGACTTGACTGAAACTACCAGTTAGTGGTCAAGTTGAGAAGAGAAGCCAGCTCTCCTGATTCCCCATCCACTTTTCCTTGTCCATTAGATTGATGCTACCTGCCTCATCACACAATACAATTCACTGACACCAGAAGCAAAGTATCACATAATAATTGTTATTATTATTATAGTTAGCATTTATATAGACTTACTATGTGCCAGGCACTGTGCTAAGTGCTTTATAATTATTTCATTTGATCCTTATAACAACCCTAGAAGGTAGGTGCTATTATTACCCCCATTTTACAGATAAGGAATCTGAGGCAAACAGGTTAAGTGACTTGCTCAGGGTCAGCTAGTGTCTGAGGCTAGATTTGAACTCAGGACTTCCTGATTCCAAGTCCGGCACTGAATGTGCTATACACTGTGCCATCTAGCTGCCCTTATGTTGGGCTGTGTGCCCAACATGTTCCTACATCAAGAAAAAAAAAGCACATACTTGCATGAGGACAAAAAGAATGTTCTGACTCCTTTTTTGGTCAATATTGACAATTTCATCGATCTAGTGAACTCCTGGCATGGAAACTCTCACGGATGCAGATTGGCGATTTGACTGCAATGTGTAGCCCATGAGAGTTGTTTGGAGTTCTGATAGGTTAAATGGATTTCCCATAGTCACACGTCGATATCTGTCAGTCAATAAACATTTATTAAGTACCTACTGCGTGCCAGGCACTGCGCTAAGCACTGGAGATAAAAAAAAGTGAAAAGCAGTCCCTGTCCTCAAGGAGCTTGCAATCTAATTGGGGAAGACAACACTTACAAGGAAGTTGAAAAATGGCAATGGGGGATGAAGGAAGGTAACCAGTAAAGGGGCATGACGGCAATGTGCAAAAGGAGTGTAGCTGGGAGGGAAACAAAGAGGTGGCCAGCTTGGATGCCCTCCTTAAATGGAGGTTCTGGAGTAGTTTCCCAACTCTAACCTCTTCAAGGGTCAGGATAGGTGCTGATGAGATGTGAATTCTAGGGTTAAAGTGATATTGCACGAAGATGACATTCCTGAGGGTATGATTTTTCAGGGGTGGGAATTGAACTCAGGTCTTCACGATTCCAAGATTATGGCATCATGCTCCCTTTCATTGTGTTTAGACATCAAGGAAAATACTCTTCATACATAGGAAAAGCAAGGTCATAATATTTATATATAGCTCAGGCAGTGTGAAGTTGGTGGTCATATAAGTAAGAGACTTGTAGCATTCATTGGTTAAATGGAGGTGGAGTGT
Organism: Vombatus ursinus; assembly: GCF_900497805.2. NCBI lineage: Eukaryota > Metazoa > Chordata > Mammalia > Diprotodontia > Vombatidae > Vombatus > Vombatus ursinus. The sequence goes on from NW_020950098.1 coordinate 1,252,971, forward strand.
GGGCAGATGATGCTTCCTCCTAGCATTCTGGCAAGCTAATTCAGTGCAACACCTTAGCTGGTCTTGGCATACCAGTGAGCGGAGGCAATCCCCTTCCAATTTTGCAGTGGGCAAAAGTAGACCATCATTTTCCAATTCCAGTAGATATCTGATGGCAGACCTAGGAGCCCATATCTGTAAGGCAACATGTTACCTGCCTCACCCTTTGTCTGTGAATATGCTTACTTTTACTGAGAGCTGAAGCCCTGTGCCCTGCTTAGTCAGACTTGTTGACCAAGACATATAGTGATGTGCTGACTCATAAATGTACAATGATTAAAGAGTTGTCTGAGCATGAGTGTTAAGAGTTTGCTGTGGTTCATTTTTCTGGCATAGAACTACAACACACACACACAGTAAAAGTGGCTGAAATCATAAGAGTGACTAGTTAAAAAAGCAGTAAACTTTTAAAAAATTGTATCTCCTAATTAGTACTCATTTGGGTGTAGTATTAGGTATCACCATAGTAGATGGATACAGCAACAGTAAAGTTTCTGAAAAGACGATCTTTGTAAAGTTGAGGTAAAACATTAATGGGTGTCTCCAAATTTTTGGCAATTACAACAGTTTTTGACCTTTTCCCACACTTATTGAAAGAAAAAGAAATTCTGGCCCATGTGCACTGAAAAAATTAAAAATGTAATATTCTATGCTCCATGATTATACTGATTACATATTTGTACGTGTGAGTATGTTACATGTGGACATGTGTTTTCCATATAAAGTATGGACCATAAAAAAGTATGCAAGAAAAGCAGGATGAAGGATGTTTGATGGGAAAAGGAGAAAGGATAATGAATGGACAGCCTGAGTATTCCAGTAATGTCCAAGCAATCTCAAGAGAGCTAGAGGAAGATCCTTAAAAAGTTGAGTGGATCCCCTGTGGAAATTTTATAGGATGCCAATGGCAAGAGTCCTAAAAGATGAGAAGGCATAGATGAGCTGTGATCTGTAGACAAGATCACAAATCCAATGATGTTGGTTCATTAATTTATCTTGGAGGGTGCTTGGGCTGGTTCCTCTGCTTCTCCACCCAATGGATTGGGATGATGGTATTGGGGGTGTGTGTGTGTGTGTGTGAGAGAGAGAGAGAGAGAGAGAGAGAGAGAGAGAGAGAGAGAGAGAGAGAGAAATAGGGAAAGATATTCGATACTTCTCGGCTCCTAGCTAAAGGAAGTAGTTACTGCTCCTAGTCTGGAGCTCAATAGGCTTGGGTAATTTTAGAATTACAAATCAATCAATTGCTTATTAAGCAACTACTATTTGCCTAGTCTGATCTTGTCACTCTGCCCCCCCCATGAATTCTTGTGGCTCCCATTGATTCTAAGATAAAATATGAAATGCTCTGGTTGGCATTCAAAGCCCTTCATAATCTAGCCCTCTCCTACTGTTGCGGTCTGAGAGGTTCAGAGACCACTCAAGGACCAGAGTACAGGACAGGGTCATCTGGAATGAATTTACAGACTCAAGCATTCTTTAAGTCAAGTTGGCAAAAAGTTTATTCTTACCCTTTTCAGTGGGCAAAAGTTCTTAAGGAAACTGTGACCTTAGAGGGGTTTTGTTAAAGTTTATATAGGATAAACTGTAATAAAAACATGTGCCAAATATGCTAACTAGGTGATTCAGGGTGGGATTAAAGAGCAGTTAAGGAGTGGTCAGTTCTTGAAGGAACATACACTTTTTGTATCTACTGAGCAGGCATTTTACCCAGAGTTCACCAGGAAAAGCCCAAGGTGAGGCTACAGGGAAGTATGGTTTTTAGGTCCTCTATGTCACTAAGATAACTAGAGGTCAGGGCCAACTGAGGGCTGCCCAGTCTGCCCCCAATCAATGTCTTGTTTGCCAGGGTAGATGTAGGGAGTATACATATGTCTTAAGTCTAGAAAACACATAACGAGGAGTGCAGGATGCAGATAATGAGGTAGGGAGGTGGTATAGATGGTCCAGTAGGTACAAATATCATTATGACCCAGTATAAAACCAGTTCAAACTAATAATTCCTTCAGGTGCAATTTGTAACTCTACTAGGGAGACAGATAAGTGTGTTGCTGAGGCCCACTCATCAGTAACTGCCAGGCATAGTATTCTTGGGCTGGGGAGAAACTTCCAGGGATGGTGTTTCTGAGGCTAGGGAGAAATACGGTCTTGGAATTGGGGTCCCAGTACAAGCACCCAAGCATCCCATCATTACCTTTCCAGTCTTCCTATACCTAACTCCTCAACATACACTCTTCTATACAGTGACACTGACTTCCTGGCTCTTCCAGAAACAATATACTCCATCTCTTGGTTCCCGACATTTTCTCTGGCTGTCTCCCAAGCCTGGAATGCCCTTTCTTCTCTCTTACTACTGACCTCTTTGGCTTCATTTAAGCTCCAAATACAATCCCAACTTCAATAAGAAGCCTTCCCTAAACCATCTCATTTCCGGTGATTTCCTTGGGGGGGTTATCTCATTTCCTTGGTTAATTATTTTCTGTTATCCTTTATATAGCTTGCTTTGTTTGTATTTGCTTTCATGTTGTCTCCTCCTCTATACTATAAGCTCCTTGAGGGCAAGGACTATCTTTTGTCTCTTTATACATCCCCAGTGCTTAGCATGAAGCCTGGCACATAGTAGGTGCATAGTAAATGTTTATTAATTCATTGAAGTAAACTAGAAAGGCCCTTAAAGGTAATCTATTCCAATCCTATTATATTACAGATGAGGAAACTGAGGCCTAGAGGAATAAAGTCACTATTATAAAATCACACAGATAGAAAAGTTGAACTTAGGTCCTGTTAGAGACTTCAAATTCATTGCTGTTTCTACTTCACCACATTGTACCCCAACATCTTTTTTTTGGAGGCACTGGGGCTTAGGTGATTTGCCTAGGGTTACACTGCTAGTAAGTGTCTGAGGCTGGGTTTGAGAGCTCAGGTTCTCCTGACTCCAGGGCTGATGCTATATTCACTGTGCCACCTAGCTGCTCCCAGACCTTGACATCTTCTGATGGCACAATCTCCCTGAAAACTGCTGAAGGCTTTGACAGTAAAATTTGAAATTATAGAGAGCCTCAGGAGGACTGAGGACCCTTAATATCCTTTTACAATTTTCTTAAGTGTAGTAGACTCTAGGGACAATTGACCCTATGTGAACCACCCCAGCGGGGGTGTAGCAAGCATTGCTTTGGTTTACTATAACTTTATTATTTAAAAAACAGAAAATGTTTCCATATTATGTGTTGTTGCTATAAAGGGTGCATGCATGTGTGTATATATTTATATATCCGTATATATGACTGGACATATATGTATTTACATATTCATATCCCCTTTTAAATATAGGAACAAAATATAACAGGAAAATGTGTATAGATTACATACATGTAATATATATCTACATCTATTAAGTATATATCAATACAGATCGTGTACAACTTAAGTCTATTTATTTTGCTGGTGAGCACCCCTTTGGCCCTGGAGAGCCTGAGGACAAAGAAGTATTACCTAATTTTCACTAGTTTTTTTCACAAATGAACGGCCAGTCTTTTACTGAGTCACTCTCAGTTTTGTTTTGTGTACTTGTGTTTACTGTTAGATGTTCTATTATCTCCTTCCATTGGTCTAATCTTAGCTTTTGCCTTGAGAATTACACAGAGTGGGGCAAGCCTGCAAGACTGACATGCCAAATTGTCCTTTAAAGCTCTGACTGTGAGCAGCATTAACACAACCAAACAGCTATCACAGTATTGACAGCAGCACAAAACCTTTCCCCACTTGTTTCCTACAGGTTTCCTCACAGCACAAGTGAGACTCCTGCTGGTCACTTGGGAATGGCATTATCTACCCTTTGACTTTTAATTATCTTATCTGGCATTAGCTTCATCACATTAAGTTTTATTTTTGCAGACTGCAAAATAGGAGGGAGGATGGTGGCAGATACTATTGACCCTCTGGCAATGAGAGGCAAAGCAATTCTGGGCTTTGCATTGAATCGTCAATAGGAATTTTCAAAATGGGCAGAGAGGGATAGTTTATATACTTGCAGCTTGTAACTGTCGACAATTCAGATTGACATTGAATGAGAAGACTATTGAAGATCATTTAAAAGACCCTATTACTTTTTCAAAAGGGCAGTGAATATGTTGAATGGCGTTGATCATAGGTATAGATGCTAGCCATATTCTCTCATTGAACTGGCATCTTTCACCTTTCGGCCCCTACCCAACTCCCTCAGTCCTCATCAACCTCAGAATTTTTGCAGTTAATGGCATAATTGCTGAGGAGTGGGGTTTGGGGAGAGGAGACATATACAAAAACAGAGAGTGAGGAAGGTGGAGGGAGGAGAGAGACAGAGGCAGAGACAGAGACAGAAACAGAAAAACAGAGAGGAAATATATATAAGAGAAACAGACAGAGACAGTGAGAGAGGAGAGACAGACAGACACGGAGGAGACACACCCAAAAGAGACAAGAGACAGAGAGACAGGGAGAGGAGAGAGAGAGAGAGAGAGAGAGAGAGAGAGAGAGAGAGAGAGAGAGGAGGGAGAGAGAAATCATATTTTCAGTGTAATCATGGGATTCTTATAGATTTTATTTTCAGTTGACAAAAGGAAATACTGAGACCTTGAAGAAATAACTTTGATTCCTTCCCCTTCCCTCCCTCTCTCCCTCCCTCCCTCCCTCCCTTCCTCTCTTCCTTCCTTCCTTCCTTCCTTCCTTCCTTCCTTCCTTCCTTCCTTCCTTCCTTCCTTCCTTCCTTCCTTCCTCCCTCCCTTCCTCTCTCTTTCTTTCTCAGCCAGGCTTTGAACCCAGGTTTTCCTGACTGAGGTTGGCTCTCTATCCATTATTCTTTGCTGTCCCTTAATTGTTAGATAAGGCGTATAAAATCTGGTTTTAAATCTAACATCAGCTATCTGAAATTCTTAGGTGAGATTTTTTTCCCCAGGTTTACTCATTTTCCCCAATCTTTCCTGATTATACTTGGGGCATAATTCTGTCTTTTCTGGTTGGATTGATAAACTCCCAGAGAAGAACAGATTCCAGGCTTTCATTTTTAGGCAGCCTGTCAAATAATTTAGGACTTCCCACACATCCTGGATTTATCACAACTGAATGGAGTTTTAACCATTACATCCCCTCATTTCACTCGCCTTTTTACATCTTCTCAAAGGCATCACACATCAGAAACTAAAATTATAAGACATATTTCAAATTTAGGGTGATAAATAGATACAGTGAAAAAGAATCTTTTAAGGTTGGATACTGCTTAATCCTAGGACTCTGACATTAACCCCATTTCTTTAAATATCTGCTCTACTACTTTATCCATTTCAACACTAGGGCCTAATTTCTTTTACCCTATTCTCTGTAATTTATCTCCCAATGATTGTCACCACTTTCATAGCATTATTTTATTTTTGTAATCTCTGTTTTAGAGATTTCCCTGGAGCAACTCCTGGTTTATGACAGAATCAGAGAGAAAAACCCCATCTTCCTTTGGGGAGTCAAGCGCTCTCCCAAAGGGATTAAATACTTGGGGTAGATTTATCAATGCCTCACATTCTGGTAGAATCCAAGATGAACCCTGTAGCCCAACGCCCACCAGCAAGGGGTTCTGGGCTGACATAGAGTGGGGTTGATTCTAGGGGACCTGCCCTGAGGAAGAGCTCTTTCTTCTTTCCAGAGAGACTAGGTAAATCTCAAAGAAAAAGCACTGCTTTGAAACATGACTCTGGTTTCCTGAAAGTATGGGGGAAAGGCTGTATTCTCTAAAAGAGGTACTCACTACATAATATGGGTATCATGACAGTTATTAGTCAGTTAGTTAATTAATTGAGTAATAAGACAGTTACTTCTTGCCCAACAGAAACTACATAAACAGTGCTTGTCACGTAGTAGGACTTAAACATGCCTATTGAGGAGGATTCTGGGAAGATGACAAAGTAGGTCAGAAATTTCCAGGCTCTCCGGATTTCCTCCACAAACAGATAGAAAATCACCATGAAGTGAATGTGGAGCAGCAAAAATAAAGGGATAAAGCATAAGATAACTTGAGAGGATCTTAGGAAGGACAGGGCCTCCAGGCGCTGAGGTTTGGCATGAGAGAAGTGTAGACACCTCCAGGATAACTTCACTGAATCAACAGCAGGGTACTAAAAAAATAAAATAAAAATAAAAATGATTAAGCAAAGGAAAATGAACCTGACCAATTGCTACTTTGGTGTAAAAGAAGATCTGAGTTCATATTCAGAGGAAGATAGTGAGATAAAAAATACAACTCCTACCCCAAAGAGTAACATCAAATGGTCAAAAGCCCAAAAAGAATTCTTGGAAGAACTTAAAAAGGGATTTAAAAATCAAATAAGAGAAACTGAGGAAAAATTAGGAAGAAAAATAAAAGCAATCTAAGAAAGCTATGAAAAGAAAGTTAACCAATTGGAAAAAAATGTTAAGATTAAGAAGATATGACGGGCAGCTAGGTGGTGCAGTGGATAGAGCACTGGCTCTGATGTCAGGAGGACCCAAGCTCAAGTCTAGCCTCAAACACATAAAATTCACTAGCTGTGTGACTCTGGGCAAGTTACTTAACCCCAACTACCTCAGCAAAAAAAAAAAAAAAGATGAAACACAGGCTTGCATTAGCAAGTATAGAAATATAAAATATCTCAAATAGTCCATTATATTCCTTCTACTTCCTCAGAAAGTAAAGACGGCTTTGTGAGATTACTGAACAGAGGTTTTGTATTCATTTTGGACCTGTTCTGTATGAATACCTCATGGGGTCTAGACCTCTTGGCCAGCCAGGTGGTGTTAGGCATCTTCTCCTCCAAGGAATGTGCTGTTCAGGAAATTCCCTCCTGATAGGTAGCCAGCAACTGACTCAGGAACCAGGAAGTCAAGAATTCTTGGATTCATGATATCATCAAAGCTGGAAATATCTGTTTCTCAGGATCATTTGTGATTGATCTGTGTTCAGGAAAGGAAACAGATGGCAGGCGTGGACTCAAGGTCAGGTCTTAAACCCACTTATGAATGTATATGATCCTGGTGCCATGCACTTATACTGTCAGACACTATTTTGGGGATGGACAAAGAACAAGAATCCCTTATACTCCTCCTTTCTCTTTCTTGAAGTTTAAGGGAGAGAAAGCCCCATGCAAAGGGAGAGTGATTCAAAAGAGAAAAGCAGAGCTGATTCCACAATTTTTTCTAGAACATAAAAGAAGATGTTCTTCTACAAGAAACTATCTTCCTGGACCTCAGGCAACTGATAGAAGCAGTCAGCTCTGATCACTGAGAACCAATTAGAGATGTTTGCTACGTCTACCTAGTAAGACACATGTCTCTCAGCAAGAAGTCAGACCATATTCCAAGCTCCAGAAAAAGCGTCCCAGTCCAGCATAGTATAACTGAACTTAGCCAGAGATCTAAGGAACAGAGGAAACTAAGGCAGAGTGCCAGCATGAATGTGAGGCCCAACTAGATTTCCAGGAAAGGTGACCAGCATCTAGATGAGGTCAGTTCTGTCTCTCCAGAAGTCACTTGGAGCACAGATTGGGGATAATGAAAAATGAATTCCCCAGTATGGGAAGAGGTCTAGACAGATTTGAACTTCAGCTCTCAAGGGAACTTCCATCAAAGGGAAAGAAGTCAGAAAGTGAGCAATAGGGGAATAAATGAAAAAAAGACTAACATTAGCAAAGATCTTGGGAGGGAAAAAACAGTTAAAATGTTAAAAACAAGCAAATAAATCAATAGGGAAGATATTAATAACAGTGGAAATATGGACTTCATATCATCTAAATGAGTCTAAATATCTTCAAATAAATGTTGCAATATGAAGGAAAATGAAGCAATTCCTGATAAGTCAGAGGACCCTGTGGATTCCCAACAGAGCATAGAACCACAACAGATTGTTTTAAAATGGTTCAAGAGTAAATAAGAATCATGAATGCAGCAGTTTTATGACCTACACAGGATATATAACAATCAGAATAGGAAAACTTGAATCCATTGATGAAATATCACTAAAGAAACCAAAGAAAGAATAACAGATTGAGAATACAAATACATAGAAATGAAGAAAATTGGAAAGAGGAAAAGCATGAAGCAATAAACTTTAAAAGACAGCATGATCCTCATATAAGCAAAACATACTGATCATGAAGACAATATATAAAGACAACTTAAGGCTTATAGCTCTCCGAGAAGAATATGACTAGTAAAAAAAAAACCCAAATAAACCAAAAAGCTAAAAACCTTCAGCATCATATTGCAGGAAATAATTCAAGAAAACTTCCCTGAAATTCTGAATGTAGAAAACAAAGCGCTAATTAAAAGAATCCAGAGATCACCTCCAGAAAAAGATAAATCTATACTGTAAGGTCCAAGACACATGATGGTTTAATTCAACAATTCCAATGACAAACAACAAATCCCACAATCCACCAGGAGAAAGACTGTCAAATATGAAGGAAAAGAAATTTGGAAAACACATGACTACTTTACATTCATCAGAAACTGCAGAAAGGAATGAAATCATGAGTTCCAAAGAGTAAAGGAACTCAAGGTGTCCTCTGGAAACCTGAGCCTAATGACTAATGGAAAAAAATGGACTTCCAATGAAAGAGAGGCATTTGAAACATTCCTACAAAAAGATTAGTTGAATGGCCTTCTCCAAAGATGATTTATTAATAGTTTGACATCAACATGAAAAGAAGTTTCTAGTAGACTGCTTTAAGTATTTGTCCTTGGCTGTGTGTTGTTTGATATTTGCATAATTTAAATAAAAGCATCAATGGCATTTAAAGCTCTTTACAACCTTGCCCCTTCCTAAGTGTCTAGTCTTTTAATATTTTACTTCCCTCCACACGCTCTATGATACAACTACACTGACCTACTTTTTGTTCCTCCAATAGGATGCTGCATTTCTCATCTCTGCCTTTGAACTGGCTTTCTCCCATGCCTGAAATGCTCTCCTTTTTCTTAGTTTCTGAAGATTCCTTCAAGACTCAGCTCAAATATTACCTTGTACAAGAAGCCTTTCCGAGTACTCCCAGCTGCTAGTGCTTTACCTTCTGAGATGATCTCTCACCACTTTTAATATGTTTTAAGTCTCTGGGTACTTTCATGATTTTGCTTCCCATTAGAATGTGATATTGAGGGCAGGGTCTATTTTGTCTTCTCTCCCAGGCATGGTGCCTGGCGTATAGTAAATGCTTAATAAATGATGAATGATTGACTCTACCTTGCTGCGGGTATGAAAATTCCTTAATATGACTACAGAAAAGCAGAAAGATCATCTCAGGAGAAAACATCCAGGAAGAGTTTCATCAAATAGGTGAGATTTTTACCCACTTCAAACTGCTATAATTGTATAAACTAGGCCTTGGCATATTGAAATAATAGAGAGGAAAGGGAAATTTCTCGTGTATTCTAAGCAAGACAGCAGTATGAGCAAATACATGGCAGTCAGAAAGTACAGAGAATGTTTAGGAGATAGTGAAGGAACAGTCTGGCTAAAGTGGAAGTTCTGTTTAGGGGAGTAGCGAAAGATAAGAATGCAAAAAGCTTGTTTGGGACCATATCATAAAGGACCTTAAATACAAAGTCAAAAGGTCTGGGCTTACTTCTTTGAAGGTTTATGAACTGGGGAATAACATAAAAGAGAAAGGGATAATGTTCAAATGAAAAGATGGATGCTGTTTTTACCCTCCCTCCTTTTCTTGTGTGTGTGCCTATCTAAAAATAAGGATAAGAAAATTATGAAAGGACAATTGTTTGCTTTTCAGGAGAAACTAAATCAGCCATATCAAGTCTGAATGTCTCTTTTTATGAGACAGTCTAGGGTAAAGAACTAAAAGAACTATTGTTAGATAGAAAATGGAATTTGAGAGAGACCCAAAATCACCCTGCATAAATATCTTCATATTTAACCTTGAGCTTGGTAAGGTCAAAAACTGGCCTTGGGGTCTGAGTTCACAACCAAGTATTCAAAGGCCCAGAATTCTACCTACTATTCTGCTTTGAAATCCAGTGAGCTAACTCGGGGGTGTGTCCTGATAGGCTAATTGTAATCTGATTGGTTTGGTGCAAAGGAATAGGGACTATGTGGCTTCAGAAATGCAGCAGGGAAGGTAAAAATGGCCAGATTTTTAGAACTTGACTTGCCCAGACCAGAAGATGATCTCTAAGGCACCGATGCAGGCATTTAAATATATTCAGTTTTGTTTTGTGATGGACTCTGGGAATAATTCCATTACAAGTAAAGACGGCTCTCTGCTGCCATCTTCTGTACTCCCTGCTCAACCCCTTTCCAATTCTTACGTCTACTGCTGACTGTAGGGAGGCAGAAGCAATCAGATTTCCTGGTAGAGTTCTGCAGAAACTGAACTACTGAGGGATAAGTGCTAGCTGTATACTGTTGTATCATTGTGGTAGCTGACTCACATTTATCATTCTATATAAATTTCACAGTATTTCCTATTCATGCACTCTCTGATATAGGCAGACTGGCTTATTTGCTTATTCCCTCTTCTAGTTATAAGTGATCCTCCCCCAAATTACTTTGTTTTTTCTTTGTATATATTTTGTATTAACTTATCTGCATATTTGAACATTTAGAGAGAGGCAGTATGGATGGTCTCTAAGGTTTCTTTCTGCTCCATGATGCTATGATGATGATCCAGTTCCAAATATTCAATAGGAAGTTGTGATATGGGGGCTTCAGGAGAGAGAAACTAGGGTGGATAGACAGATCTGAGAGACATCTGTATAGAGATGATATTTGGACCCAATGGCTCAGATGAGGTCACCAAGTGAGAATATCTAGAAAGACAAGAGTGTCCAAGACAAAGCCTTTGGATACACCCAGAGTGAATGGGCACACCATGAATGATGATTAAGCAAAGAAGACTTAGGAATAGTTAGAAAACTAGGAGGAAAAAAACCTGAGACCAGTGCCAAGAAAATCCAGAGAGGATTGTCTAGAAAGAAAGAGTTGTTAACTATCAAATGATGTAGACATGGTCAAGAAGGATAAGGACAGAGAAAAAGCCAATAGATTTGGAATTAAATATACTTACAATGCTTACCATTTTGGAGGGAAGAAATTCAGTTAATTGATGAGGTTTGAAACCAGATTGCAGAGGATTTAAAAGTAAGTGAAAGTAGATGGTTCTTTCAAGAGGTTTGACTAAGGAAGAGGGATATAGGATGATAATCAGTAGGAATGATAGGATCTAGTGAGAATTTTTGAAGTGTGAATGAGATTCAGAAGTATTTGTAGATAGCAGTATAGAAAAAAGTGGATAAGGAGGGACTAAAGTTTCTGATTTAAGTGCTGGGACCTTGGATAATGTTTTGAAGTGTTTTGTTATTACTATTACTATTATTATTATTATTATTAGTAGTAGTAGTAGTAGTAGTAGTAGCAGTAATAAACAACTTATTCTCATCTTTTAAAGTGGAGTTCAGATAGAAATGGTCCTGTAACAAGTTATTATTTTGTATTTCAAATTTGTGGACTACTGCACAAGTGGATAAGATAATTTTTTTTGGTAATTGAATTAAAATATTGGGAAGTAAACTCATCTTCTGTAGGCTAAAAGTATCTTCAGCACATCTCAGTAGCAGATATGCATCTTATCCTATTCCTGTACGATACAGCCTTGTTTTTTTCTTTTAGATTTTACATTTTGAAAGCTTTGTAGTTTACCTAGCTTGGATATTATGAATATTTAGTATGGTGACATCTATTAAAATATTGTTATTAAATTTTTATAGCTCAATGTTATTCCCTGTACAATTGTGGACAACCATTTAGTCAATGACAGTGCTCTACTTCCAATAGTGTTTACTTGTTGACTTCTTAAAGTATATTTTGAGGTCTACATTTATGATCCATTAGTTTCATAAAAGATATCAAGTCTCTTATGTTCAATTCTAGGCATCATGTCTTGCTAGTAGTTCTGCAAGAACTAAAATTTTCTGAAGCCTCAGGAAGGAGTTGCAAGGTTTCTACCTTTTCCATGAAAGTTTTGCATTGATCGATAGGTCTGGGCTACTTGAGGATAATATTTACATAATTTCTGGTTGTGATGACTTGATGACTTGTTATCACAAATCCCTTCACTTCTGTAAATAAATCCATATGACTCAGCCATTTTTGGACTTCTCCCTCTTTTTTTTTTTTGTAAACATGGTATTAGTGGAGTCCATGTGCATGTTGCTCATAGAGAACTTGTTCATTCTGCTCTCAGATCCACTCTTGGATCTTAACTCTTTCTAGGTTTCATCCAAGGTAAACCATTCTAGTTACATTTGACAAATCCTATGGCATATACCTATTATTAACATTTGCTATTGAAAGGTGAAATAATTTTTGTTTTTTCCTGCAAAAGTAACCCCAGAGTTTATTAACCTATTTATCATGTGCTCTGAGAAGAACTATGAATCCTCTTAAGAAGTGTAAACCCTTTTATAAATGTCCTATATCTCATTTTTTAAATTAAAATTTATTTTTTAATTATCATGAATTTATTTTTTTCTCTCATCCTCTCCTCCCACTTTCTTCCTCCTTGCTTCCTCAGGAAAAGTGAGAAAAAAAAAACTAAACTTGTGTAACAAACAAGTACAGTCAAGTAAAATAAATCCCTATATCTTGTAGGGGGTTTTTGGTAGGATAATCTCCAAATTAATCATTGTATATATATACATACACACACACATATATGTATGTATATACATATATATATATATTATATATATATATATTTGACTAGGCAATGGGGTTAAGTGACTTGCCCAGGGTCACACAGTTAGTAAGTGTCAAGTGTTTGGTCTGAGGCTGGATTTGAACTCAGGTCCTCCTGACTTCAGGGCTGGTGCTCTATCCATTGCGCCATCTAGCTGTCTCTTAGGTCTTTATGTTTTGAGAACTCTTCAGTCAATATAATTTGGAAGTTATGAGTATTTAGGATGGCAATCTCTCTTAAAAACATTGTTCTTAAATTATTTGCAGATAAATTACATCTGTTGGGTGATGGGTTCATCTGGTATCATGCTCAAGTTTCAGAATATCTTATTGACATCTCGATTATATTTTGGGGTTTGTTTTTGGATTTTAGGACAGTCATCTATCAATCTATAAAGAATAGTGAGTTGCCTACATAAATATGACTACTTGATCATGTCTTTTTATCTACTGGTGCTAAATTGTTATAATCTGCAATGAAATGTTGTACAATTTTGGACTATTTTCTTTCAAAGTCTGCATCAGTAAGAAACTCTGAGGTCCTTAAAAATGAGAGTTTTATGTTATCTAGTAGCTATGACTCAATTTTAGAAAAAATCATTACATTACATGAAATCAATAATACTCTAACTCAGTCATTAGTGCAATCTTTGTTGATTGAGTTTGTGTGATTTTCATAAATGAAGAGTTTTTTGGCTTCATTCTTGGAACTTACTTTCTTCATAGGCTTCATGTAGAGGTAAATTAATACCATTAACATTTATTAAGTCTAGTGGCCTGTTACCTATTGTCAGTCTTTATTATTGCTCTATGAAAAGTATTTTTGTAAGTTTTTAACTTTTCATGTAATTTAAGAACACTTGTCAGTATTCTTTCCCCTTTTTGATGAAGTATTACTCTTTTCTGTAGCTGTTTGGGGGTGATGAGCCTTATGTCTTGTTTATATTTTGCATATTTTTGTTTAGTCATTTTCTAAAGCTATTATTATTTATTTTGCTGTTGCAAAAGTATCCATTAAGCCTTGACTGTGAGTTCCTCAAGGGCAGAGATTGTCTTTTGCCTCTCTTTGTATGCTCCACACTTGGCTCAGTAGACACTTAATAAATACTTTTTGACTAACTAGAATTGTAAGAGTGTTAATTTTTCTACATATATTCTTCCCATCACATTTTGACTTCAGAGTGTCTATGTGTTTATTGATTTAAACAGTCACACCTTTCTCCTTACTCACTTTTTTCTCAATATATCCTGTCTGGAGATACAATAAAGAACAGTTTTCGATGCAGACATCAGGTGTTCTAGTATTCTTAATATTTGGGAGTGTGTTTTTTGTTTTTTAAACACATGAATGAGCCATGAATGCAGAACTGAGTAAAAGGCTTTGTGGTAGTCTAAATAGTGACACTTTCAGATAACTTGCTCCATAATTATTTAATGAAGAATAAGTTGTTCTTTACTCCACCTTAGGACTTTTTGGCACACTCATTTTTGCTCTTTAGCCAATTATTATGGGATTTAGATAGAAGTGGCCCTGGGATTTTTCACTAGACTGTTATTGTTCTTTTATATTTAATGTTCTGTGGACTACTGTAGAGGTAGATAAAAATTGTGGCATATAAGTTCATCTTCCGTAGGCTCACTGAAATGATCTTAAGTACAAGTCCAATAGCAGACAGGATGATGGAGATTATATGTGCTTCATCCTTTTTCCATGTAGTTTTGATTTCTTCCCCTAGATTTCTATATTTGGAATTTTCTTCTGTTTCATATAGTTTAGAATTTACGAATATATAGTATGATGACATTTATTTGACATTTTCTTAACTTTTTATGGTTTAATGTTATGCCAGACATTCCTTTGATCTTAGTACAGTTTGTCTTTTGAATTCTCAGTGATATTTTGGGGTCTGTATTGGTAACAGGGGACTTTGACATCTGTTAGTTTATGAAGGTTAGCGAGCTTCTGTTCTGCCATTGTGTCTTTCTATGCATTCTGTAGCTGCTAAAATTTTGCAACCTGCAATGATGTTGTACATTTTCTATAGCTTCCTTGTATAATTAGCACTGATCAATTATTATTAATAATAATTTTTGATATTTTCTTGGCCATTGAAGACTTACCAGTATTTGATTAGAACAACTATCACCAGAAATTGCAGGTTGTTACCTGGAAAACAGTACATGATACCACAAGATGTCACAAATCCCAGAGAATGTGCTTTTGAAAGCTTTCATGTTGAACTATGAACCACCTACTAAATGCAGTAGCTGCTTTTCTCAGAGTCTGCACTGACTATGGTGTTTCTGTGGGCTACCACATTCTAAGAAGTAGGGGAAAATATATATATTTCCTATTTGCCTATGAGGGTAAATGGAAAAAAAAAACTTTTTTAGTGTCTCAGCACAGGTCTGACCATGCCACTCCCCTGCTCAAGGAGCATCAGTGGCTCCCCATTACTTTTCAGGAAAAAAAATACACTTTTTAAAAACATTTAAAATCCTCCACTATTTGACTCCAGCCTATCTTTCCAAGCTGACTACACATGATGACTCCTCTTTAGTCACTTAATGTTGAGGAACCTTGCTGAGGATGCAGTCAAATAGTTCATACAATGATTGATATCTGTGTCTGTACTTAGGAAAAAAAATCCCTCTATTTTTGAAGAAGCCATTTGATTTTTCTGCTTTATTATTGTCCAATTTTCTTTTCTACATTCCCTCACCTGCAGAAGAAATGCATTCCTTTTCCCCCTTCCATTGCACCACCCAGCTGCCTATTAGATGCATACTTTTTTTTTTAAGCCAGACTTGGCCTCAAATGCCAAGACTAGGCAGCAGTTCGACAGATTGTTGTAAATTATTATTCAGGACACAGAACAAAAATGATGATATACTGAATGAGAAATCAACAATCATGAGTTCTAGTCTTTGCTTTGTCTTTAACTTGTTGGGTGAACGTGGACAAACCAATTCTTTCCAGGTGTCAACTTGCTATAAAATGTATAGATCAGTCTAGATCAGCAATTCTCAAAAACTTTTTCACTATCATTCAAAGATATTTTATTTTCCAATGCAATAGATATAACCCACATAAACAAAAACTTTGGGGAGGGGTTCCTCAATAATTTTTAAGAGTAAAGTGCTTTTGAGTCCAAAAAGTTGAGAACTATTGGACTAGATTGTCACTCAGGTCCCTTTAAACCAAGGGTTCTTAACAGGGAGTCCTGGAACTTGTTTATTATTATCATTATTATTATTTTATTACTTATGTTGATAATTGAATTTAAATACAATTTCTTTTCTTTATAATATTATACGATTTATTTCAGGTATTTAAAAGCATTATTCTAACAAGAGCTGCCTAGGCTTCATTAGGTCTTGAAGATACACAAACAAAAGTTGAGAACCTTTTCCCCCCCTCCATTTTGAACTCTAACATTATATGACTCTTTATTAGATACACAAAGAAAGTTACAACAGCCTAGAAGGATTAGAAGCATGCAATTAGATTGCAATTTAAATCCATGTCTCAGTAGGATTTAATACAATATTTATAACTGGAGATACAATGGAAAATGTGCAAATTTCTTTGGTCAGACTTCCTGCTTCCCTGCCATTTTCAAACCTGGGCAGTGCTAATTCCAGCTGAGTTCTCACAGGAGGAAGCTCTTTATCTTGACTGAAACACTCCAATTAAATATAATTTCCTATAACTGATAGCTTAGCCCTAGCCACATGCTATTTCTATCTACAATTCTATAGGCAGGCTAGGGATTCATTCCAAAATATGATTTTGTACCATAAGGGACTTTGAATAATAATATGCTTCAACTTCCAGGATAGGATGCCTTCTTTCTGATAGAAAAACAGTCTTCAACTTGTATGGACTGATGCTGAGTGAAGTGAGCAGAACCAGGAGAACGTTGCACACAGCAACAGCCAAGTCGTGCGATGATGACTAATGCTTATAGGCTTAGCCCTTCTCAGCAATGCAAGGATCTAAGACCTCTCCAAAGGTCTTATGATGGAAAATGCTATCCACATCCAAAGAAAGAACTCTAGAGTTTGAATGCAGATCGAAGCACACTATTTGCTCTTTTTTCTTCTGTTTTGTTTTGTTTCCTCTTTCTGGTGGTTCTTCCTATGGGTTCTAACTCTTCCTTACAGCATCACTAATGTGAAAATATGTTTAATAGGAATGTATATGGAGAGCCTATATCAGATTGTGCGCCATCTTGGGGAGGGAGGGGGAGAAACATTTAAAACTCAAAAGCTTATGGAAGTGATGGTTGATATATCAAAATAAATTAATAAAAAAAGAAAAACAGTCTTTAGTGGAAGTAGTAGAAATGATGTTGTGATTGTATATATATATAACCTATATCGGGGGCCGTCTCCAGTCGCCCTGATCTATATCTGGCCACTGGACCCAGATGGCTCTGGAGCAGAAAGTGAGGCTGGTGACTGTGCACAGCCCTTCCTCACTTAAATCCAATTCACGTGCAAGTCATGACATCATCTTCCTGATGTCATGATCCTCTTCAAGAAGGAAGTACAAATGATGACCTATATCAGATGGCCTGCTGTCTTGGGGAGAGGGGAACAGAGGAAGGGAGAGAGAAAAATTTGAAACTCAAAATTTTACAAAAATGAATGTTGAAAACTATCTTTACACATAATTGGGAAAAAACAAAATACTATTAAGGGGAAAAAAAAGATTCAAAATAAATTCAAACAAAATCATTTTACCCAAGCCTGAGGATAGAAAATAGAATGTGAGTAAGCTAGGATTTGTCAGTGGAAGCTAAATAAGGAAAGTACCAAATTGCAATTTAGTTACCCAATTGGCTGGCTTTCTATGAGATTCTTTCCCACTTTTCACAATTCTGTGATTTTTCTGTCATTTAAAATTATTTTTAAACCTTGATCTTTATGATACTTTTGACTAATTGTTTTAGTAAAAAGTTTTATTTTGGAAATTAAAAAAAGAAAAAGAAAGAAATGATGTTGGATCTGTAGCCAGGAGAAGAGGATTCAAATCCTACCAATGATAGTTACTAGATGTGTGGCGCTGGGAAAAGCATTTCACCTGCCCCTCCCAAACCCCCCAGCCTTAGTGTTTTCATTTGTAAAATGAGAATAATGTGACTTTTACTACCAACCCAGTAGAGATGTTGCTGGGAAAGTGCTTTGTAAGCCTGAAAGCAGTAAGATATGGAAGCTGCTATTACTAGAACTTCAGGCAGCAAAGCCTTCATCTAAGGCATCTACCTTTCCAAGATATGCCTCAGTTGCAGGGGACAGACTTTTGCCCACAGTTACCAATGACATATGCTAATGATGAATGGCATTTAGCGGGATACTTAGTAGGTGGTATGTCTTTGGTGAACGTCTGTTCTTGCCACCACATCCTTTGTATGACAACAAAGGAAATATGCAGATCTTTCTAGGTTCTGCCCTCAAGAGGAATTAGTGACAGCCTAATGGGCAGTGGACTCCCACTCAGCATGGAAATAATTGCCGTAAGTAGTTTCCTTATGAAGGGATAGTGCCCTCACACATGTTGTTGGACTAGGTCCCAGCAGCCGCCTTTGGAGGCATGAAGTCCATCTCCAGAGTCTTTCCATTTTCTGGTAGAAAAATAGAACGATAGAATCTTAGCATTGGAAGAAACTTCAGAGGTCATTGGGAAGCCAGCAAGGTGTGGTGCAAAGAGCTCTGAATTTGAAGTCAGAGTACCTAAATTCATATCTCAGTGCTCCCATTGCATTACCTTGACTATGTAACCTCTCTGAGCGCAAGTTAACTCCTCTGTGAAATGACAGGGTTGGACAATGCGACCTCTAAGATTTCAGGTTTCTTCCTGTTTCAAATAGGCAATCCTTTGATTACTGAAGCATGCATCTCCTCTGAACATCCTTAAGTGTCCTCTGCTCAAAGACTTCCAATGCTAGGAAATCTCTCAGAACAGTCACTTTACTTTTGGACAGATCTAATTTGATCTTCTCCCCTTTTATGCTGAATGAAAATTTAATTCCCTGTAACCTCCACTCATAGCTCCTTGTTCTGTCCTTTGGGGCCAACCAGAGCAATTCTAGTCATTTTTTTCCCATAAGAAAACGCTGTAAAAGAAACTCGATTCTATGATTACATGCAAGCATGTCAATGTAGCAACACAGTCCACATATTTTTTAAAATGACTGCGTGGCATCAAAGAATTATCTTAGCACTTTGTATTTTTCTGGCTTACCTATTATTCTCTGTGTACACGAGGAGAATTGGACCATAGACAAAAAAAGCAGGGCTAACAGCAATATACTAAGACCAAATTAGTCATCCACTCAGCTTAATCCATTCCCTTTTTGTTTAGGGTTGTCATACAGCCTTTTAACTGTGTTTGTATGTAGCTAATGCTGTACTTAAGTTTGCCCGTACTGTATGTAAGCTTAGGGATGCAGGTTCAGCAAAACTATCCTTTTGGGATCCAAAACTCCATTTGCTGACGAGGGCATTTTGTGTTCTATTCTGTGGAATGTTCAGGTGTATGTGGAGTAGGGTGGAATTCTTCAGTCTGTACGCAAGGGCCATGCCCATAGACCTATCACTTGGTCAAGATAGGCCTTTGACAAGTTGGTGAATGAAAGCATCAAAGGTGTTTTCTTTTCAAAGCTCCAAAGTCCGTTTGGAGCTAGAAGGTTACCTTGTGCATTCTCCACACTCTGGAGTGGCAAATCCTTTTTTATCAGCAGGCTATATATACTCACTGTGGACTTCTCCTTTCCAGCTCCGCCTCGAGGGTTCAAAAGACACAGGCCGAGGTGATGATAGAGCTTGTGTTTCCTTAGTAATGGGGACAGAGTTGCAGATGTGGATCCATGTTGGAAAGCCAGAGTAATTTATTGTGTTGGTAGTGGTGAGGAGAGCCTGTGTGGGCTATTTATGGTGAGATGTTAGGGAAATCTTGTGCTGATGGACTTTTATCAGGACTCAGTCAGCACAAATTTTAACTACTTTTTATAACTGCATCCCTTCCTCTAGCCTGGAGTAGTTTCCTGAGGGATAGCTCTGTGACATTGAGTGTTACATATGTGGAAAAAGACATGATTCCAGACTGGCAGAGACCACTATGTATACATGAAGAGATTTCAGAGAGATGAGAGAGAAAATCACTAGGGAGGCGGGGTGAGAGGCCCAAACACTCCCATGACTGATAGGAGATCTTGCTGGTGCCATAGACAGGTGGGTAACCTGGCCTACAAACATATCCTTTGTCTTTCAGCATCTATAACCCTGGACTCCCTAGACTCCTAATGAGATTATTCTGTCTTCTGTCAAGCATAGATTTATTCCCTTATTTCCAAATCAAAAAGTTCATTAACTCTTACTTATTATACTATGTACAATCTCCCTAATTTCTTTTTATTAATGATAGCTAATTATCATTTGTGTTACCAAGTGTTTGAGAAGAGGAGATAAGCTAATGAAGGTATGCTTTTACCCTCCCCTTGAGGATGACCAGGGAAAGTAGCTTGTATCTGAAACCTCTAAAATAGCATCATACCGTTGGACTGCCAATATTTGAAGCCGGGGGCATAGATAGAGTTCTAGCCCAATACGCCTCTCATTGATAGATGAGTGAAGGAATGATCCAGGGGTGGGGAAAGTGCGACCTTGAGGCCACGTGTGGCCCTCTAGGTCCTCAAGTGCGGCACTTTTACTGAATCCAAACTTCACAGAACAAATCTCCTTAATAAAAGGATGTGTTCTATAAAACTTGGACTGAGTCAAAAGGCTGCATCTGAGGATCTAGAAGGCCACAGATTCCCCACCGCTGGATCACCCAGTCATAATGGTCCTGTAGTGTGCCTCACATTCTTTATGCCAGCCACCGGAAGTGCAGCCAAGGCCCTCCTACTACACTCTCCACAAAGGTGGAAATCAAAATCTCCTTTGGAGATTTGTTGTAGTTGTTCAATCGTTTAGTCGTGTCCAATTCTCCGTCACCCCATGGATTATAGCAGGCCAGGCCCTTCTATCCTGCACTATCCCCTGAAGTCTGTCCAAGCTCATATCTGTTGCTTCCGTGATACCATCCATCTATCTTGTCCTCTGACATCACCTTCTCCTATTGCCTTCAATCTTTCCCAACATCTGCGTCTTTTTCCAGTGAGTTCTGTCTTCCCAAGATGTGGCCAAAGTATTTAAGCTTCAGCTTCAGTATTTGACCTTCCAATGAATAGTGAATTCATTTCTTTAAATATTGATTGATTTGATCTCCTTGCTCTCAAAAGTCTTCTCTAGCACCACAGTTCAAAATTACTGATTCTGCAGAGCTCAGCTTTTCTTATAGTTCAGTTCTCACAGCCATACATTGCTACTGGAAAAAAAGTGGTAACTTTGATTATACAAACCTTTGTCGGCAAGATGATATCTCTGCTGTTTAGTATGCTTTCAAGATTTTCTTCCCATGGAACAATTTCTTCCCATGGAACAATCGTGGCTATAGTCATTGTCCGCAGTAATGTTTGAGCCCAAGAATACAAAATCTGACACTGCTTCCATTTCTTCTCCCTCTATTTGCTGGGAAGTGATGGGACCGGTTACTATGATCTTAGTTTGTTTGTTTGTTTTTTTGATGTTAAGCTTCAAGCCAGCTTTTATAATCTCCTCTCTCACCCTCATCAAAAGGCTCCTTTTTCACTTTCTTCCTTCAGAGAATTATTGTTTGCATACCTGAGACCGTTGATATTTCTCCTGGCAACCTTAATTCTAGCTTTTAATTTACCCAGCCTGGCATTTTGCATGATGTACTCTGCATATAAGTTAAATCAATAAGGTGACAATATACAGCCCTGTCATACTTTTCCAGTCTTAAATCAACCAGCTTTTCCATGTTTGGTTCCAACCGTTCTTCTTGATCTATATGCAGGTTCCTCAAGAGACAAGAAGAACCCTTGGAAATGGGGTGGGCCAAATCCCAGATCAGACCTATCTATCTCTCTATCTCTCTATTAATTGATCTATCTGTCTATCTTTGATCTATCTAATCTCCATGTTATATACAAACTAGCTATTGTATGCTAGACTATTTATCTATATTATAATTTAAATTCAATTTTGTCTTTCTATTGTTCCCAGGGTTTTAGGATGACATGAGCAGAAGAAAATATTGGGTCTACCTTGTTTTACAGATTGATTACCTTACAGTTTGTCCCATAAAGAGATCACTTCTGTCACTGTCAATAGACAAAGAGGTACTGAATTTTGGAATGAGTTATCTCAGGGACTTTTACTGGTTGTAGCATAAATTGGTTTCGTGTAAGGACAAGCTCCCATACTTCTGTAATACATACATACATACATATACATATACATATACATATACATATACATATACATACACACACACACACACACATATATATGAACAATTCCATATGAACTGGAATTTAGACATTTGAGCAAAATCAATCTGTATATTTATGTAAGATCCCCAAGGTAAGAGTCAACCAAATGCTCTATGGACTTGAAAAACAAGGCAGCTCATGCATCGTTATTGGAGTATGAGGGAAAAATTTCAAGCAAATCATTTCCCCGGCAAGTATTCCAAGTACCCCTCTCTCATTGGTGGACACAAATAAGGTTAGGAGGTAAGGCCATGAGCATAATCGTGTAGTATAGATAGATGCTCAGGGTAAAAAAAAATACCATGCTAGTCTCCAAGTATCTTTCTCAGTCTCTAGGGTTTTACCTTGGAGAACAGTGACATCCCCACGATGTCACTTAGAGTAAAGAAGTCTTAATGAAGGGAAGCAAACAAAACATGTGGCCTGTGATTTGGAAAATGCACTCATCTCATGAGGCATTTTACAGTGCAATTGGTCAGCACGCATCTAGAAAATTTACAAGGAAGTTATTCCACCTTGCATTTTCATTACAA
>NW_020950098.1:1275698-1296837 GCF_900497805.2 Vombatus ursinus
TTGGAGACTGTTGTTTAGAGCAACAGTTCTCAAAGTGTGTTCTAGGCACTCCTGGGGGTCTCTAGGACTCTTTGAGGAAGTCCATGAGATCAAAACTATTTTCATAATAATAATATGTTTTAATTTTGAATATCATGTGTATATGTGTGTATGTATATGTACACACACACACACACACACACACACACAAAACCAGGGATGTGCAGGCAAATACTTAACTGATTCTTGGGGGGAAAGTGTGTGTATGACAAACTTTTAAGTCTAATATACAATATTAAAAATTTCTCTGTTACTTTCTTAAGTCTAGACAATCAACAAAATCAAGTCCTATTTTATAGCATCAGTCAATTTCCCAGGTGCAAATGCTCATGCTGAAAATTTAACAATTGGCTCTCACAAGCTGTTTGATCTGTCTCTGGCACACCGCCAGATAAAACCTATATAACAAAGAGTGTAAAGGGTTCCTGAGACCAGAAAATTTTGAGAACTACTAATATGGAAGAAAGAAGAGTAACTGGAGCTAGGACACCAGGGTTTCAACTTTGCTTTTGATGGCTTTGATACTTATTACCTTTGAGAGATAGCAAACCTCCTAATACTGCATCTAACTTCCTGATTTGGAGATGGACTTCTAAGATAGCTTCTGAAGTCCTTTCCCACTCTAATTGTTGTTGTTGATCAGTTGTTTCACTCATGTCCAACTCTTTGTGATCCCGTTTGGGGCTTTCTTGGCAGAGATACTGGAATGGTTTGCCATTTCCTTCTTCTTCTTCTTCTCTCTCTCTCTCTCTTTTTTTGGCAATTGAGGTTAAGTGACTTGCCCAGGGTCACACAGCTAGTAAGTGTCAAGTGTTTGGTCTGAGGCCAGATTTGAACTCAGGTCCTCCCGAGTTCAGGGTCGGTACTCTATCCACTGTGCCACCTAGGTGCCCCCTGCCATTTCCTTCTCTAGCTCATTTTACAGAAAAGGAACTTGAGGCAAACAGGGTTAAGTGACTTGCCCAGGGTCACATAGCTAGTTAGTGTCTGAGGTCAGGTTTGAACTCATGAAGGTGTGTCTTCCTGACTCCAGGCCTCACACTCTAACTACTGTGCCACCTAGCTGCCCCCCTACTCTAATACCATGATTTTGTTGTAAGAGTGAAAAACTATTGTACAACATTAAAAGCAATATTTCAAAAAAAATATGCTTGACTCATAAATACAGCATCAATATAAAACAATATGAACATGAAATAGAACTTATTTCTACCAACCCAATAACATTAGTTCAGTTGAATAATTATCCAAATAATTTGCAAAGTTAACAATAAAATTGGTTCAATTGTTTTTTGTTATAATCAATGTCATCAGATATTATGATTTCTTTACAATAATTGCATAAAGCACTTTCAAGTTTCTAGCGAACAAATCCCCAAATTCATTTAAAAATAGATTACAGACAACCTATGTACTGATACCAACAAATATCCCCCATGCTTGTAAACTCCATTGTCTCTTTGTGCTACTTTAAAGTTACGTTGTCTACTCACAGCATCGTACAGATATTCTTTAATAAATTGTTTGTAGATTTATCATCTTCTCATCTGGTGGGAAGCGAGGATCAGGCTTCATATTTTTTCAGGTAATCTTTATAGACAAAAACCTGTATACATTTTGTAAATTCATATAACCATTTTTTTCATAGTTACTATGAAGTTTTAAAGTGTCCAAACCTAATTCTCTAATTGCCTTGTTTAAAGGACAGCCAAAGGTCTATTCATGCCTGATTTCTTTTTTGTTTGTTTAAAATAATTATTTAAATTTATTTCTTGGTGAAGTTCCATGAAAATTTTTCAGTCAGTTGAGTTGTCTTTTAATTAATTCATTAGCTATAAAGTCTTATTTGTTGTTCCTTTTGTTGGAGAATCAGAGATTGAGGGTATTTGGGGATCATAGTTAATGCTTGTTATAAACTTAATTGCTTCTTATTTTTTCCCCCTTAAGGTCTCCTGCTGTTTGCCAGACCAAATTATCTCTTGATACACCAGGGTGTACATATTTAAAATATTTGGATAATCATCAGCCAGACAGAGTGCAATATTTTTTTTTCTTTTAGGCAATTCAGGTTAAGTGACTTGCCCAGGGTCACACAGCTAGTGAGTGTTATGTGTCTGAGGCCAGCTTTGCACTCAGGTCCTCCTGACTCCAGGGCCAGTGCTCTATTTACTGCACTGGATTCCCCCAAAAGCTAAAATAGGAACAATTTGGAATATACATAATTTGATTCAACAAGCAATTGAATGTAATTAAACCATTTTTTGAGACTAGGTCCCATGGGCAATTGAAACTTTTCTTTACTAGAAAATGAAGTACTATCTCTTCTAAGTAGTATTTTTAATGGCAATGGCCAGCCAGGTGGTGTAGTGAATAGAGCATTGGATTTAAGGTAGGGAAGAGCTGAGTGTGAATCCTTTCTTGGATATTTGCTAGCTGTGTGACCCTAGACAAGTCATTTAACTTTGCTTATATTTAATTTCATCATTTGTAAAATGTGGATAATAATAGCACCTACCTTACCTCAGTGAGGATGAAAAGAAAGTCTAAGTAAAAGTTTATATATATATAATATATAATTATATAATATATTATATATATAATATATATACATATATAAATATTAGCTATAATTAGCTTTCTAGAACACTGATCTGGTTCCCTTATGAATCATCAGTGATACCTCACCCCAATTTGTGCTGTTAATTATTATATTATTAATTGTTAATTAATTTGATTATGTAAACTTTTAACTTAATTAAAATTATAAGTTATAAAATATTATATGTAATATGGTATAGAAAATCTAAATAATTAATTATTTAATTATTAAAGTTAATTTATGTTATTATAATTATTGCCACTAGAAGGATAGTTTAACTTAACTGGCTTTTAGTGACAAATGAGGTTAGTAAAAAGTTTAAGAGAAGGAATGAGGTTAGCTGAAAATATTCAACTTTTAAAATTCTCAACTTAAAAGTCTGAGGGAAATACAGAGGCAGTTCACTACGAAATTCAGTATAAACTCAGTTTTTGTTTCCATTATAATTAGCAAAATTTCCCCCTGTCCCTTGATTGACCAGATAAGGGAAAGGAAGGCACCTTTGCTCAAGCTGGGAAAATTACAGTTTTCTTTTTTCAATGGACTCCAATTTTATTCCTTTTCATTCAAGGATTAACCATATTTACATGAAAGAGAAAAAAAACTTTTCAGGATCTTTTTATTAATAATTAAGACAGGACAAAAGCCAGAAGATCCTGGTATGCATTCTAATTTTAATTTTTTTCAGGTTCCTGGAATTATTTGAGATTTACTTTTTGCCACAGAGATTTCTCTTTTTTTTTTTTTAATCAGTACTTTTTTGCCCTGGGAATTTCTTGCCTTATGTTTTTTCCCTTTCCCATCAGATGAATTCTCATCAAAGTATTTTCTATTCCAGCAACTTTTTTTTTTAGAGAAACTCCTTATAGAAGGAGGGGTTAACTTGATAGTCAATTGCTATGAAAAATTTCTAGTTGCAAATTATTTGAAATACATTTTCTGTTGAGATCAGGCAAGATGAGAAGCAAAAAGTCCATTTTTATCTTAGGATTTTGTTCAGAGAAGAGAAAAAATTAGAATGTGTCTCTATCACATAGGACAACATACATATTACAAAATAGTCGTGGTTGAGTTTGTTGGCAGCCTGAAGTAGTCATTTAGGCCCGGACAAGCTCTCCACCATGAAACCAAAGGAGGACAGACCTGCGTGGGCCAAACATGAGCAAATTTCTGTTCACATCTCTGCCCTTCATTTATCCAAAGATGGAGGCCAGCAGATATTAGTAACTTATCTGGTCCTGCACTCTAGCTCTATTTCTCCACTTTTGGGTTTAAAAGAAACAACTGTTGGGACCCCTACTATCATCTCACACCTCCACCTTCTTATAATCAGAGTGAATCAGTAGTAAGAATGATAGTAAACAAAATCTTGAAAATATGGACAGAAGTCAATCTACGAAACATATATAACCAGGTCTAAAAGCGACTTGTTGGTAAGGATTAGTTTCTGGATGAGTCTTAAGTTCAGGACTCTCGATTTGATGGTAAACCAAATGTTTGATTGGTATTTATTGAAGAATTACACAAAATAATCAACATATAATTGTAATTCATAATACGTGATCATTGTGATGACTAATACTAATCATAATAATTAATTATATCATTAATATATACTTACATGATATATCTGCATATCATATATTATGTAACTATATTATATAAATATATTAATGATATAATTAAATAATTTTATTTGCATAGCATACATAAACATATAATATAAATATATCAGTAATGTAATTAAATAATTATAGTTGTATGTAACATATTATGTAAGTATATACTATAACTATATCAGTGAAGTAAGTAAATAATTATATTTGTGTATAATATATTATGTAAGTATATAACTATATCAGTGATATAATTAAATAATTATATTTGTATAAGCATATATGTTCATATAATATAAATATATCAATGACATAAATAATTACATTTGTATAAATATATCCATTATATGACAATAATAATAGCTTTGGCATTCTTTCCTATAGGAATGAATTTCCCCATAGTTTCTTCAGATTAGCAATACCTAGTCTACTCATAGGCCTTTTCAGTAATTTCTCTAGCAGTATAACAAAATAAGGTAGGCCTGGAGCCCTGACTCTACAACGATATTCTGTCCTCTTAAAGAGAATTTTATGGCATTAAGTGATTTAGAGATCATCTAGTCCTACTGCTTATTTTACAGATGAGGGGACAGAGAGATTAACAAAGTCCAATGTCATTTGTCCAAAATCATACAGAAAGTTAAGGGAAGAGGAAGGGTTACGAAGGGGTGGGGAAACGGGCCTCCAGGCCACATGTGGCTCTCCAGGTCTTCAAGTGTGGCCCTTTGATTGAATCCTAACTTAACCTTAACCCTAAATTGTTCTGTGAAGTTTGGATTCAGCCAAAGGGCTACACTTGAGGACCTAGAGAGCCACATGTGGCCTGGAGGCCACAGGTTCCCCACCCCTGGATTAGAGGATTTCTCCAGTCCCTCTAGCCAAGTCTAATCTTAGCTCATCCGCTGTTGTTGAGCATCTGGGTGACTCTGACAGTTACTTGTGTGATGTAGGGCAAATCGCTTTGTTTCTTTAATACACTGTTTCCTGTTCTGCAAAATGGGAATAATAATGGTTGTTCTACTTATCTCACTGATTTGTTGAGAAGAAAATGCTTTTCAAACCTGAAAAAGTGTATACAAATGTCAGCTACTATTTTCACATTCTCCATTTTTTTTTCTATCATAAAAATGCTTCTATGAGTATCTCTAAATTCCTCTGTATAGTTTTTAAAGCCTTGCATGAACTGGCCTTAATTTATCTTTCTAGTCTCATTAGACATTATTCCCTGTCCCACATCCTGTGATTTAGGCAATTTGGCCTTTCTCTTTGTACCACATACATGATTCTCCATCTCTTGTCCCACATGCCTGAAATACACATACCAGCTTCTGCATGAAACCTTTCCCAAATTCCCTGATCTGGGCAAGGGTGTGTTGGCAAATGTTTAATATTAGGCCCTCTGTTAAAAACAAATGTAGGCATAACGCACTTTTATGTTTAATCTACATTGTTAATACCTTATCCATCACTTTATTAAGTGTAATCAGTCAACAAAATAATCAATTTGCATTTGATTTGTAGCGAATGCAGATTTTGGAGCTATAAATGCTCACACTGGAAATTTAACTATCAGCTCTCCAAAGCCAGTTCAAGCTGGCTCCAGCATACCCCTTGGCGTAGTGCTCTCCTTTGGCAAAAGAAATACCTACTTAAAAAAACAAACAAACACTGGCAAAAAGCAAGTTTCAATTAGTGCTGAGAGCCTGCCAAAGCTACAGTTGGAATGGATCTCAGGACCCACCAGTTACTGTCCTGTCTTAATTATTAATGAATAAATTTGTGTTTAATTATTTTGTATCTATTTTCTTTATTCACCTTATATTTATGCTGTACATATATATGCATTATACATAATATATGTATATATGTGTATTTATAAAATACATAAATATATGTATATGTGTATATATATGTATGTATGTAGATAGATAGATAGATAGATAGATAGATAGTCAAGAAGACCTGAGTTTGAATCTAGCCTCAGACACTTACTATCTGTGTGGACCTGGAACCCTCTTGAACTGGCTTAGGATAGCTGATTATACATGTACACACATGTATGCACGCATATATGCATATAGTATATACAGATAGATATGTGCATGTATGTGTATATATAATACACATATACATGTGTACATGTACACATACATACATACATATGCATGTCCATACATATAGATATAAGAATGGATCCCAGAACCCACCAGTTATTGTCATGTCTTTATTATTGTTTGTGTTTAACTACCTTGTATATATTTTTCTTTATTTACCTTATATATGTATTGTATATATATGTGTATGAGTATGTGTATGCATATATATGTATGCATATATTCATGAGTATGTGTGTATCACTTAGTTGTAAGATCCTTGCAGATAGGAAAGAAAACAAACATTTATAAAGTGCTCCTTTATACATGCCAAGTCACTATGCTTTACAAATATTATCTCATTTGGTCTGTAACTACCTTGAAGGATAGGTGTTATTATTATTACATTATTATTATATTGTTATCTATATATTATTATCGATATTATAACTATATATAGTTATATATTATACATAATATAGTATTATTATAATTATAATATTATTATATTATTATCCCCACTTTACAGATGAGGAAACGGAGGTGCAAATAAGGTTAAGGGACTTGCCCAGGGTCTGAGGCTAGATTTGAACCCAGGTTGTACTGACTCCAGGCCTTGCACTCTATCCACTGTACCACCCAGATGTTCCAGGAGATCAGTGAGGTGCTATGATTCCCTGAGTTTGGAACTTTGAGTCTGAAGCGCTCTAGTGGCTTCCTGTTCCTCCTTCTGCGAATAGAGTGGTAGAATACTTGGCATTCTTTCTAGGAATGGTTATGTTCTTTGCACTTCTATCCCCAGGGCCTGGCATAGTGCCCACCACATAATAGGTATTTAGTCAATGCTTGTCAATTTATTTGTCTATGTGGCTGACTGGGTGTAATGGCCACTATTTAAAGTATAAACATTTAGGAGATTTGCATTTTCAAAAGAGGAGAAAAGACTGGATCCAGCACAGTCTGGAAGCTGCTCAACATAACTTCAGACAACAGGGAATTTTCGCTCTGGATGTAGCCGTATCTTCACAAAATCCCCAAATATTTGAGCTGGAAAGTATCTTAGAGACAATGTAGTCTAGCCCTTTTGTAGGTTTGCAGATTTGCAGCTGGAACAGATCTTAAGGATCATATTGTCTTTGCCCCTTCAATTTGTAGATGAAGACACTGAAATCAGGGGTGAAGAGATTTGTCCAAGACCGCTTGGCCAGTAATGAGCAGAGCCAGGATTTGCACCCACTACAAAACTTGCCTACTCCTACCTGGCCTCTTAGTAACTGAACCTTAAGATAAGTGGTGTGGACTGGCATCTAGAGTGCCAGTTTCATAATCCTGGCTCTGACCCTAACTACCTGTATGAAGATGACTGAGTCACTTAACTTTTACAAGCCTCAGTTTACTCATCTGCAAAATAAAGATGATAACACCTTTTTTTCCATGGCCCCAGAAAGTGGTTGTGAGACTACAAAGAAATAATATATTTCAAAACATATTTTTATATCTGTTATTTAAAAAAAAATACAAAATGCTTCGCAAAATTTTAAGCATGCTGCAAGTGTCAGGTATGATTATTTTATTGTTATTAATACACTAAACGATGCTGCCTGTGGCTTCATGGGAAACAACTAAATATCCAACCTCAAGGGGAGAAGAGGACTTAATTCTTCATCAATAAAGGCCTTTTCATCCCCCTTTCAAGAGTTTCAGATTGGTTTTAAAGCCCACAAAAAGTTTACTGGAAACATCAGCTGTTAAGTAGTCATTTTACGGTAATTATGACTGAGTTGCAGAACTCAGACCACAGACCCTGGCAGCTCAGAGAAAAAATTGTTGTTCACAAACAACATACTGACAGGAAGTAAACTTCTCAGCTGGGCTTCACCACAGTTCTTTGGCCTTAGGACATTAGAAGATAAAAAAGATGAATTACCTCTATTGCGGCTTTCACTGGATTGTCTAGTCTCTAAGAGCCTTCTCATTATCTGACCTAGGCTGACCCCAAAGAAAACACAAAGGTGATTGGGTTTTCTAACTTTTTTTTTCACTTGTGGTTGAGTTAGGTCGTGTTTCTGGCAAATGGTCAAAGTAAGAGAGTAGTAGGAAATCCCCAACTCCAGTTGTTAGGGTGTTGAAGCCTGATTTGGATTGGGTTTACTGAAAGTTCAACAGGTGGGATATGTGAAAATTCTGTGACTTTTTGAGTGTGGTTTTGAGCTAGCATCTTGAGAAGTCAACAATCCACCTGAAGACAAGGTTTAGTATCCTATCTCCAAGGCCGATAAAGGGAGATTCAGTCAGTTAACTAACATTTATTAAGCACCTACTATGTGCCAGGCACTGTGTTAAGCATGGAGAATATCTTTAAAGGTAAAAATGTGTTTATATATATATATATATAAAGATAAATATAACATATGTATATATAAATAAAAAGATATATTTATATGTATAAAGGTAAAAATTTGTTTATATGTGCAGATTTATATATAAAGATAAACGTGATATATCCATTTACATATAAAGATAAAAAGATATATTTATATGTTTAAAGGTAAAAATTTGTTTATATACGCAGATTTATATATAAAGTTAAATGTAACATATACATTTATATATAAAAATAAAAAGATATATTTATGTCTTTAAAGGTAAAATTTTGTTTATATATGCAGACTTATTTATGTATATAAAGATAATATATAACATGTATATATGAAGATATGAAGATATATTTATATCTTTAAAAGTTAAAAAAAAAACCACTCCCTGCCCTCAAGGATCTGAGATAACATGAAAACAATTATGTACAAACAAGATATGTACAGGGTAAATTGGGAGTGGTTTCAGAAAGAAAGCAGTAAGTTAAGGGGACTGGGAAAGGATCCCTGCAGAAGGTAGGATTTTAGCTAAGATTTAGAAGAAGCCAGGGAATGGAGTAATACCAAGAATTCTAGCATGAGAGAAAGGGAAAGAAAATGCTCGGTAAGATGGAGTATTGTGTGCAAGCAACAGCAAGGCCAGTATCAGAACATGGGGAGGAGGTTAACGTGTAAGGAGAGGACAGAGAAAACTTGTAACAGTTTAATTCAAGAATCATTAAGTGCCCACTTTATGTGCACTGTGTTTGTCCTTAAGAAGTTTACAATCTAGTAAGAATACAATTAACTATGAAACTATGCTTGGATGGGCAGCTAGGTGGCGCTATACTGTCTAGAGTGCTGGGTCTAGAGTCAGGAAGACATCCTTCTGAGTTCAAATCTGGCCTCAGACACTTACTAGCTGTGTGACCCTGGGTAGGTCACTTAACGTTATTTGCCTCAGTTTCCTTATATGTAAAATGAGCTGGAGAAGGAAATGACAAACCACTCCTGTATCTTTGCCAAGAAAACCACAAATGGAGTCACAAAGAGTCCAACACAACTGAAACACCAGAACAACAGCAACAGCATGGTTTGGATCCATTTTAATGGCTTGCTGCCTGCTAGGGATTCAGTGCACATTGCAAGGTCTGATAACCATATATTTGTCTGGAATTGAGTCAAAATGAATTTAAATGGAAACAAGAGGAGGTGGTAATAGAGGAGACTGCCTCTGTCTATCTGACAAGCCAGACAATGTAGAATAGCTAAAACACAGTAATAAGAATAATAAGAAAGACATCCAGAAATACTGAAGCAAACAAAATCCGAGAAAGGAGCCAGCAATAAAATTGCCTGTGTCTATAAACAAATTTACAATACATAGTGAGAATACTCTGGCCTTACTCCCAGGGGTAGGCTGCTACATCTGTCTCTCAGTGTTCTCTGGCTTTTATCAGGGTTTTGGGGGTCACCTTGAGCCCCCACCAGCTATGTTCTTTCCACTGTTAGGGAACATTTAAATTGCCCCAGGTCCATTTAACCACTTAACGTCAATTAACTGCTATAACGGCACATTGACATTTTCTTTAAAGATATGGTCAAAATGAATGTACGAGCCATTTCTCCCCACCACCTCAGGGACACACTTCATTCAATTCTAATATAACATTGATTCTCCCCAAGTTCCAGATCCTATATACTGCTGGACAGTGTCCTAAAGGTCTCTCCTGAAGTCATTCTTGTTCTTCTGGATATTCATTCGTAAACACAGACTCTGACATACTAGGATTCTTGGTCACTTTCTTGACCTTTTGAAACTTACAAGATCGGTGGCTCTACTCTCTTCACCTAGAATGGAAAGAACAAATGTAGAGGTCAAAGATGGAGGCCTATTTCTCAAGGTCTCATGGTCCTGATGGGGAGAAGACCCAGAGAATTCTCCTCTTCCAGCATTGTCTTGTCCCAAATTCCATGAACAAAGGAATCCAAAGAGTAAATGATCAAAGGGGTTAAGGAGATTGACTGAGGTCTTTTGAAGACATCCCTCAGTTCTGGAGCCAACCAAAAATGCTCTTCCTTACCATGTATGCAGCAGACCAAAAATCAGTGACAGAATGTCTACATACGCTCCACTGTCCCTTCAAGGCATCTCCATTCCACATCATCCTCACTCTTCCCCAAGCAAGCTCATTCAGCATATTCATTCAGTATATCTTCATATACAAAGATGCTGCCCTAGGTATTTCGAACTTCAGGCAGACCCTAGTTAGCAAGGTGAGTTCTGGAAGGGTATACATTATTTAAATGAAACAGGTTACATAAAAGGGGATGGGGATACACTAGAGCAGCATTAAATAATAACAGTAATAATAATGATAATAATAATAAAACTAGCATTTATATCACACTTTAAGGTTTGAAAAAACTTTATAAATATTAATTCATTTTATGCTCATAGCAACCTGTTGAAGTGAGTGTTATTGTTACTCCCATTATACAGAGGAGAGGGTTTAACTAAGATTAAGTAGCTTGCCCAGGGTCACACAGCTAAATAAGTATTTAAGGTCAGATTTGAATTCAGATCTTCCTGATTCCAGTTGCAGAGCTCTATCCACAGTGCAACCTAGATACCGCTAATGTACATTGTATATTAAGATAATCTATTCATATGAGGAAATCCAGGAACTGATGAAGAGACACACAGCAGAGAGAGTTTTAGTGAAGATTAATGGAGGCAAAAAGCAGAAAATATATTCTCGTTGTAGTATGCCGGAGATCACAGGGGCCATCTCCAGTCATCTTGATCTATATCTTACCACCAGACCCAGATGGCTCCAAAGGAGAAAGTGAGGCTGGTGACCTTGCACAGCCCTCCCTCACTTAAATCCAATTCTTTTGCAAGTCATGGCATCATCTTCCTCTTTGAGAATGAAGGACAAA
Organism: Vombatus ursinus; assembly: GCF_900497805.2. Lineage (NCBI taxonomy): Eukaryota > Metazoa > Chordata > Mammalia > Diprotodontia > Vombatidae > Vombatus > Vombatus ursinus. The sequence goes on from NW_020950098.1 coordinate 1,287,343, forward strand.
CAACAACAACAACTGGAGATCACCAGGACAGAAAGAGGAAATAGATGATGAACTGGCCACAGATCTGGTAGAGAGGGATAATAAAGCAATGATTATCAGAAGTTTCAATTATCTGGACATCTGGTTGAACTCTGTCTTCCAAAAGCAGAAAAGTTACAAATTTATTGACTTGGCTTGACAATGCTTTCATCCTACTCTGGATCTGATTTTCACCAAGGAGTAATTGGTTGCTGTGTTGGAAATTATGTGAGCATTGAGGAAGCAACTCTTTAATCATAGAACTTGTGACAGAAGAAAGGAAAACCTGGTGTCATCTCATATACACCCCTAGAGTTTGGGAGAACAGGGATCAAAAGGTTCGTAGAAAGTATAGGTAGGAACCCATGGACTAAAAGAGTCCATGGGATGGAAAGCTCTCAAGAATGAAATTCTGAAGACACAAACAGAAACAATTCCCATGAGGAAGCAAAGAGAGACTTGTTTAAAGAGCCTGATGTATATATCTTTGGGAAATGACTGGCCAAATTAAATTTTTAAAAGACACAACAATGGCAGCAAAGGAATGTAATTAAGAATATGAAAGCATGGCATTGTCCCATAAGCATAGTATCAAGAGTCTTCATCAGAATGAGCTGAAGCTAGCAAGGTAAGGTAAGGATAACAAAAAGATTTTTTTTGGTTATAATGAGATAAAGAGGAGATTCAAAGAAGGGATAAGACAGCTGCCTGAGTGGACAAGATTATGATAACTGATGAAGGAAGTGAACAACTGTTACTATACTTCTGTTTTTTTTCCACTGTCAAAGAGAATGAATTTTAAATTGAGTAAACAAAGGGAAATGCTTAATGAGAAACTGATGCCTAAGAGGATTCTGGAGACAATTGGAAAACAGAGAGCTGGCCCAGATGAGTTTAAATCACTTATTCTATTTGAACTATATCCTTGGGTCCTGAAAGTGATTTCGAGCCACTGTCTGGTATTTCAAAGATGAATGGAAGAGGTAATGCAGGATTGGAGATGGACTATATCTATGATATCATATGATATCATAGACCAGTGAGCTTGACTTTAATTCTTGCCGAAATTATAGAACCTAGTGCTAAAGGAATGGTTTGCAAGTATCTCAAAAATAAATAGTGTTAACAAAGAGCCAGATGACTTCCTCAAGAAGAGGTTATTTCAATAAACCCTATTTCTGTGATTGACGGTGTCACTAGACTGGTAGGATCAAGAAAACTCTTTAGATATCATTTATCTGGAATATTTTTATTTTTTTAAAAGATTCATTAATTTATTTATTTTTAGTTTGCAACATTCACTTCCATGAGATTTTGAATTCCAAAATTTCTCCCCATCTCATCCCTCTGCCCCCAAGATAGCATGCATTCTGAATACCCTTTCCCCTAATTTGCCCTCCCTTCTATCTCCCCTCCCTTCTCTTATCCCCTTCCTCTTGTATTCTAGAATATTTTTAAAGAAAGATTTATTGATGCTTTTTTGTTTTTAAAACCAACATTATTTCCCAATAACTATTTCCCAAAGAATCTATTCCATATAATAAAGAAAAATGGTTAAGTAACCAGGGGTGTGTTGTAGCCAGTTTGGACTGGATCATCAGAGCTGATTGTTAAATTTTCAATGTGATCATTTACACCTTGAAAATTGTCAAATGCTACAAATTAGGGCTTGATTTATTGTTTTGTTGATTTTCTAGACTTAAGAAAGTGATGGAGAAAATGTTGATAATACAAATTAAATTTGAAAGTGTGTAATTTGTATTCCTCACCCCAGCCAGTTGTTAAATTTTTACCAACATACCCCTAAGTAAAACCAACCAACACTGAGAAAGGTTGACAAGGAATGTTACATTATTAACCCATGATCCACTGCATCTCTATCAAGAGGAGTCAAGGAAGTTACATCACAGGTTTTCTGGAACCCAGATTAGTCATTGTACTAACTTTCATTCTCTATGTCTTTTAGTGTAGCCTATTTAGAGTATTGTAGTCATTGTATCTGTCATTTTCCTATTCTTCTACTTTCTTTGCTCTGTATCTGCACATGACTAGATACCAGTTTGTCCAAAAACCTTTTAGAAAAAAACAGAATTAAACAAATACACAGAATCATAAAAGCCAGAGAAATGAAAAATTTCAAGTGTGATTAGGAGTGAATAACTCTAAGGGAAGTGGATACTTTACAAAGAAAGAAACTAATTCAGGAAATTTGTGGGATTGAGGTGGAATCTGGAGAAGTTAATGAAGCAGGCATGGGTCATCATGAAGAAAATATATTAGCTATTCTTTATCATCGCCATTATCATCACCATTATCATCACCACCACCACCACCACCACCATCATCATAATTGGTTTGCTCTACCAATACAGCTCAGCATTTATTCTGAAATCTATGTATTATATAGAATCTTAGCGAGTTGGCCATGGAAAATGAGAAATTAAGTGACTTGTTTGGGGTCACACAGCAGTTGTGAAAGTGGGGACATGAGTCAGGTCTTAATAATGAGGGGGTTAGCTTTCTAGCTACTACACTTGGTGGCTTCTCATACACAAGTAAAAATAGGATTTAAATTCTTGGGAATCAGGGGTGGAGCCAAGACGGCAGAGTAAAAGCAGTGACTTGCTTAAGCTCTCCCCCAAACCCCTCCAAATACTTATAAAAAATGGCTCTAAACAAATTCTAAAGCATCAGAACCCACAAAAAGACAGTGAAACAAATTTCTAACCCAAGACAGCCTGAATGGTTGATCAGAAAGGTATATTGTGCTGGGATGGGAGAGGAATGCAGTTCAGTGTGGGCATGCAGGCCTCAGCGAATCTGGAGCAGGCCTTAGAGGACTGAATCATGGGCAGCTGTAGCAGTTTCCAGACTTCTCAACCCACAAAAGCCAAAGAAAACTTAGAAGGTCAGTAGGAAAAGTCTGTGTCTGCAGTGAGAGAGAAGCATGGGTCCTTGACCCAGTCCCCAAGCACAGCCTGGGGAGGCAACTGCCTCCTGAGTTTCCAGCCCACAGACTGAGGGAGAATTGAGTGGCTGATCAGAGGGGGATTGCAGAGATCTCTCTGCTGGTGCAGGATTCTCTTGCTTTGCTTGTGCTTGGATCTGGGTCACAGTTCTGAGTGATGGTCCTGAGTTGAGGAGGAGTGCTGATGTGGTGGAGCTTGTAGAGACAATCCTCCTCACAGTTCCAAGACAGAAAAGAGTGCTTGTGGTCACTCATAGACCAGAGCACAGGACAAGAAAGGAGTAAACACCTCACCCTTGATCATAGCACCTTGTAAGAACTGAAAATTTACAGGTCCCTAGAAGTAGCTCTGAAAATAGCTGCACAAAACCCCCTAAGCTTGGGACAGTACATTGTCCACACTGGAAGCAGACCCTTACCTTAACAAAGAGTTTATAACTCAAGTAATTGACTGGGAGCATGAGCAAACAGCACAAAAAGAGTCAGACCATAGAATCTTACTTTGGTGACAAAGAAGATCAAAACATACAACCAGAAGAAGACAACTAAGTCAAAGTTCCTACATCCAAAGGCTCCAAGAAAAATATGAATTGGTCCCAGGCCATGGAAGAGCTCAAAAAGGATTTTGAGAAGCCAGTAAGAGAAGTAGAGGAAAAACTGAGAATGATGCAAGAAAATCATGAAAAACAAGTCAACAGCTTGCTAAAGGAGACCCCAAAAAGCACTGAAGAAAATAACACCTTAAAAAATAGCTTAACCCAAATGGCAAAGGAGGTCCAAAAAGCCAATGAGGAAAAGAATGCCTTAAAAAGCAAAATTGGCCAAATGGAAAAGGAAGTCCAAATGCTTACTGAAGAAAATATTTCCTTAAGAATTAGGACGGAGTGGGAAGAGCCAAGATGGGAGGGCAAAAGCTGTGACTTGCTTGAGCTCTCCTCCAAACCCCTCCAAATACCTGTAAAAAATGGCTCCAAACAAATTCTAAAGCAGCAGAACCCACAAAAAGACAGAGTGAGGCAAATTTCCAGACAAAGATAGCCTGGATGGTTGATCCGAAAGGTATATTGCGCCAGGTGGGGAGAGGAGTGCAGTTCAGTGTGGGTTCCCAGGCCGCAGTGAATCTAGAGCAGGCCTCAGAGGACTGAATCGCGGGCAGCTGTGGTGGTTTCCAGACTTCTCAACCCATGAACGCCAAAGACAACCTAGAAAGTCAGTGGGAAAAGTCTGTGACTGTGGTGAGAGGGAAGCTAGGTCTCAGCTGCAAGTCCCACGCACAGCCCCAGGGTGGCGGCTGCCTCCTGCTCTTCCAGCCTACAGATTGAGGGGGAATCGAGTGACTGATCAGAGGGGAATTGCAGGGATCTCTTTGCCAGTGCTGAGGCAGGAATCTCTTGCTTTACCCATGCTTGGATCTGGGTCACAGTTCTGAGGGGCAGTGCTGGGGCGAGGAGGAGTGCTAACATGGTGGAGCTTGCTGTGGCGGTGGAGAGGAAATACCTTGTCCCTTATCATACCACCTTGGAAGAACTGAAAATTTACAGGTCCCTAGAAGTATCTCTGAAAACAGCTGTATAAACCCTCAAAGCTTGGGACAGTACATTCTCCACATTGGAAGCAGACTCTTACCTTAACAAAGAATTTAAAACTCAAGTAATTGACCGAGGTCATGAGTAAGCAGTGCAAAAAGAGTCAGACTATATTATCTTTGGTGACAAAGAAGATCAAAACATACAACCAAGACAACAAAGTCAAAGCTCCTACATCCAAAGCCTCCAAGAAAAATATGAATCAGTCCCAGTCCTTGAAAGAACTCAAAAGGGATTCTGAGAAGCAAGTAAGAGAAGTAGAGGAAAAACTGGGAAGAGAAATGAGAGTGATGCAAGAAAATCATGAAAAACAAGTCAACAGCTTGCTAAAGGAGACCTAAAAAAATACTGAAGAAAATAACACCTTAAAAAAAACAGCCTAACCGAAATGGCAAAAGAGGTCCAAAAAGCCAATGAGGAGAAGAATGCCCTAAAAAGCAAAATTGGTCAAATGGAAAAGGAAGTCCAAAAGATTACTGAAGAAAATACTTCATTAAAAATTAGAATAGAGCAATTGGAAGCTAGTGACTTTATGAGAAATCAAGACACTGTAAAACAAATCCAAAAGAATGAAAAATTAGAAAACAATGTGAAGTATCTCATTGGAAACACAACTGATCTGGAAAATAGATCCAGGAGAGAGAATTTAAAAATTATTGGATTATCTGAATGCCATGATCAAAGAAAGAGCCTAGACATCATCTTTCAAGAAATTATCAAGGGAAACTGCCCTGATATTTTAGAATCAGAGGGCAAAATAGAATGGAAAGAATCCATTGATCACCTCCTGAAAGAGATCCCCAAAGGGAAACTCCTAGGAATATTGTAGCCCAATTCCAGAGTTCTGAGGTCAAGGAGAAAATATTGCAAGCAACCAGAAAGAAATAATTCAAGTACTGTGGAAACACAATCAGGGTGACACAAGATTTAGCACCTTCTACATTAAGGGACTGCAGGGCTTGTAATACTCTGGAGGGCAAAGGAGATAGAATTACAACCAAGAATCACTTACCCAGCAAAACTGAGCTTAATCTTTCAGGGGAAAAATGGACATTCAGTGAAATAGAGGACTTTCAAGCATTCTTGATGAAAAGACCAGAGCTGAATAGAAAATTTGACTTTCAGATACAAGACTCAAGAGAAACATGAAGAGGTAAACAGGAAAGAGAAATCATTATTAAGGTTGAACTGTTTACATTCCTGCATTAAAAGATGATATTTGTAATTCATGAGTCCTTTGTCAATATTAGGATAGTTGGAGGGAAAAGATTTTATATATATATATATATGTATATATGTATATATATATATTTAGATAGATAGCTAGATAGATAGATAGATAGAGGGCACAGGGTGAGTTGAAGATGAAGGGGTGATATCTGGAGAATAAAAGTAAGGGGTGAGAGAGGATTATACTGGGAGGAGAAAGGGAGAGGTAGAATGGGGTAAATTATCTCACATAAAACAGACAAGAAAAGGTTTTTTACAGTGGAGGGGAAACCAGGGAAAATGAGAGGGAATGAATTAATCTTATTCTCATGGGATTTGGCTCAAGGAGAGAATTACATACACATTCAATTGGGTATGAAAATCTATTTTACCCTACAGGAAATAGGGGGGAAGGGGACAAGAAAGCAGGAGGAATTATAGAGGGGAGGGCAGATTGGGGGAAGGGGTAATCAGAAGCAAACACTTCTAAGGAGGGACAGGGTCAAAAGAGAGAATGGAATAAATGGGGGGGGGCGGGAAAGGATGAAGTTACAGAAAAGCTTTGTTCAGAAGATAGTATTGCTTAGGTACAAACAGCAGCAGCAGCAGCAGCAGCAGCAGCAGCAGTAGCAGCAGCAGCAATAGCACTGGTTCACCAGGCATAGAGATAAGAAGCTAAGCAGGATTCACACACTCTCCCTCATTGGCTCTGGGTCTCCATCCATCCACACTAGTTAGGGAAAATGTCTCCTGTTTCTTTAAGGAAAAATGCGTCCCTCTTTCTCAGTTTCACCCCAATTCCAAAAGTAATCATAGTAGCTTGTATTGGTCCCCACACATTTTTACAGGGAATAGTTGAAAGGTTAATAGTGAAACAGATTCTTAGACGCTGGATGCTCTTTGACTATCACGGAGATGGCACAATTGACTAGTCTCGATTCTACCCTGTCTCTCACCTGGCAGAAGGGAACTGGGAAATGAATCAGAAGGTAGTTAAACAGAGAATAGGCATTTAACCGTGGTGGAGGTAACTGTGGCTGGCTTAGAGCACGACCTTCTGTTAAGGTCTATTTCCTCTTTCCCCCTATCTTTCCAGTGCATGGAGGGAAACCCCAAACCCTGGGTGCAAAGAAGATCTGTCTTCTTGGAGATAATGAGCGTAACTTATGAGGATTTTGGTCTAGGGTGAAGGCACCAGCTCCACATGTCTTCCTTCATTTGCAAAGCTAAAACTCTCAAAAATATAGATTGCAAACAGAATTGTAACATGCTCTAACCCACCAGGAATCTGTTGATGATCAAGCAGGGACCCAGGTGATCTTCCAGCCAAATCAACTAACCACAGGGTTCCCTTCATTCTTACTCTCTATAGCTAAAATACATTTAGGATGCAGTTAATATTATCTTTATATAGCAAACTATTGTTAAAAATGTAAATAATTAGTAAGAGAAACTTTTCATTATCAAAGAAACCTTTAGTAATTAACCTTGTCATCCACTGCAAGTAGCAATAAGACAAAAGGGAGAATCAGAGAATGGAGTAGTTTCTCCATCGTTCTAGAAAAAAACACTGTGCCACCTGGCAACCTCATCTGTTTTCCCACTGTTTCTCTGGGAAGCCAGACTTTAGTCAATTCTCCGATGGATTCTCTAAAACTGATTTATGATCTGGGGAAAGGAAGAGGCTCAACTTTAGAGTCAGTCACTTGGGAAGACTGCCACCACCTTTGGCAGTGATGCTTTCTCTTCAACCCTTCTCTTCTTTGTCTCTCTAGAGAGATTTAAAAAATTCCCACTGTACAGAAAAATTCCTTCCTCCACACCTGATCCTGAGATGAATCCTCTTTTTGTAATGTGAAGAAATTTATCTCCTAGGGTCTTTAGTGGCTCAGGTCCACTTGCAAGGTGGCCAGTCCAAGCTATGCCAGGACTGGTACAGGCAGTTAGGGCTAAATTCCTGTTAAAAAGTAAAGGGAAAACAAAGTTCTGACCTTGCTTGTCATATCTCACCAACACATCTACTGCATTCAACCATCAGCTTCTGCCAGTCTCTGACTTGTCCCCATGCTTCCAGTGTCCAGTGGTTTGCCTTGGCTGCCCACAGCAAGTCTGGGGTAAGGGGATAAGCACTTCCTGGAACCCCCTAAAGCCCCTCTCCCTTTTTATGGCTAGACAAGATGAATCTGAATGTCCCATCTCTTTCCTGGAGTCCTCTTACAGCTTCAAGTAGATAGATAGATTAGGAAGATAGATAGATAGATTGGGAACTCTAGGTAGGGTTGGCTTCCCTGAAAAAAGCAAGAGAGAGATTAAACGTGGGTATATTTACTTTATGTGTAGAAATAAAATAGAAGTATAAACTGACATTCCTGGGCAGGGAGTAAGCCCATTGGTTCTGCCCTTAAAGGTTTTTAGCTGAAGCAATGACAAAATAAAAAATCCAAAAGGGTGGGCGTTTTATTTGCTTAGAATTTTTTTTTAATTTTCCCACAATTACAGATAAAATCAATTTTTAACATTCATTTTAAAAACTTTGAGTTCCAGATTCTCTCCCTTTCTCACTCCCTAACCCTCTCATTGAGAATGCAAGCAAGTCAATATAGGTTATGCATGTGTACTCATGCAAAACATATTTCCATATTTATCATGTAGTGAAAGAAAATGACCAAAAAAACCAAAACAAAACAAAAAACCAAAACCTCAAGAAAAATAAAGTTTTAAAAAAGTGTGCTTGAATCTGTATTCAGACACTATCAGTTCTTTCTCTGGGGATGGATAGCATTTTTCATCATAAGTCCTTCAGAGTTGTCTTGGATCATTGTATTGCTGAGAATAGCTAAGTCAGTCATTGCTGATCATTACAATATTGCTGTTACTTTGTACATAGTACATGTCACTTTGCATCAGCTTCTGTAAGTCTTTCTAGGTTTTTCTGAGAGCATCCTCCTCATCATTTCTTATTGCACAATAATATTCCATCACTATCACATACCACAATTTGTTCAGCCGTTGGGCATCCCCTGAATTTCCAATTCTTTGCCACCAGTAAAGAACTGCTATAAATATTTTTGTACATATAGGTCCTTTTCCTTTTTTTAATCTCTTTTTTGGATACAGACCTAGTAGTGGTATTGCTAGGTCAAACAGTATGCATGGTTTTATAGCCCTTTGGGTGTAGTTCCAAATTGCTCTACAAAATGGTTGAATCAGGTCACAACTCAACTAGCAGTGCTTCAATGTCTGATTTTCCCTTTCACCATTTGTCATTTTCCTTTTCTGTCCTATTAACCAATCTAATAGGTATGAGGTGGTACCTCAGAATTGTTTTAATTTGCATTTCTCGAATCAATAGTGGTTTAGAGCATTTTTTTCATATGGCTATAGATAGCTTTGATTACTTCATCTAAAAACTTCATATCATTTGATCATCAATCAATTGGGTAATGGCTCTTATTTTTATAAATTTGACTCAGTTCTCTATATGTTTGAGAAATGAGCCCTTTATAGAAAAACTTGCTTCCAATTTTTTTCATAGTTACAATTGCTAACTGTATTTCCATCCATGTTTTTTCCCCTCTATTTATTCTATTCTCTCTTTCCTTTTCACCTTGTTCCTCCTCAGAAGTATTTTGCTTCTGACTATGGCCTCCCTGAACCTGTCCTATGGTTGGGCATTTTATTTTATTTTTTTGTCACTAGGTAATGGGGTTAAGT
>NW_020950098.1:1296847-1326238 GCF_900497805.2 Vombatus ursinus
TTGGGCATTTTATTTTATTTTTTTGTCACTAGGTAATGGGGTTAAGTGACTTGCCCGTGGTCGCACAGCTAGTAAGTGTTACGTGTCTGAGGTCGGATTTGAACTCAGGTCCTCCTGAATCCAGGGCCAGTGCTCTATCCACTTTGCCACTTAGCTACCCCATGGTTGGGCATTTTAGAAGAGGTCCTAGACTCAATGTGAGGAGGGAGATTGGTGCAATGGTTAATGGCTATGGGGACCTGCGTGTCCTTTCTCTCAGGCTATTCACACAAGACTGAGAGATTGAGTCCATTTACATTTTGGAGAAAGAAATCACCTCCTCTCTTGTCCTCCCCCCACCCCGTTTTGCTAGGGTAAAAGGGAAGAGAGACATAACTAGATAAACACTTTTGAGGTCTATCTTAGTGATGATCAGGAATGTCTGCTTAAAAATGCTTCCCTCTAAGGAGACAGTCATCAGATGGGGTGCCCTCAGAGTGTACATTGACCCTTCAAGAGGCTTTTCTGTGAGTGGGAAAACCCCTGAAAGATCCATGGAGTACATTGATATATTTTATTCCAGTGTAACAGTGTGATTAAAGAATTGCATATAACTATATACTTAAATGAGCAAAGGTGGGAAGACAGTTGGAGTTTTCCTGTGTTTGGGAAGAGCTAAGACTGTTACTGAATAGATCAACACTAAACCCTCAGCCTAAGGAGATAATCATTACCACCCACGAAAGGAGATGAAGATGAAAGAAGCAGTCAGCTCTCTGAGAGTCAGAGAACTTATTTAGGGCACCTTCTGGTGTTGGGTGTGCATAGCATCTGGGGATAAGTATTTCCTTCAAAGCACGTGATCCTTATTACATAAGACCTTGAATAAGTTTAGGGACTGGTCGGCAGGACCTCCTGCTGGCCAAGTAAGATATTTCACCAATTTTTCACTTCTTGATAAATCAGTGCAGTACGATGGAAAGAACATTGGATGAGGAGTCAGGAGACCTGGGGTCAAGTTTTGGCTCCATGTAGTAGAAGCGTTATCTACTAGGGTCCCTTGCCATCCAGACTAAGCTAATTTTCCCCCTTAAAAGGCAAGAAAGTTAGACTCATGACTTGGTTAGCCTAGCATGCTGAGGCTCAAGCCATTAACACGGCTTCCTGGGTTGCCTATGGGCATAAAAGAGGACGATCTCAGTCCCTGTCAGACTTGACGAGTGTCCCATTGCTAAGTGGATCACTATACTTGGCCCCTTCCTTCCTTTCTTTCTAGGCTTCTCACACCATTCTCACTTCCATGTACTCTGAGATGCAGCAACACCGACCTTCTCATTATTCCTTGTATATGACTTTTCATCTCCATTACACTAGCAATCCCTATACTTGGAATTTTCTTTCTTCTCACCTCCATTTCCTGACTTCTCTGGCTTTTTCTAATCTCACTCACAAATCCCCTTTTTAAAAGAAGCCTTTCCTGATCCCCCTTAATGCTTGTGCCTTCCTTTTGTTAATTATCTCCAATTTATTCCATGTCTATCTTGTTTGTACATAATTGTTTGTATATTGTCTCCTCCATTGAACTGTGATCTCCTTGAGGGCAGGGACTGCCCCTGCACCTTCTTTGTATCCTAACAGCTCAGCACAGTGCCTGTTGCATTTTTATTATTGTTGAGTTGTTTCATTCATGTCTCTTTGTGACCCCATTTGGGGTTTTCTTGTCAAAGATACTAGAGTGGTTTGCCATTTCCTTCTCCAGCTCTTTTTACAGGTGAGGAAACTGAGGCAAATGACTTGCCCAGGATTTACAGCTAGTCATCGTCTGAGGATGGATTTGAACTCAGGTCCTCCTGACTCCAGGCCAGGCATCCTAGGTACCTATCCACTGTGCCACCTAGCTGCCTCACTTGTTACATATTAAGACACTTAAATCCTTCCCGACTTGACTTGCTGATGAAGCACAGTCATATACGGAGATAAAGGAGGGTGATGGAGGTGGGGTGGTACATCTATCTCAACCTGTATTGTATCCTTTCTATGCTATGGCTCAGTAAAGCTACTTTGTTGACTGTTAAGTAATCTATAAGTGTTTCATTTTGTTCTAATTCACACTCAAGTTAAGACATCACCCCTTGATTTCCCTGGTCTTCTTTGAAAATGAAGGACAAACAACAATCTGATGTTTGAATGACCAAATCTGCCTAAGTCAGGCCTGGCTTCCAGCAATTATGTGACCTTGGGCATGTGACTTCACCTACTAGAAAATTAGTAAAATGTAAAAATATAAACTCTGTAAAATTAGAATTTGGGGCTAACAGGGGTTTTCAAGCTGGGTTCCATGATCCTTCCCCTCCCCCCACTCTCCAAAGGGCCTATGCATAGATTTCAGGGAGAGAATATGAACTTGGCTGAGAAAAAAAAATGCATCTTATTTTAATATAATATTTTTCTCTTCAATCCCAGGTGTTTTATGTTATGCCTTTAAAAACATAATTCTGGGGCAACTAGGTGGCACAGTGGATAGAGCAGTGGCCCTGAAGTCAGGAGGACCTGAGTTCAAATCCAGCCTCAGATCAAACACTTGACACTTACTACCTGGGTCACCCTGGGCAGGTCACTTAACTCCAATTGCCTGAAAACAAAACAAAACATTATTCTGAGAAAGAGACTGCTTATAGGCTTCCAGACTGCCGAAGGGGACCATGACACACAAAAATCACAGACTTTTGGACTTCCCTACATTTATATTTGAAGTCTACGAATTGTCAGTCTGGAATGGACAGTAGAAGCCATTAGTGCATTTATCTAAGTCAACCCCAAAGGTTGCTGTTCAATCATTTTCAGTTGTTTCTGACTCTTCGGGAGCCCATTTGGATTTTCTTGGCAAAGATACTGGAATAGTTTGTCATTTCTTTCTTCAGCTCATTTTACAGATGAGGAAACTGAGGCAAATAGGATTGAGTGACTTGCCTAGGGTCACACAGCTAGTAAATGTCTGAAGCCAGATTTGAACTCAGGTCTTTCTGACTCTAGGTCTGACACACTATCCACTGTGCCACCTGGCTGCCTTCCCGAAAAGATTAAATCATTGTATTCCTAAAACTCTCTAGGAAAAAATTCTAAATCCTTTTCTTATAATGTATGATAGGAGAAAAGCAACAATGAATGAAATAAATGCTAAATTAGAATAGGATTTAGAGTTGAGGAGCCTTAGAGAACATTTGCTCCAATCCTTTAATTTTACTATTATGAAACTGATACCCAGACAGGGGAAATGACTTGCCCCAAATTAGTACACCCAAGATTCAAAACTGATCATTTTACTTTTTAACCCAGATCTAATGTTTTGCCCCTGCCCTCCACTGCCTCTTTGTATTTCTTGACCTTAAATACCCCAAGTATTCTCAATTTGACTGCAAAAGGAAGATATTCCTGTGACTCAAATGTTGCTGTGGTTAGAGGCTCTCAGTTTCCTTGGAGAACAATTTCTCCAACAGTGCAGGTTGGAGCACCATTGCTAATATACAGGAGACTTAAACTCCAAAGCTTAGGGGCTCTCTGCATTCATCTTTGGCTTTGGACCCACACCATCAATCAAGGCCCTGCTTCTTTTTACAAGTCATAAAATAATAAGCATTCTTATTTTGGATACCTTTGGGAACCTGGAGGAGACTGAGGGTAGGATCATTCATTTAGAGCTGAAAGGGACCTGGCAGTCCACCAGACCAATCAACTCACTTTGCTGACGAGGAAATTAGCAACCCAAGTAAGACTTACTGTTTTTCATATATTTTCGCTGGTGGTGGAAGGATTTCTAATGAGCAAGATAGATGGAGTATAGAAAGTCAGGAAGACCTAAGTTTAAATGCTGTGTCAGACACTCAAATGACATCAGAATCTGGCCAGGGCACTGAACAGTAAAATGGCAGGGATGGACTCAATGGAGAGTAAGATTACTCCCAGCTCCAAACTGATGATCCTCCATTCTGCCATCTCTAGTTTCCTAAAGGGATCTAAAATGCCCATTTTTGAATGACTTACAAAGATCAGCGAATAATTTTTAGACACTGCCTATGCCCACCTCTTCTCTGCATAAGAAACATCTCAGTTTCATTTTCACCTGAAAGGACAAATTATTGAGCTACACACCAGTTTTTAAACATTTTGTCACTTCCCAACCACAAGCCCGAACGTATTCTTTTTGGGGAGCTGACACTTAGTAACTTAGGTAGTACAGTTTTCTTAGGAAACCTAGCACTTACCTCATTCCTCATCTCTTTTCTCTTACAGCAAAGAAAGCAAATCTTGTTTTCCTTGACCTGTGAAGAGGCCTAGATTATATATATATATATATATATATATATATATATGTATATGTATATATACACACACACACACACATATACATACATACATACATACATATAATATATATGTACGTATGTATATATACAGACAGACAGAGACAGAGTCAGAGACAGAGACAGAGAGACAGTGACGGAGAGAGACACAGAAAGACAGAGTGACAAAGAGAGATAGAGTGACAGAGAAAGAGAGAGAGAGACAGACAGACAGACAGAGAGCCTTATCCAGTAAGTTGAAATGAACCATAACTCAGTTCTCTTAACTTCCAGTCCAGTGGATTATAAATGATTTCTCCAAAGCATGCTGGGACACCAGGTGAAAAGGTAATTTTCACAGTTAGAGATGGGATAGTAGTGGAAGATTATCAAATGGCAAAGAATATACATTTGAAATATTTTTATAAACTTTGACTTTTTTCATGGAATTTTATATCTGAAAATCTGTTATTCTGACACAAAATAAAATGTATATGTGTGTATATATATATATATATGTATATATAAAATACAAAATAAAAACACTGAGTCAACCCTCATTGGACTCATTCATGATGAGCTTAATAGCTACTTAGCTTATATAAATACTTCCAGTCTGATACAATGGAAAGAGTTATACTCAGGACCTGGGTTCAGTCCCAACAATTCTGCTGCTCACTATCTGGGTGAAGCTGGCAATTCATCCTTATCTATAAAATGAAGAGCTTAGATGAGATGATATGTAAGGTTCCTTTCAGTTCTAAGTCTATGATCTCCTACCATTCCTAGTGGGCACCTGGGTGGCACCATAGTACACAGAGGGCCAGGCTTGGAGTCAGGAAGATTCACTTTCCTGAGTTCAAATCTACCCTCAAACACTTACTAGCTATGTGACCCCGGGCAAGTCACTCCACCTTGTTTGCCTCAGTTTCTTCATCTGTAAAAATGAGCTGGAGAAGGAAATGGCAAACCAGTCGAGAAAACCCAAATGGGGTCATGAAGAGTCGGACGTAGCTGAAACGACTAAACGACAACCCATCCCTAGAATTTGACTTCTATAGGTTTTCGGTTTCCTGCTAGGTTCTGAGTATTTCTATTTTTTCCCCTCTAAGTGCTTATACTTTGTAAGAAAGGATGGAGGAGAATGGACAGCAATGAGAAGAGAGCTCGCCAAGTTCATCTGTCCCAAGAGCCTTTTCCAGTGACTGAGCTCTACTCTTGCTCACTGTTGGTTTCATCTAGTCAAAAGGCGACGTGCAGAAGTCATTACTATTCCCGGAGCAGTGATATTCTGGCTTCCATGCCAACCCCGCAGAATAAAGGCTTTAATGTTTTCAGGGATAATCCTTCAGTTGCTCATTTGTTGTGTTGTTGTTCAGTCCTGTCCGACTCTTTGTGACCCCATTTGGGGCATAGATACTTGAGGGATTTGCCACTTCCTTCACCAGCTCCTTTTACAGATGAGGAAACTGAAGCAAACAGGTTGAAATGACTTGCCTAGGATCATACAGCTAGTAAGTATCTGAGGCTGGACTTGAACTCAGATCTTCCTGACTCCATGCCTGGTACGCTATCCATTGTGCTTCCTAGTTGTTCCTTAGCTGCTTGTAGGATCATCGATTTAAAGCTGAAAGGGGCCTTAGAGGTCCTCTAATTCAATCCCCTCATTTTACAGAAGAGGAAGCTGAGGTCCAGTGAGGTTAAGCGATTTACAGAAGGTCATACTGTAGGAAGCAGCAAAATCACTTCAGCCCTTTTCCTAGGATTTAAAGATCTCTTCCTTTTTTTTTTTTTTTTTTTTTGCAAGGCAATTGGGATTAAGTAGTGATTTGCTCAGGGTCACACAGCTAGTAAGTGTCAAGTGTTTGGTCTGAGGCCAGATTTGAACTCAGGTCCTCCTGACTTCAGGGCCGGTGCTCTATCCACTGTGCCACCTAGTTGCCCCTGGTCCTTCATTCTTGAAGAGGACCAATGACATCGGGAGAGTGATTTCTTGACTTACAAGTGAATTGGATTTAAGTGAAGGAGAGCTGTGCTAGGTCATCAGTCTTACTCTCTCCTCCAGAATCTTTGGAGTCCAGTGGCAAGACATAGGACAAGACAAGTGGTGATGGAATGGAAAAAAAGAAAAGGGCCAAACACTGAATGAAGAGAAGAAGAAGGACTTGGATAGGTACCTGATATCGAGTACCACAGGTGAGAAGAGGAATGAGCCAGTGTCAGAGGTTGCTAAGGTCAGAGGCTTTTTGTCACTGACCCCTATTATTCCCCTACTGAAAGTAGACTGAGGTCATTGCACAGCCCAGCCTTAGGGAATCTGAGCAACTTCAAAAGGGAGAAGATCCAAAGAGGCAGGAAGATTCCCGAAGGTCAGTGATGGGGAATATAAGAAAATAACTGAAGGACCAAAAGATTAAGTGAGAGAACCTGAATAAAAACCCAGAGGTTAAGCAGATCAATCAACAGAGATGACCATCAATATAGAAGGAAGAACAAATAAAAACTCAAATGCATATTTATATACATACACACACGTATATGTACATATGCTCACACGTGTACATATACATATATATGCACATGTGTGTATATATACGTATACTTCTCTCTAAATATACATAATAGTGCACGAACAGTTTATACACTTTGTGTGTATATCCTGGACATTTCTGAACGGAGATAAATACACGTATGTACACTTACATCCACATATGTATATATGTGCATACATATATACATGTGTTTATATACACATATACACACATGTATACTATGCACATAAACATATAATGAGGAAAAGAGTCTCATATCAGTGGGCTTTGGGGCTGGGGTTACATCTATCTATATCTACACTTATATCTATATCTACATCTATATCATCTATATCTCTATTTGTATCTGTACCTGTACCTACACCTGTATCCATACCTATATGTGTAACTATATCATCTATATCTATTTTTAATCTAAGAAGGTAATTAAGAAGAACATGTATGTATATAGACACACATACCAACATTATACAAGAAGCTATAGCATATGCAGAGTAATACTTTGGTAAACACTTGAGGCAGATGGGCTAAACCAGATTGAGGGTATCCAACAGACCTCAGATCCATTGGTGAGTTAGGGCGATGTCTAACCCCAGCATGTGGATACTCTCCTCAGAGGAATGGGTAGCTGAGAACAATTTGTTCCAATGGCCATGAAGGAGGATGAAGCAGGCACTGTGGAATGGTTAGAGCTTGGTCAAACATTAAAGATGCCCATGTCATCCACTGCATCCCCAGCCATCAACAGTCACTTGACTGTTGTCCTGCCACTGGACTTTGACACCTCAGGAAAAGAGAGTGACCCTGATGACTTTGTGCAACTCTACTTCACTTAAATCCAATTCACACACAAGTCAAGATATCACTCATGATGTCATTGGTCCTCTGAAAATGAAGGAAAAATAACAACAATACACGCTCACATGTATACATATACATACATATGTGTGTGTGTTGGGAGGGGGGAGAGAATCCTATGCCAGTGGGCTTTGGGGCTGGGGTTGGGGTTGTATCTGTATCTATATCTATGAAGAGAGATGGGGGGGGGAGACAGAGAGAGAGAGAGAGAGAGAGAGAGAGAGAGAGAGAGAGAGAAGAGAAAGAGTGAGAAAGTACATTTATTAAGCTCTCTGTACTGTACAAGTGCTAGGGATGGAACCAAGTATGACTTGCTTCCCTGACTTCAGGGAGCTTACATTCTAAAGGGGTAAGACAACATGTATAGGGAATCTGGAAGGCAGTGGCTATATTGTGATATGGCTTGGTTTTGTTGGCTGGGATGTGCGGTGGAAGCCTGGATCTGGGAAGCTAAGGCAAAAGCTCCCTTGATAGGATCCAGTGTAGATTTAGGAGCACTCAAGTTCAGGATTCCTGTGAGGAGGAAGTGTGGATGATGGGCAGCGTGAAAGGGGCATGGTTTAGAGATGGGGGCTGGGAAGTGAAAACACAAAGTGCTTTGAAGGGGTACTATGGTATGGAGGAAAGTAAACCAAAATCACCCAATGAAAGAAAGTATGTTAAAGACTTGACAGAGATCAGGGAATGAACGATAAGCCAGATACTTAGAAATAGTTCAAAAGAAAAGTGAAACCCTTTAAAGAAAAAAATAGGATTAAATTTAGGATAGACATTAGAGCTTTTAATGCAGAATTTAAAAAAACCTCAAAAAACAGCAGAGTAGGAAAAAAATACTTGATTGACACTCTTTCCAAGTAGAAGTCCTGAAACAGGAAATAATGGATTGGGGGTAGGAGGGTGGGAAGTTTGCAAGGCCTACATTTTTTCTTAGCTATGCCATGCAGCCTCGGCCAGACCAAACTAAAGGGTATATCTGGTGATTCGGGTTAAGGATTGGAATGAAATGAGACATTTATAAACTATATAATGGGGGTAGGAGTGGAGTGGAGTGGGGGAGGGGCACATCAGTCTAGGCCTAGATTCTAGTCCTGTTTCTCTGTGTGACCTTAGGTAAGTCACTTGGGGCCTTAGTTTCCTCATCTGGGGAAAATGAGGGGTTTCAATGAGATAATATTTCGGTTTTGAAATTCTTCAAATTTTGGAATATATGCTAGTTTTGAAATTCGCTGAATTTCAAAATACACGCCAGGTTTGAAATTCTTCACAATTTGCCTAGGTATATATTTAACTATTGCTAAATTTAACAACTGAAGATAAGTTTTAAAACAGTCTCTTGCGTGCAGGGGAATGCTAAGTGCTAGGGGAGATACAAAGAGATTTGACTCATCTTCAAAGAACTTAACAGTCTTGTGGGTTAGCAGCTGCCCTCTGGGGGCCCAGCCTCAGAATTAGAAATGAAATTAGGGTTAGAGAGACAACTTAGGGGAGTATCATGGAGGGCTGGATACAGAAATGTAGAGTGTCTTGTCCAGTAGGTTGAAGGAAAGGCAGGAGTATTCTCTATCTCATTTCTCATCCTAGAGGAGGTGCTGCACATGCATTTTAAGCAGACATAATGGCTCATTTCTATCTTTGTCTTCTACCAAATAGGGGGGAAAATGTGATAGCTTTAGGACAGTATAACTATTTCAGCCTCTGACAGCCCCATTATAGAGTAACAACCATTAATAAATGCTTTTTGGAGAAAATGTCTATTACTGCACTTGTTCTATGATAGAACATCATTAAATATTCCGATGGATCTGTGATCTCATCAAATCATGATACAACCTAGAGCAGAAAATTCTTCTGCCTTTCCCCCTTGAGCTTATGTATGTTTTTTTGAATACTTATGACACAGAAAGACTTTCTTCAGCTTCCTAGTTATCACTAATCAACATCAAGACTGCCTACAAATGTTTAAATCTAAAGTGTTCAGGTCCACCCGAAGTCTGATTGCAAGACCTTATTGTAGCATGGGGATGAGTATGGGTTCTAGGTTTTAGAAGATAGTAACAATGGATAATAAATTCTGGCAGGCTCCGCCGTGTTGGCAATTCTTCAAGGACAGTGTGGGCGAAGAATTGAGTCTGATGTTTGACCCTACCAACCCAAATACAGAGATGTTCATCATTAGAAAGTTACCCACTGGGTAATGATGAATTCTTTGTCCATAGTAACCTATGAAACAATGAAAAAACTCTAAATGGACTCCAGTCCTCTGTAATGATCTTCTGCTTTCACAGTGATGATTGTGAAAAAGCAGGAAAAGTAGATAGAACTAAGAATCACCCAGTGTTTGGTAGACCATCCATGTTTATTTATTTAATTTATTAATTCAATAATGTTTATTAATTCAGTTTTTGGTACTCTAAATTTGTGATCTTTACTCAATGACCCGTGAAATGACATAGTCTTAGAAGAAATGAACTATATGAAAAACGACAATGTCAAACTAAACCCAGAGGTTAAAAGCACTTGCACTATGGCTCTTGACTCCACTATTCCACTGAAAATAGCATTCCCCCCCCCCAAATTATCTGTGATTTCTTAATTGCCAAATTCAGTGGTTTTCTTTCTCAATTCTATTCCTTTTTGGTGTCTTTTTATCATATGGCACTGTTAACCATCCCTTCTTTCTTGTTACTCTTTTTTCTCTTTTTTTTTTTTTTTTTTTTTTTTTTGTAAAGCAGATTACTGTTCTCTTCTGTGTTTGTTACTTCTTGGTTTCCTCTGGTGGATCATGGCCCATCTCCTGTTCTAATGAGTGGTTGTATCCTAGGACTATGCCCTAAGCCCTCCTTTCTCTTTTTGGTGATCTCATCAGCTTATATAACTTCAATATAAAGATGACTTATAGAACTATACATCTAGACCTAGTTATTTCACTGAATCCCAGTCTCACATCATCAGCTGCCTACTGGACTTTTCCAACTGGATATCCAATAAGCATGTTAAACTCAACATGAACAAAACAACTCATTAATCATTTCCCATTTGTCAGGAGATAGTCAAATGAGGTGCAGTAAATAAAGTACTGGGATTGGGCAAATCACTTAAGTTTTGACCAGGGCATCATACAAGACACAGATGTCTAGGAGCAATCAGACCATCAACTAGCTCCAATAAAGATCAAAACCAGTATGAATTGAAATATCCTTATTCTGAACCTAATCAATAAACTGTCAATGCCAAAAATTGGAGATGAATATATCTATATCTGTCTATCTCTCTATCTCTCTATATCTGTCTGTCCGTCTGTCTGTCTGTCTGTCTGTCTATCTATCTATCTCTAGCAAGGTTAACCAAAACCATAGTAATTTTCTGTGGATTGCTTTGAAGAATTGGACACTTTTGACTTTTCAGTGGAAAGATAGGGAACAATTCGGGCAGACGGATTATTTTTTTAATTATGAAAAATAAGCCCAAATGATTGAATATTTATTATGAGTTTTAAAAAATTGACACTGAACCACATGGCTTCATGAGGTCCCTTTTCAGAGATTCACAGAATATCAGAGTTGGAAGGGACCTCATGAAGCCATTTGATTCAATTCATACCTTATAAAAATATACTATATTTTAATATAGTTATTCTATATTATATTCTATAGAATAAAATATTTTATAACATATACTACAAATAGTCATCCAGCCTTAGCATGAAGTCTTTCAAGTCCAGCATTCTTTTGAGTAGACAACACTCCACCAATTTTATACCAGGCATGTAACTCAATTCTATTCAACAAACACTTACATTAAACATCTTCAATGTCCAACGACAGTGCTACCTGAAGTAAGCTATCCCCAATTTGGAGAAAGATATTTTTGAACTTTAAAAGCTCAACTTAGAGCTATGATGTTTATTCCTATCTCACAATACATCTAGGTTTGAGATTGGGAAGAACAAACAAGAAGTTGATTATCGTAGCCTTAGGGATAAATTATCCCATTATGATGATGATGACCCAACATATATTTGGCACCAACTGTATACTAAGTACTCTGAATTCAAAGCAACACACAAGTTCCCTGTTCTCAAAGACCTCAATCATTTCTTCTGACTGCCGTTTCTAAGTTTCTACAGAAATTAATAAGCACACAAACTCACTTGAAATGCCATAAGCAGCTGTAAAATTCTATCAGCATTTGGTCCACTTCATAGCAATTTGTAAAGCCCCAAATTCTAAAAATAGGTGCCTCTTTTTCCTTTTCTGTAGGCAATAATTTCTTTGTGAGATTTCAATATGACAAGTGTTGGTGGAAGAGCTGATAGCTCATCACTTTTGCTCATAACAAACAAACCCAAATAGTTTTTCCAAGTACGTATCAACTTCAATGCAAATCATCATTCTTTAGTCTTTGGCTGCTGAACAGTGAACTAGTGATCTCAGCTCAAATGTCAACCCCCCACCCCCCACCACAGTTGGAATTTCCCTGCCGGAATGCTAAAAGAAAAGAAAAGAAAAGAAAAGGAAAGGAAAGAAAAGAAAAGAAAAGAAAAGAAAAGAAAAAACTTCGAAGTGAAAAACATCTGCTACTTTGAAGAATTGTCTCGACGGGTCAATAAACAAATATTTACTAATTTCCTGTACAATCTATTTTTTCTCTTGATGCCTATTTTTTTTCATGTCAAATGATGGGCAAGGTCAGACCTCTAGACACCTTCCCCCTACTCCCTTTCCATTGCCCAAGTCCGTGGGTCTTCCCATAGTTCTAGTCAATAGCCCCATACAAGGGAGAAAGCCATATAGACTGTGGTGGCGGCTTCTCCTGTCCCTTCAACCCAAGCTTGTTGGGTATATTACAGATACTACAGCAGCAGCCTTGGTTATTCTGCCCTATAGTGGCAGGAAGGCACAGCTATTAGGATCCAACTGGATCCTACCTCCTCACACCTCTAGACAGCTGCTCTCAGACACAGAGGCTGCCCCTATCCACAGGCCAAGGGTCTCAGCTGGGTCTGCTGGTCTTGGCCTCCTGAGGTGGGTACTAGGAGACTGGGCAGGTCACTTAGAAAATGGTTATCTCTCCATCGTGTTCAAAGCTCAAGTACCATTCCTGTTGGGAAGGCCTGGCCCACTGGAGAGGTGGTCTCTAAAGTACTCCTCAGGGTCCTATGGCCTTACTTTTTCCAGGTCTAGGGGTTTGGGCTCTGGCCCGTAGCATGTGGGCAAGTGTTCTGAGAACACTGCCAGCCACAGGATTGCTACCTCTATGTTGGCCTTGGCAGGACCTTGTATGGTGACCAGCCTGAGAAGTGGGCTGTTTATATACATTACAGGGCTACCAAGTGAGCACATGCCTTGGAGTCCAGGAATTACATTCTTGTAGACAGTTTTCTAAGTATTGTTAATTTCTAAGTGGTAACTTTCTAAGGGTTTCTTTGAAAAGTATGGACAATTTTGACTTTTCAGTGGAAAAATATGGAACAATTCAGGCAGAATTAGGCTATTTTTTAAAAAAAACTATGGGAAATAAGCCCAAATGATTGAATATTTTTATTGTGATTTAAAAAAAAATTAACAGCAGTTGAAGAAATTGCTTTTAATATTTATCTTTTCACAGACTCACAGAATATCAGACTCCAAAAACCTATATTCCTCACTCATTTAAAAGAACTCAGAGTAAATCTTTGATTATGATAAAGCCTGCAGTTTCCATGATCAATGGTCATTGCTCCTTCAGGACTGCATAGATAAACTGGATTGTATCATCTGGATGTTAAAGTATGATTCTATGTTACACACACAGAAATTATTCTTCCCTGCCTTCACATGCCCTTGGAGGAGGGAGTAGCAACATCAGTTAAGGGGGCAGTGTTTGGACATGGGTAAGGAAAAAGGTGGACTGCTTTTCTCAGAAGACTTTAGAGTCTTCAGAAGACACGTACTTTTAGGATGTCACATTCAGTTCAGCAGGCAACATAAGGCCCTAAAATGTCAAACTGCTTTAATGGTTTGAGCCGCCGTTGTCACCTGGACAGATTTAGTCTCGTAGACAGTTTCACTACCTTTTTAGGGAAAGACTAGCCTATGTGGCAGAAACCTTAGTAGACATTTCTCCTCTCACACTAAAGCACAATTTTCCAGGCTGTGTAGAGTTGTCATTAGGGTGGGGCCCCTGGGACTTTGTCTCCAGGCACTAAAATTTGAAAGCACTATCTTTCAATAATGTACAGTTATCCCTTCAACATTGTGGGGGTGGTATGTGTGTGTATGCATGTGCGTGTGTTAGTGTGTGCCCCCCCCCCATCTGGGAAATCCACATAAAATTGTGTGTTCCTCCTTGGTACCAAAGAAGTCTGAATTTTTTCTTTTTCTTTTATGGGGTGTTTACAGTACCTTATTGTAGAATTTGGATTGATATTATACATCACCATACATATATTTTATTTATTTCTGAGTTTCTAAACTTTTTCTATGTCCTCTGCTGGCCTTTATGTGTTGTTTCTGCAAAACTCCCCCAAAATTCCCATTTAATTTCTTATGCCAATCAGTGATATATCAAAACTGTGATGGGGAAAGTCGTGATGTAAAAGGGATAACATTAGTGACCATTGAGCTTAGTGCCTAGTTAAGAGGTATTTTTTGTTTTGCTCATTTAGGGAAGAATTAATTAAAATAGGAAGCTATTACATGGCATGCTGGTAGTGGCATCTCAGATGCCATCCCACCCCCCTTGCTCATGGTGACATTCTAAGCAGTGTTCAAAGTCACATTTTGTGCTCCTTGTCCTAAGAAAGGTTTATGCTTCTTTCCCAGGTGGAAAAACATGCTGGTTATGATTGTGATGAGTTGAGTGGCTAAGAGAAGGCTTTAAAGATCTCCGCTCTGAATATCACTGTGTCCATTTTGAATGAATCATCTCTTTCTTCACCTCAGGCATCTATAGAGGTTAACCAATACCAGGTAGTATTTTTTTTACATTGTCTTTGTTGCTGATGTTTCTTCCACTTTTACTTAGATACTATAAGAATCTAAGATTTAATGAGCATTGGTGCTCCCTAGTTGGTGAGAAGTAGCCTGGGATGGTCTGGCCTATAACTCAGGAAGATCTGGGTTTAAGTATCACCCTTATGTAATCCTGGGAAAATCACTTAACTCCTCAGTGCTCTAAGAAACTTTCTAAAATGTCCTAGGTGCTGACCTGAACTGGGGAAAGGTATGTCCTCCCCCTGGAGTGAAAGCTATGCCAGTTTCAGGCAGCCAGGTGGTGTAATAGATAAGAGGCTGGGCCTGGAGTCAGGAAGGCCTGGGTGCAAATCCATCCTCAGACACTTCGGACAAGTCACTTAATTTCTGCTTGTCTCAGTTTCCTCAACTGTAAAATTAGGATAATAGCAGGGTAGCAGCACCTACCTCACAGGGTTGTTGTGAGGATCAAATAAGATAATATTTATAAAGTGCTTAGCACAGTGCCTAACACATAGTAGGGGCTTGTTAACCAACAAGTCGCTTCAGTTATGTCCAACTCTTTGTGACTCCATTTGGGATTTTCTTGGCAAAGATACTGGAGTAGTTTGCCATTTCCTTCTCCAGCTCATTTTAAAGATGAGGAAACTGAGGCAAACAGGGTTAAGTGACTTACCCAGGGTCACACAGCCAGTAAGTGCCCAAGGCCTAATTTGAACTCAGGAAGATGAGTCTTCCTGACTCCAGGCCCAGTACTCTATCCACTGCACCACCTAGGTGCCATGTACATTGCTTATTCCTTTCCTCTTTCTTCTCCCTAATCCCCATGCGAATGAAATCATAGTGTCTCTATTCTGGTTCTCCTCTCTCTGTCTCTCCTTTCTCTCTCTCCTTTGTCTCTCTGTCTCTGTCTGTCTGTCTGTCTCTCTTCATCTCTGCTTCCTGACTTCCCTGGTTTCCTTCAAAATCCCATCTTTTGCAAGGAACCTTTCCCTATCCCTCTTTATCCTAGTGCCTTCCCTTTGAGACTATCCCTAATTTATTTTGTTTATATCTTGTTTGTACATAGTTGTTTACATAGTTATCTCCCCCATTAGATTATGAGCTCCTTGAGGGTAAACCTATTTTTTGCTTTTCCTTGTTTTCCCATAATTTAGAACAACAGGTGCTATTAGGCACATAATAAGTGCTTAATAAATTCTAGTTTACTGACTGACTGATGCTCATATGGATCAATTCCTTTGTGCCCCAGTAGATGTTCCTTGAGAGTTGCTAAGATCACAAAATTCATCATTCTATGGGCAATTTGGTGATGAGTTTTTCTCTAAAGTAAACTAAACTGATCTTCAGAAAACAGATATACAGTCCATCACCAGGCCTATGTTCATTTACAACTTGGTAGGACCTGCCACTTATATGACCTCCAAGAAGCCAGGGTCACCTCCATGCTACAATATGGCAGAAAGGAAGGACTCTGTTGAAGAAAAGTAATTTTTCTAACCTAAGTTGATTTTTGGCTCCTTCTCCTCCACTTGCATGATAAATAAAAGGCTTTAGTCCAAGGATTCAAACCATGATGATTTGTGAGCCCCTGGAACATATTATGATCTACCCCCCTCCTTTGATGACTTTTTTTCATCGTGCCTTTACATGTCTAGCACTGAACTTTTGTCTTACACATAGTAGATGCTTAGTAAATGCTTTTTGGATTAGATTGCCTTGGGAGAAACTGCAGCTTCTATGTCTCTAGTATCAACCCCTCAAAATTTGTTCCAGTATTCCACCTGTACTACTAATAAATAGTGTTCAATAAAAAAATACAATGAATGGATTGGAGTATCTTTAGGAGATAACATCCTTGCCAGCTCAAATTTCCACATTATAGTCTTCCAGGTGCCTGGAAGAAAATATCTAATCTTGTGGTCTATGTTGTCCTCATAATTTTTTTAATCTCTTAAAAGATATGCTTTGATTTTAGAGAAAGGAGGATTAAAACACACAGACACAAATGCACACAAACACACCTAATGCATTCTTTGTCCAGGGGCAAATTTATATGAATATTTGTCCAAATCTAAAATCAATGAGTCGACAAACATTCATTAAACCTATCTAGTTAATTTCATGCATCATATCTTTCCCCTCTCCAATCCATCCTCCACAAATATGTTGAAATGATATTCCTACAGCACAGGTCTGATCATGTCATCTGCTGCTCAAGTATCAAAACCAGACTCCTCTTTTGAGCATTCTAATCCTTTCAGAATATGGCTCCAACCCACCATTCCAATCTTATTATACATCACCTCCCCTAAAACCCTTGTTCTTTGTTCCAGTCAAACTAACTTTCTTGGGGGATGGAGCCAAGATGGTAGAGGGAAAGCAGTGACTTGCTAGAGCTCTCCCCCAAACCCCTCCAAATACCTATAAAAATGGCTCTAAACAAATTCTAAAGCAGCAGAACCCACAAAAAAATACCAGAGTAAAACAAATTTCCAGCCAAAGACAGTCTGGATGGTTGATCAGAAAGGTATATCGTGCTGGGCTGGGAGAGGAGCGTAGTTTGGTGTGGGCTCACAGGCCGCAGGGACCCTAGAGCAGGCCTCAGAAGACTGAATCGCAGGCAGCTGTGGCAGTTTCCAGACTTCTCAACCCATGAATGCCAAAGATGACTTAGAAGGTCAATGGGAAAAGTCTGTGACTGTGGTGAGAGAAGGAGCGAGGTCTCAGCCACCCCAAGGGCAGTGGCTTTTCCCTGAGCTCCTGGCCCACAGACTGAGGGGGAATCCAGTGGCTGATCAGAGGGGGATTGCAAGGATCTCTTTGCCAGGGCTGAGGCAGGAATCTCTTCCTTTGCCTGTGCTTAGATCTGGGTCACAGTTCTGAGGGGCAGTCCTGGGGTGAGGAGGAGTGCTGGCATGGTGGAGTTTGTTGTGGCAGTGGAGAGGAAACACCTTGCCCCTTATCATACCACCTCTGAAGAACTGACACTTTTCAGGTCCCTAGAAGTATCTCTGAAAACAGCTGTACAAACCCCCGAAGCTTGGGACAGTACATTCTCCACATTGGAAACAGACTCTTACCTTCACAAAGGGTTTAAAAGTCAAGTAATTGGTTGGAATCATGAGCAAGCAGTGCAGAAAGAGTCAGACTATATTATCTTCCTTTTGTGACAAAGAAGATCAAAACATACAACCAGAAGAAGAAAACAAAGTCAAAGCTCCTATGTCCAAAACTTCCAAGAAAAATATGAATCAGTCCCAGGCCTCGGGAGACCTCAAAAGGGATTTTGAGAAGCAAGTAAGAGAAATAGAGGAAAAACTGAGAAGAGAAATGAGAGTGATGCAAGAAAATCATGAAAAGCAAGTTAACACCTTGCTAAAGGAGACCCAAAAAAATACTGAAGAAAATAACACCTTAAAAAATAGCCTAACCCAAATGGCAAAAGAGGTCCAAAAAGCTAATGAAGAAAAGAATGCCCTAAAGAGCAAAATTGGACAAATGGAAAAGGAAGTCCAAAAGATTACTGAAGAAAATACTTCATTAAAAATTAGAATAGAGCAATTGGAAGCTAGTGACTTTAGGAGAAATCAAGACACTGTAAAACAAATTCAAAAGAATGAAAAATTAGAAAACAATGTGAAATATCTCATTGGAAAAACAACTGACCTGGAAAATCGATCCAGAGAGAGAATTTTAAAATTATTGGGCTATCTGAAAGCCATGATCAAAAAAAGAGCCTAGACATCATCTTTCAAGAAATGATCAAGGAAAACTGCCCTGATATTTTAGAACCAGAGGGCAAAATAGAAATTGAAAGAATCCACTGATCTCCTCCTGAAAGAGATCCCCAAAGGAAAACTCCTAGGAATATTGTAGCCAAATTCCAGAGTTCCCAGGTCAAAGAGAAAATATTACAAGCAGCCAGAAAGAAACAATTCAAGTATTGTGGAAACACAATCAGGATAACACAAGATTTAACACCTTCCACATTAAGGGACCACAGGGCATGGAATATAATATTCCGGAGGGCAAAGGAGATAGGATTACAACCAAGAATCACCTACCCAGCAAAACTGAGTATAATACTTCAGGGGAAAAAATGGTCGTTCAGTGAAACAGAGGACTTTCAAGCATTCTTGATGAAAAGACCAGAGCTGAATAGAAAATTTGACTTTCCAATACAAGACTCAAGTGGAACATGAAGAGGTAAACAGGAAAGAGAAATCATGAGACTTAAGGTTGAACTGTTTACATTCCTGCATGGAAAGATGATATTTGTAACTCATGGGACCTTTGTCAGTATTAGGGTAGTTGGAGGGAAAAAATTATATGTATGTATATATATGTAGATAGATAGATGAATAGATGGATAGATAGATAGATAGATAGATAGATAGATATGATAGATAGATAGATAGAGGGTACAGGGTGAGTTGAAGATGAAGGGGTCATATCTGGAGAATAAAATTAAGGGGTGAGAGAGGATTATACTAGGAGAAGGAGAAAGGGAAAAGTAGAATGGGATAAATTATCTCACCAAAAAAAAAGCCCCAGAAAAGAAAAGGCTCTTAACAGTGGAGGGGAAATGGGGGAAGGTGAGAGGGAATGAGTGAATCTTGTTCTCATAGGATTTGACTTAAGGAGGGAATAACATACACACTCAATTGGGTATGGAAATGTGCCTTACCCTACAGGAAAATAGGAGGGGAAGGGGACAAGAGAGTAGAGGGATGATAGAGAGGAGGGCAGATTGGGAAAGGGGGTAATCAGTAGCAAATAGTTCTGAGGAGGTACAGGGTCAAAATAAAGAATAGAATAAATGGGGGGGGATAGGATTAAGGGAAATATAGTTAGTTTTTCACAGCATGTCTACTAAGGAAGTGTTTTGCATAACTGCACATGTATAGCCTATATTGAGTTGCTTGCCTTATCAATGAGGGTGGGTGGGGAGGGAGGAAGGGAGAAAATTTGGAACCCAAAGTTTTAAAAACACATGTTTAAAAAAAATGTTTTCACATGCAACTGAGAAATAAGAAATACAGGAAATGGGGTACAGAAATCTATCCTGCCCTACAGGAAAATTAGGGGAAGGGGGGGAGAGATAGCAGTGAAAGCAGAGAGGGGAAGGGTTATTCAGAATGCATACCATCTTGGGGTGGGGGGAGGGACGAGATGGGGTGAAAATTTAGAACTCAAAATCTTGTGGAAGTAAATGTTGAAAACTAAAAACAAAAAAAAATTAAAATTAAAAAAAACAAACAAACTTTCTTGTTGCTCCTCACTGGTAGTAACAAAGTATAGCAAGCACAGGTGTGTTCCTCACAGTCTTCTTCCCACAGAAAACTGTTCCATCACTCTTCCTTCCTCATGCCTGAAAAGCACTCCTTTTTCAACTCCACTTAGGAGAATCCCTAGTTTTCTCCCTAGCTACTAATGCCTCACAGCTCCATGAGAAATTACTTTTTATGTATTTTGCATATACTTTTGTATATGCTTATATGTGCACATTGGTGTTTCTCCTAATAGAATGCACACATATAGGCATTTTCATGTGTACAGACTCCTTGAGGGTAGTGGTTATTTAATTTTTATCTATACCTCCACTCTAATACATTGTCACATCATGCCTAAATGACTTAAGTGCTTGCTGATTAGTTGATTAGTTGATTGTCTAGGCTAGGGAGTTGATCGTTGACTCAATCACAAAGGTCCTTATAGTCAAAGCTATAGTTTTTCCAGTAGCAATGTATAGAATATATAGCCATGAGAGTTGGACTATAAAGAAAGCTGAGAGCAGCAGTACTAAAGCTTTTGAATTGTGGTGCTAGAGAAGACTTCTGAGAGTCACTTGGACAGCAAGCAGATCAAATCAGTCAATACTTAAAGAAATCAATTCAGATTATTTACTGGAAGGTTGAATACTAAAGTTGAAACTTAAAAACTTTGGCCATGTCATGAGAAGACAGGATTCATTGGAAAAGACCTGGATGTTGGGAAAGATCGAAGTTAAAAGGAGAAGGGGAAGGTAGAAGATGAGATGAGTAGAAGGTATCATGGAAGCAATGAAGATGAACTTGGACAGGCTGGGAGATAGTGGAAGATAGAAGGGCCTGGTGTGCTATGGTCCATAGGGTCATGAAGAGCTGGACGTGACTGAATCACAAGGTGTTAATGAAGTGTTAAATTTGCTGTAGAGATCTGGTCATTTCTGGTGATCCCTTTCTGAAGTATCAACTCCTTTCTCTAAGAGATTTATAAGGGAGCAATCTCACTGACTCAGCAAACAAATTCCACTCTTTCTAATTTTCCTGTTACTGTAGAAGACCCACCATCCTTTCTCTCACCGAGTTCACAATTTAGGTTCATCCTCAATTCCTCACTTTCTTTCACCCCCTGTACCCAATCTCTTGTCAACTCCTGTTGATTTTACCTTCACAACATCTCTACATGCTCCCTTCTCCCCTCTGACACCCTTCCCCCTCAGTCTAGGCCCTCATCACCTCACACCTAGGTGATTATAATAGCCTGTTAGTTGGTCTCCATGCCTCAAGGCTTTTCCATTCCAGTCCATCTTCCACTCACCTGTCAATTAATCTTCCTAAAGGGCAGGTCTGAGCGTGTTACTGCCTCTCCCCAAACTCCACTCTATAAATTCAAGTGACTCTCTATAACCTACTGAATCAAATATAATATCCTTTGTCTGCTATTGAAAGTCCGTCGTTACCCCTGCCCTCCCAAATCTTCTTACAACTTACTCCCACATATACTCTGTGATCTAGTGACACTGGCCTCTGCTTTTCTCACATAAAACATTCCTCCTACTTCTGGGCATTTCCCCTGACTATACCTTGTGCCTAGTATTCTCTCCCACCTAATTTCTGTTTCCTCCACTTTCTTCACATCACAGCTAAAATCTCACCTTTTATAATAAGTTTTTTGTGATCCCCTTTAATGCTAGTGCATCTTTTCTTCTATATAAATCTGGTTTGTATACAATTGTTTATATATTGTATTCCCTTACTAAACTATGAGCTCTTTGAAAGTAGGGCATTTTTTGGGAGGAGGATGTCTTTTTTTTATGCTTTGTGTTTAGCACAATGCCTGGCACAGGGTAGGTGTTTACTAAATGTTTATTGAATGACTTAATAGGTAGGCATGGGGAGTTGGAATGATTGACAGCTGGGAGCTGCCTTTGGAGAAAACTCCTATCTGCCATAAAGGGGAGTTATTCAGCCATAGAAACATTGCATCTAGCAGGGTGCAGAGATACTCTGGATAGAGATGGACAGTCACTTGATCAAGAGTTAAGATGAAAGGGGCTGACTCTAAGAATTCAGTTGAACAACCATCCCTCCCTCATCCTCAGCAGAGACACTATGCTCAATGGGACCTGTGTGCTGTGTGGAGATTCTACAAAGAGAGAAAAAACTTCCAGGTTCTGCAGTACCAGTTGTTGAGAGTTGACTTTGCTACATATATACCCTGCAAGTTTGCTTTACTACCATGGTATTCTGAATTTGAACCTACTTCTCCTATGGATGTTGTTTGTATTTATTGGATAGTTGACCTCAAGATAGTCAGGAAAATATTTTGTACTTACTATACTTTTCTATGCCATTTTAGTAAATGACTTTGCTAAGAACTATTATATCTACCAGCTGATTATTGAAGGGAAGCACATCAGTGGGGGCTTGTGAATTATATTTTAATAAAACAAACCACAAAATTACCCCCAGAATCTTTAAAAGTTAGGATTTCTCTAAGAAAAGCATTTTTTAAGCCCTAAAGTACCATACAAATGTGATTTTAAAAAATTAATTCATTTTTTCAACAAACATTTGTTGCATATTTCCTATGTACAGGGACATCTTTCCTTCTTCCTCCTTTTATTCTTCACATTTCCTGGTTTTCATGAGGTAGTCCTACATTCATTCCACCACCCCACTATTCACTGTTCCATGGCTGCTGTCAACACTGTCATTCTTTTGATACTTTAGCTTGGTATTATAGTGGAGGTTGGGTTTTGCCTCAGACTTCTAGTTTTGTTTACTGATAAATGCAGTTGAATTTGGCAGTCCCAATAATTTATAACAGATTCAGAAGGAGCATAAATTAAGATTCCAGGGACTAGTGTTATTATTAAAATATAGTTTTTAAAATTATAAGCAATAGAATGAACTAGATTATAAGTAACTAAGAAATTCCTTAGAGCAAAATTTACAAAATGATAGTAAAACTATATTCTTATTTAGTTGTTTATTTAAAGATAGAGCTATTTACTTTGTATAATTTATGTCACAATCTGCTTTCTCAAAAATTAGTCTCAGCAGTAGCTTACTCAAGTATACACTTGAGTATACATTGCTGTTCTGATAGCTGCTTAGTATTAACTGTGTTCACTAACATTACATTTTTTCCTACTTCAGTTAATGCCCTTGATTAAACTAAACTAATTTAGTGGTATTCTTAATCTAAATTTAAATCAGACTGAATTATGCTCCTCCTGACAAAAGCAGAAACTTCTCTTAAAATACTGTCATTCCTCCATTTCCCCTCCCCCAACCCTTCAGTTCATCAAACACATTACACAAGGATCTCTTGATTGGGTATCATAATGCCTGAAAAAAGACCACGTTTGCATTTTTTCTTCTTTTGCTTCATTGTATGATGCAATAAACAATCCACAAAATGTTTATTCATTTTGAAAACAAGCAAGCAAACATGTAAGCAAAAAATACTGCTAATGCGAGTGTAAATTGGTGAACTAGTGCAAAATGAATGTTAAAACTGAGTAATATAGTAACCTTGTATTTGACAAATGTAAAGACTTAAGATTTTGGGATAAGAATTTCTTATTTGGTAAGAAATTGTTGGGAAAACTGGAAAGCAGTATAGAAACTAGGACTAGAGCAATGTCATACACCATTTACCAAGATCAGGTTAAAATGGATACATGACCTAGATATAAAGAGAGATATTACAAGAAAATTTGAAGAACATGGAACATATTACTTATCAGACTTATGGATAGGAGACTAATTTATGAATAAATAAGAGACAGAGAACAGAGTGAGGTATAAAATGGATTATTTCAATTATATTAAATTAAAAAGGTTTTGTACAAGTAAAACAAATGTAGTGAAGACTAAAAGGAAAACTGAGGGGCAGCTAAGTGGCTCAGTGGATAGAGTACCAGCCCAGGATTCAGGAGGACCTGAATTCAAATCCGGCCTCAGACACATAATGCTAACTAGCTGTGTGGCCCTGGGCAAGTCACTTAACCCCATTGCCTAACCAAAAAAAAAAAAAAAGGAAAACTCAAAATTGGGCATTTTTTTTTACAGTTTCTCAGATAAAGGTCTCATATCTCAAATATATGAAGAGCTTTGTAAAATCTATAAGGATATGAGTCATTCTCTAATTGATAAATGGTCAAGGAACATGAACAGGCAGTTTTCCAATGAAGAAAGAAAAACAATTTATAGTCATATGAAAAAATGCTCTAAATCATTATTTAGTAAAGAAATGCTAATGAAAACAACCTTGGGATTTCATTTTACACCTATCAGATTGACTAAAATGATTGAAGGGAAAAGTGACAAATGTTGGAGGGGATGCGGAAAAATTAAGACACTGATTCATTGTTGGTGGAATTATGAACTGATCCAACCATTTTGGAGAGCAATCTGGAATTATGCCTAAAGAGTTATTAAATTACCTTTGACCCAGTAATACTGTTACTAAGTCTATTTCCAAAGATGATTTTTAGAAAAGAAAAAGAACCTACCCATCTTGAAATATTTATAGCAAAGACATATTTGGCTCTAATGGTAGCCATCTCTAGGGCAGGAGAGGGGAAGGAAGAAAAAAAATAAGAAATTTATATGATAACTTTATTATAATGTGTTATACTAAATATATTTATATTTGTATATTATAAATATATATTATATATATTTAAAAGGAATTGTAAGTTGTACATAATAGATCTGCAGTTTTATGTGCAATCTTTTTTATTATACTATGTAATGGAAATGCTTGTTTCTTCCCCATAATTTAAAAATAAAATAAATTTAAAAATTAAACAAAAAAAAAACCTGAGTGATGGATTCAACTTAATTCAATAGACATTGATTAAGCAGCCACTGGTTACGTAATTGTTGATTATCTGCTACCTTAATGACACTCATTATATCAGGTAAAGTAATAAGAAAAGAGTTACAAAACAAATTTTGAGAAAATGTCTGTTTAGGTTCAGAATGCAAGAAGAGTTTTCCCTAGAGAAGTGAGAAGGGAGTAATCAATATAAGGGTGCAATTAGTCAGAAAAGAGTTTAATAAGAGAGATATACTTGGAGATGGGTGCTGAAGAAAAAGGAGTGGGCCTTCACTGAGCTGGCAGTACATTTAATCAGTATAAATAGGAAAAATCCTGTTCCTTAATCATGATGCTCCCCTAGTGTCTCATCATGGAGTGTAGGTGACCTAAGGTTTTACAGAGCGTAAGACGAGTTTAGCCCAGCCTAACCTTTGGCGGCCATCTCTCTCCCTCTGGCAAGTAAGCCCAACTTTTACCGATCAAAGTGCCTTCTTGGCTCTTTTCATCTTGTTGTAGTAATTAAACGACCCTGGTTAAGCTTCTCGATGAAATTATTATAGTCAGTGTCAGGTGTGTTATCTATTTCTAGTTTTTCATTTTTAATTATTTGTTTAAATTATTCAAGGTAAATCATTTTAATTGAACTACATAGTTTTCTTATTATTATTCTTTCTTTCAAAATGTTTGCAAGTTCTGATCTTAGCTCTAATGAGATGATAATTTGACTATACAGATAGCTGACAGAGATAACTTCCACAATAATATGTCTCTTAAAATCTTTTTTTAGTCTTTATGGTGTTACTTGATGCTTACCATAGCCATCACCTGCCAATTCTCCTCCTCCTCCTCCTCTTCTTCTTCCTCCTCCTCCTGGTCCTCCTCCTGATCTTCTCTTCTTCATCCTCCTCCTTCTCCTACTTCACTGGATCACTTGTCCTTAAGCATCCTGGTAGTCCTTAGCTCTCAGGGGCTCACTATATTGGTGCTGGACTTATTAAAGATGCCAGATTGACCTAGCACACTGAAGTTCAGAACTTCCAAGCTCACATGATCCACCAGTTTTAGCCTCCTCAGTAGCAGGGATCACAGGCATGCACCATCAGACTGGCTTCCAATTCTTTTTTTAAAGAAAATGTTCATAATTTAGAAGCATGAGGCTTTTGTGTAATCTACAAGTTTCTGGCCTCTCTTTTCTTTTTCCTGGGCTATATTTTGCCATATATTTCTCCCCATACCTACCTTTGCTAACTTTTTATTTGTTACCAAATGTAAGAATGTAGACTAATTTGATTTGGAGGGCCTTATCAAGTTTTTAGTAGAATCACAAAGTTTTTATAATATTAATAAATGTGAATTTAATAGTTGGTATTCTAACACGGGGTATTTGTCCAATGATCAATGAGTGGACATATTCCTGAAGGTGGTGAATAATACCAATATTTCTATAGACATTTTCGTTATAAATAAAACCAGAAGAAAGAAGCAAACTGTGACAAAATGGAAAAATGGAGTGGATTTTATCATATATTCAAAAACTGCAGAATTATAAAATATATCATATGAAAATATAAAAACTTGTTATCACGTTTTGTGACACTAATAATAAATATTTGCAAAAAGAAAATAATGAAAATAATTGAAAATATAAAAGTAATTCTAGCTTACATTCCAACATTGGTTGCTGAAGATGAAATGGTAGTGATCTTCGGGATATTGAAGTTAGAAGTTAGAATTAGATCATCCTGACTACAAAAAAAAATTAGATGAGGAAGGAGTGTGCATGTTTTTCCATGATACACAAGTGTGATTCTTCAGAAACTTTCATTTTCCTTTTGTATGTGTTTTGCAAAAGTTCATCTGAGTGTTACCTTTTACATATTTGCTCATATTGGGATGGAGTTTACACTTTGAAGTCAGTGGGTGAGATCGCTGTACCATTGTCCGGGAGATTTACAAGAAAACTAAGTGTCTTCCAGTTCACACGGTCTTGAGCAAGATGGGGATTATAACTGAATTTACTGATAGATGATTCTTATTAAAATCACTCTACATCTGGTACAAAATTCCCTTTTTTTTTCCCTTAAAGGGTTAGAAGGTAGAAGTGGTTGAAGTGGCGAAAGTGACTAATCTGACACTTTCCTCAGTATTTCAAGGATCTCTGCTACTCATCCTTAGCAACCATTAGCTGAAGTATGTTGATGGTCTAAAAACTGTGATTCTATGAAGACCCTGATAGATCTCTCAATCCAGAAGAAACAAGGAAGTTGCACCTAATTGTAAGGATAAAGAGATACCATCAAAGGATAAAACAGGACATGGGAGACAAAGATGTAAGTAAGACTCAAGAAAAAGAAGAAATAAAGGTGGAGGAGTAGAATAAAAATACCAAGAAGTAATGTCCTTAGTTTACCTCTCTCCCCTTACGAACCCCTTCCCCCCAACCAAAGGAAAATTATGCATATTTTGGTATGCAAATATGGAATGAGAGAGTGCATAAATGAGCAAAACACAGGTAGCACATAGAAAAGAACACAGACTACCCCCTTATCAAAGCCATGGCTGAATAGCTGAACAGCAAAGGGATGGAGATGCCTATATTTTCTCAGTGCAACAAGAAAGAGGCTACAAGATAAATTGAGTCTGGGGGGTGGGAAGATAACTACCCCGGACAGGACAGAAATACTTGCTGAAGAATACTCCGATGGAGAATAGGTGTATGTACCTAAAATGGGCGATGAAGACGTCATGATGGATCTGATCTGATAACAGTGGGTAAAAGAAGCCACCTTCTCTGAGAGGGTGGTGAGCTTCCAAGGTCAGTATTCTGTCCCAGGAGAAGGAATGCAGAAACTCCTAGTGGCAGCTGGAACATAAAATGGTAGGGGGAGGGATTGACATAGACTCAGAGATAAGATATCCTGACCTTTTAAACAAACATAAGAGCAAGTTAGACCCAGGCCTAAGAGTATGCTGGAGTCAGGTCAAACCAGCTTGAGCTGATTGTTAAAATTCTTTAAGAGGTAATGGAATTTTAAGAGATTGGCAATTTAATTGTCATTCTGGAGAGAGCCTGAAGTATAGAAAAATGAGTGAGAGAACTTTTCTGAGAGGACTGTTTTAACTTGTATCAGGGGAAGAATTACAGTCAGTCATTGAAAGACTTTGACTGCTATCCTGAGAAAGCTGAATGATAGGACTCTTTCAGAATTAGGAAGAAATAAGCATTGAAAGTAATGCCTAGAGATGACTCTGGCTGTGATCTTTCTCATAGCTAAACCTCTTTATGTCTTTATTTTGTTGTTACTCTGTTAATATGTTGTATAGCAAATATTTTTTATTTTTTATTATATTATATTATATTATAATAATTTTATTTAATTTTTATTAAGCTTAGGAGATAAATTTATGTATGTGTGTATATGTATATATGTACACACATTATATATATATTATGAAAGAAGAGAGAGCGAGAGAGAGAGAGAGAATCTATGGCTTATAGGAAAAAAAATTTTCTCCATTTTGTTAAATAAATTGTTAAACTGGGATGGGGCTCAGAACTTGTTGATTAATGAATAAAAGAAAGGTTTTAATGTTAGTAATTAGAAATTAGTAAGGAAATATTCAAATTCCCCCTCCCCCCGGATTACCTTAGAATGATAAGAATGAAAATGATTTACTCCATATTGGTTACAATGAGAATGGTTGACACCCAAACTCTGTTACTCCAGTAAAATGGATAAGGAAAAAAAAAACACAATGAGAAAACTAAGTTTCTGAAGTTTAAGGTCAAAATGAGATGGCATGATAAATATCCTAATTACACTTTTCATTTTAATTAGTTTTGATTCATTGTTGGAAAACGTATATTATTTCATTGTATTCTTTACTCACTTCACATGTTTTCAATGAACCTTATTCATATAACAATAACAGTAACAATAATTCCCTCAAATAAAATCCTTCATTCTTTCTAGGGGAGAGATAATGACAAAGTAGGGGGATGTCAGCCAGGATAACTATGATGAGGACTATGCGTTCCCTTACCTTGTTTGCATAACTGTGAAGGATCATAGGATCATGGATTTAGAGATAGAAAGTCTCACGGCAATCCTGAAATTCTTGTGAATTAGACTCTAGTGATCCTATTGGTTGGGTTAATATGATTGATCTGCTCTGAAGAGTCAAAGAAATAGATAGGTTGAATTACAACAGATTGGTCCTACTTGAAACCATAGTGATGCTCAGGTTGACACAGGATAACAGAGGTGTTCAGTCTATTCTGGTGCCACAAGAAAGGAAGGTATACCAGAAAAAAATCAGGAATACCAATGTTCTACCTTCTGGAAATCCTTAAGTTTAGATGACATTGACAACCAAAGCAGGCAAATCTTGAGCGCACAAGAAAGAAACAGAGTGAAATCATGAAGATTTGAAGATTTTCATTATTGCATCTGTACTATATCATAAGAAAATTGAAAAGAAACTTCATCAGTTCTGTACATGCATACATATACATATATACATAAATATGTAAATACATGGATACACATTATCTATCTATCTATCTATCTATCTATCTATCTATCTATCTATCTATCTATCTATCTA
>NW_020950098.1:1326248-1394711 GCF_900497805.2 Vombatus ursinus
CTATCTATCTATCTATCTATCTATCTATCTATCTATCTATCTATCTACCTATCTGAGTTTTACATAGCTTTTTGGCAACAATAACCTTAGTTCCAAGTCACACAACAATGCATTGCTGACCTGTGATGGGCAATCACTAAAAACAAAATCTTTTCATCCCAGAATCTGGATTACATGCGAAGCTATAAATATAAAGAAAAAAAGTTGAGGAGTTTATTAAAAATTTTTATTCAATGCAAATCCAAGAAATCCAACCTAATAATTTTTAAAAGTTGATAAAAAAAAGAGTATCAGTGTCTCAAGTGATTTTGAAAAGGAAATGAACATACTTAGATAGAATTTTGAAGAGTTCTTTTTGAATTTGACAGCATGATCCAAGTAAGACTAATTACACATAAAAAAGTAATCCAAAAAAGCTAGTATCTGCTGTAACCATCACGAAGAAACGCATTTCTGAACCTTATTTGAAACTTAAACATCTCAGAATCTGCATACAGCAGTATGTGTAGTGGCTATCGTTATGATAAAAAGCACAGAAGGAAAAGTAGAATTGTCAAAGAATATTCTAGACAGATGCCAAACACTATTATGGCAAAAGTGATGTTTTTGCTTTGTTTTTGAAGAGAACCAAGGACATCCTAGGTGATTCACTTGCAAGTGAATTGGATTTAAGTGAGACAGAATTGCACAAAGTTATCATTTTCACTCTCTCTCCCGAGTCATTGGAGTTCAGTGGCAAGACAAAAATCAAGATGACTGCCAATGGCCTGGGATGCAGTGGATGACTTTGGTATCTTTGTTGCCTGACCTGGCTCCAAGCAACCCATAGCGCCTGCTTCAGCTGTCTTCATGGCCAGTGGAACAAATTGTTCTCATCTACTCATTCCACTGAGGAAGTCTTTACATGCTTGGGGTGGACAACCCCCTAATTCACGGACAGGTTTTAGGCCCGTTGGTTGTCCTCCACGTGGTTTAGCTCGTCTGCTGCACGTGCTACAGCTTTTTGGAACCACAGGTGAGAGTTGGATGACAGAGGGACATCAAAAATGGGTGAGCAGTCCTGAAAAGTGCTTGGCAAGACCACATACCAGAATTGCTAGTACCCCAAGGCAAAAATGAGAGAGATATTGAAGACCTATGGAAAGTGTCTGAAGATCACAAATAGGCCCTGGAGAGGGCAAATATTGAATCCTCTGAAGTAAGTGCATGTACTTGAATTAGCATCATTTGAAGTTATGATCATGTAAAATATTTTCATTTGTTCTAGCCCAATGGATTATGCAGTTTGAATATGAATAATTTGACCTCTTTAGGAGATTCAACTTTCCTTAATCAGTAACTAGAACCAGAAACGAAAAGTTTAAGGTGATTCAAAGAGTCAAAGTGTAAAGAACAAAATAAACAATATGACAGGAAAGTAAAGGAAATGAGAGTTGAGAGAGAACCTCTAAAAAAGGATGGGGAAAATATTTGGCTATCTATAAAGTCACAAGAGATCAGCACAACAAAAATGTGCGTTGGGAAGTTAGGTGATACGATAGAGCAAAGCGCAAAAAAACAACGTGTTGTTTGAAGAGTGAAAAGAGTACTATTGAAAAAGTGGTGTAAAGAACAACTTATCAATTTGGTAATTAATAATCAAACTGCCCCAAAGCACCTTCCCATTTGTACTGCCTTTGTTGATTATCTCAAACTCTTTGACTCACACTACATTCATAGCTTATCCAAAAATTCCAAATACGTAAAGTAGATCCAAATGCAATGAGGGGGGAAGGGAATAAGCATTTCTATAGTATTTACTACATGCCAGGCACTATGTTAAGTGCTTTACAAATATTATCTCATTTGATCTGTACAACAACCCTTTGAGGTACATGCTATACAGCTGAAGAAACTGAGACAAACAGAGACTAAGTGGCTTGCACAGAATTGCACAACTATTAAGTGTTTGAGGCTGTATTTGGACTCATCTTCCTGACTCCAGACCTAGTGTTCTATTTACTGTGCCATCAGCTGTCTCTTCACTGAGGAACTATAAAGCCTAAAAATAGGTATATAAGGTTAGATTTGTCAAACATAATAAAAGTCCTTTATTTCCAGATGGAACTTATAAAATGAATATGATCTAAAAATAGAATCAAAAGGCCCTCCCTGGGTAACCTCTGCAAGAACTCAAATGTTGACAAAAAAAAAAAAAAAGTTGATCAAATGTCATGTGGATTTGGCTATGGAACAGGAGGGGTTTATGATGCCAATAATTGTCATTGACACTAGAAATTACAGAAGGATTATCCTTAAGGAGCCTGAATTTAGTGATCAATATAAATTATTCAAGGAAATAGTAGAAACTCTGCAACATATCATTGTAGGTTTAAAAAATTTAGCACATAGTGAATGCTCAGCAAGACATTATCTAGTGGCTAGAATCAGAAGGTGATGACAAATACTCATTCTACAAAAACATACATCAAAATATCCTGGAGAACTCATTAATAGCTTGTATTTAATCTGGACCACTATCATAGAATAAACTGTTACCCATGATAGACCAACCATAAATTTGATCCATAAAAATTTAAGAATAATGTTCATAGTCACATATCATATACTCATGATCCTGAACTTCATGGAATCAAAGGCTTTCCAAGTATAGAGATCTAGGAGATGAGATTGAAAAAGTTGAAAACATTGGGAATAACGTGACATAGATATAATCTCTATTGTCACGTCTACTATTGGAATTATTCTGTAGATGTTTTCAATCAGCATATAGAAGATACATTGATATCCAATAGTCTTATTTTTTAATGACAAAAACAGTCATATTGCAAAGTTCTTTACATGTGTTATTTCATTTGAACTTTACAATAATCTTCGGAGATACATATCATAGTTATAATCTCCATTTTTCCAAATGAGGAAGTAAAGAATTGGAGAGTTTTAATAATTGGGCCATGGACACATAGCTGGTGGGGATCAGAGGTGGGATCTGAACCTTGTTCTTCTTGACTCTGAATCTGGCCCTTGAGTCACTTCATCATTGTTTCCAAATTAATTTTGCCCAATGTAGTATGATTAGATTTATAAAGATTTATATTATATAATGTTACAACATAATATATTGTATTATACTGTAATCATAATATAATGTTATATATATTATATTATATATTTTATATTAGATTTATAAAGATTAATCTTTAATATAATTTTGTTTTCTAAAACTTATGTTTCTCACCATTGATATAAGTATGTGCCTGGTTTAGACTTCAACAAGATTAAAAATACTTGGAAAAGGGCTTACTATTAACAACAACAATAAAAAAAAACTGCTGGGAAAATTGGACAGCAGTATGAAAGAAATAAGATTTAGATCAATAACTGACATTATACAGAGCTAATTTCTCTATGGGTACATGACTTAGATATAAAAGACCAACTCATAAGCAAATTAGAGAAACATAGAAAAATTATCTATTAATTCTATGGATAGGAAAAAATGTTTGTAATCAAAAAGAAATAGAGAGGATGACAGAAGAGAAAGCAGGTAATTTCAATTATATAAAATTAAAAGTTTTTGCACAAATTCAATAAAGCTGAGATAAAAGGGGGAAAATGGGAAAATATTTGCAGCAAGTTTCTCTGATACAAATTTCATTTCCAAGATACATGAGGAACTGATTAAAATTTATAAGAATAAAAGTCATTCCCCAAATTAATAAATAGTCTAAGGATATAAATAGGTGATTATCAAGAGAAGAGACCTAAGCTATCTGTAGCCATATGGAAAGTTACTCCAAATCACCACTAATTGAAGAAATGAAAATTAAAGTAACTCTGACATTCTACCTCATACCTATCAGATTAACAAAAAGATGACAAAAGAAGAAAATGAGGACTGTTGGAAGGCTGTGGGAAAACAGGCATATTGATGTACTGGTAGTGGATCTCTGAATGGATACTGTCATTATGGAAAACAATCTGCAATTATACACAAAAAGTTAACAGCACTCTTTTGACCCAGCCATACCACTGCTATGCCTGTACCCCCAAAAGATCAAAGATTTAGGATAAGTTCTTATATGTACAAAATATTTACAGCAATTCTTTTTTGTGGTGGCAAAACAAAACAAACAAAAAGATAACTGGAGACTAAAGCAAAACTCATCAATTGAAGAATGGCTGAATAGGTTGAGGTATATGAATATAATGGGATATTATTGGTCTTTTTTATGAGGAAGTAGATGATTTCAAAATGACATAGAAAGACTTGCATGAATTGATGCAGAGAGAAGTAAGCAGAACCTGAAGCACAATTTATACTATTAATATTATAAAAGTGAATAGTTTTGAGGATTTTAATACACAGATGAAGAATGAGATGAGCACAACCAAGAAAATAATTTGTACAATGAAACACTATAAAAACAAACAACTTTGAATGCTATAAGAACTATGATCAATACATTGAGAATTCATGATTCCAGAGGATTGATGAGGAAACATATTATTCATCTCTTGACAGAGGTGATAGATTTAGGGTAAGGAATGATATATAAAAATATTTATATACACGTACATCACATGTAATATTTAATTTATGTATATATATATGTGTGTGTGTGTGTGTGTGTGTAAATATTTATCCAATGAAGGAATTTGTTTTGCTTGACTATGTATATTTGTTGCAGAGATTTATTTTTATAGGATATGGGATAGGAGGATTTATTTTTATAGGATTTATGGGATAGGAGGTAGAAGGGAGAGAAATTAGATTTCTATTAATTAAAAACAATGAAAAATAGAGGAGTACTACAGATGTAGAATGTTAATTTTACTTAATTGTTTTACTGGTTATGAGACTTTTTCATGGAGTGAGGGTAACTTAAATATTTGTAATGCAAAAATAAAACACATCAATAAAATGACAAAAAAGTCAATTTGGAGGGGGTAGAGACATGAAAAGTAAAGGAGAAACCCTTTCAAATGCAAATGAAACATTATACACCTTATAAAGGATGAGAGATTTGAATAACTTAATTGTATATGAAGACAAAGTCAGGCAATAAACCTGCCCTCCAGCATAGACTGCCTCCGTACTTTTGTCCCCAGCTATTCATCTGCATAAAACCCAACAGAAATCTGGAAAGTATAACTGAGATGAGCACCAGAAATAAAGGTAGAGGTTCTCATTGAGGGAAGTCATTTGTGAACCAGGTTGTATTGTTGGACAGCAGAGAATTGGCCTCTTTTATGTCCTACCTAGAGGTGACAAATCTTAGAGTTAAGGCTCTGAGAGTGTCAAAGAGGAAAGGCACCTGCCAGTCCTAGGAGGTGAAGCTCTACATAATGCCTTCTCTACTACATGTATTGTTAATGTGTATTTGTTTTATTTTATTTTCAGTGGTACCAAAATATGGTTGTTTGTGATGCTAGGAAAATCATCATCATTATAAAGTGAGGATGTTTGTGTTTGTACTGCATATTTATAGGATTTGGACCTCCCCTAGCTACTCTTTGCAAGAGACTGCAGAGAGCTTTGACCCTGGGGAGGAATGTAACACCTGTCCCAAAGCCTACTGACATGGGACTCTCTCCTTACATGAGGGGCAGGTCAGAGTTGGTGAGAGATGAGGGAATTCAAACTTTCACCAGTTCCCTTTGAGTCCCCTTTGTGGACTCACGCTTTGGTTCTTCTTAACTTTTCAAGCCCTGAGTCATTTCAGGTACTCCTGCTCCTAGAGAGAATATAGAATACGTAGATAGAACATAGAATATAGTGTAACCCCATTCCAGGTTGTTGAAGGAAAGACATGAGGGAAATAGGTAGTCTCCATCACAACCCTATTCCCAGGTTGCTGCTCTAGAGACTTCAGGGAATTTCCCTTTGGGTGAGATTCAGGACCCTCTTTCTTAGTTCAACTGAGTTACAGTACTCCCAATGAAAGAGTTCCTTTACTCTATTG
This sequence comes from Vombatus ursinus, assembly GCF_900497805.2. NCBI lineage: Eukaryota > Metazoa > Chordata > Mammalia > Diprotodontia > Vombatidae > Vombatus > Vombatus ursinus. The sequence goes on from NW_020950098.1 coordinate 1,332,215, forward strand.
TCTGTTATACATTCTCCTATGTATACCTTCTCTGATTTCTATTTTGCTATGATTTGAATAAATAGTTTTTTTTCTATTATTCTTTATGTTGTGTTCATTATGGAATTGGTATTTGGTGGGAAAGGGGTCAAGCCCTGGATATAAAACATGGGGTCCTCTTTCCCCCCAAAATGAAAAAAGCACCAGAAGTTAGATGGAACCTGATCATGTCCCCTAGACCAATAATACTTAAAGGAACAGATAGATACGCCTATAACCTAGCATCCCCACTTTCTGAGGAGAGCAGAGTAGTGGCCCCCGGCCCCAACATCCTACTGCCTCTCTTAGCAGGAATGAAAATCTCTCTTGGAGAAGGATAGGGGAAGAAGAGGCTAGAGATATCTTTTCTTTATTCATTCAAGCTACATAAAGGGCAGCCCCCACCATATGTGGAGCTTCACTACATATGCAGGGCTCACTCTCCTCAGGGTACTTGGTCTCTTTGCTTACACTTGCTTTTTCTGTATTTGTTTGCATATTGTCTCTCTCAATAGATTGTAAACTCCTCAAGGACAGAGATTGCCTTTTGCCTTTTTTTTTTTTTGTATCCGTAGTGCTTAGTATAGTGCCTGGCACATAGTAGGCACTTAAATGTTTATTGATTGCTTGCTCCTGTTGACTAAATTTGCAGCACTTCTTAAACTATGGGTCGTGACCCCATATTGGGTCATGAAAAATTTGGCAACAGTAAAAGGTTTCTGAATGCACAACGACCAAAAATTAATTAAAAATCAAACACGTAAAGAATTTGAGGTGTGTCTGGCAGCACTTGCCTGTGCTGCTTCAGGCAACTTCACTGCAGCAGTTCTGAACACAAAGCATGTGCATTTGTACTGTGCATGCCCTCAGGCCATGCAAAGCCAACAAAACTGCTGAAATGTGAAAAGGGATTGCAGTGGAAAAAATTTAAGAAGCCCTGGACTAGAGTGCTATAATATCAAAGCTGGAAAGAGCCTTTGAAGACTCAGCTGAGCCAGAGGCTGGAAGTAGTAAAGAGTGTAGCTGCTCATCAAAGACCAAGTCTAGGCAATCTAGCAGACTGATCTATGTAGCAATGTTCATCCAGCACTCTGCAAAGAACACAGCGTGTTAAGCAATCTGCCTGGTGTAGCCTAGGTAGCTGAAGCCCGGGTGCAGAGAGACTTGCCCAGCTCAGTCTGGCAGCAGCTGCTCATCAAATCTTCCTGATCAAGCTTAGCATCAGCAACCTCAGCCAGGAGCCAGCTCAGTTGCCGAAAAACTTGCTTGACCTAGTTTATCAGCGGATTGCCCTGTCCAGCTGAGATGCTGCATCCTGTAAAGAACCAGTTTCGCTAAGCAGCAGGGTAGAAGAGTGACTTGTCTATTATCAATACTGTGCCCCACAGTAGGCTTTATAAGGCACTCCTAAAGAAAGAAAGGACACTGAGGCCCTCCAATTCCAGAGTTGTGAGTTGCCTTGTCCACTTGTATTCCCTACATGGGTGCTCACTACCATTGTATTCCAAATATGTGTCTACTCTTCCTTCCAAGTATTCTGTGTGCATTTGTGAGAGAGCGTATCTGAGTTTTTGTTTCTGTTTTTCTTTTTTTTGGGAAAATGCTTTTTAACTGCTGTTTTTGTTATGCCATTTGAGTAAATGCTTCTGCTATAAAATTAACTGAGTCTCCTAGTTGATTGTTAATGGAAGCACACCAGTGGGGATTCATGCCTACAGTGTTACAAGGATAGCCTCCAATGGTGTTAGGATTAGGATCTTGAGAGCAGTCATAGCTTCTGTCAGTACACATTGGTGAGCATTACATTCATAAGCTTTCAAAAAACTTGTATTTATATCAATGTTTCCATATCTTTTTCTACTTTCAGGTCAATGACAAGTATCATCTTCATGTTCTTCCAAATGATTAGATTTTATATAGCAAATCATAGGACCACAGTTTTAGAGGTAGAAGTGTCTCAGAAATCCTTTAGTTCTTCCTTTCTCGTTTTATAAATGGGAAAATTGAGACCCACAGAGTTTAAGTGACTTGCCTAGGTCATACACAGATAGTAAGTGATTCTAATTTCTATGACTCTAAATTTCTACCATACTAGATGTCTCCTTACATTGCCGCCAGCCTTCAGCTTTAAAAGGTAATATGGATCAGGTTATCATCAAAGACTTGTTGCTGCTAAGTCCTCAGAAAGCAATGGAAAACATGGAAAAAGAATAATATTATAGGATCATAGATTTAGATCTTAGAGATCATCTAGTCCAACCCTGAATGAACGGTTAAGTAGTTGGGATAACTGTGCAGAGTTGATACTGATTTATCAGCTCGTGGGTCTTATAGCCTGTCCTTATATGCAAAATTTTATAGTTGAAAAAGATTCGAGACAGAGTGAAGTTTCAGGCTCAATAATAATGTGTTCTTGGGTCATGCATGTGTCAACATATGACTTCTATTTTCTCATTGTACTGAAAAAGTCTAGCTTCCACAATATCTTTATCTAACACCTCTATTTTAACTTCAGAAACTACCTTACAGTAACTAACACCAAAGTAAAAGTACTCTATAGGTAAGGAAACAGTTCCTCAGAAATGCCAGCCCACAGATTTATACTTGATATTATAAATTCATTTCGTTGTTACATAGAAAAAGAGAACCAAAGTATACTTACAGTGTTCCTATTGTGAGTAATGAAATAGAAAATGAGAAAAGATAAACAAAATGTAAAAAGTCACTGTGACCCGTCTACCCAATGTAGATGTCTGCAATGGATGAATGTCCAAGGCAAACTATTGGGAAGACATGGGTGAAAATGGCACAATATGGGCAGGCACGAATGGATCTTCATTAAGGGAGAGAAAATCCAAATTGATGACGTCAAAGATCCATTTGAATATCTTGTTATATAACACATCTTTTGGGGGTGCAGTTTTAATGGAGAATTCTTTCTCTCCTTCACTTCTCATATCCTATCTAATCCAATCAGATCCAATAAACATTTATTAAGCACCTGTGTCATGCCAGGCACTATGCTAAGTGCTACAGACACAATGAATAAAAAGACAGTTCATGCCCTCAAGGAGCTTACAGTCTAAAATGGAAGATAACATACAAAAGAAGGCAGGAAAGTGATGGTGGGGGGACCAGGTAGTATCTTGTTCCATGGTATTGAAACCAAGTAGAGCAACAGATGTAAAGTGGAGTGATCCTTCTACAAAGGAAAGCATTGGGAGGAGTTTGGTCTTCTGCCTTCCAGCCCTTCAAATAGAGGAAAGAAGAAGCTGAGGGAGGTGGAGTCAATCAAAGGTTGCATCAGCCAAGTAGTATTATATAATTTGCTTTGCAATCAGAGCATCTTTGGGGGCAGCTAGATGGCGCAGTGGATAGAGCACCAGCCCTGGAGTCAGGAGGACCTGAGTTCAAATCTGGCCTTAGACATTTACTAGCTTACTAGCTGTGTGGCCCTAGGCAAGTCATTTAACCCCAATTGCCTAAAAAAAAAAATCAGAATATCTTTGTTCAGATCCTGATTCTGCAACTGACTGGTTGACAAGTTACTCAACTGTTCTGGGCCCCAGTATACTCATCTGTAAAATGAGGGGGTTAAATGGGTGACATTAAAGGTCCATTCCACCTCTGAATCTTTGATTAGATGATCCTACTCTGATTGTTACCACCCTTCTATAAACCCTCATAATAATTAGCCTGGGTTATTGCAACAGACTTCCAAAGGATCTTCTTGTCTCCAGTCTTCTTTCCAAGTCAAAACTCACCTTTCTTATGCCTAGATCTCGTCACATTACTCCTATTCAAAGCACTTTCTTTAATGGCTCTAAATGCTCACCTAGTAAAGGTCATATTGTATATACAAAGTCCTCCATGGTCTCCATCCTAGCATGGCTTCATCCTAATCCCTCCATATAGTTTTTGTTCCAGCAAAACTGAACTATTCGCCATAACTTGTTCACACCCTAGTGTGTAAACTTTCCTGCTTAAAGGCAGTAGGTGGTGCAGTAGATAGAGTGCTAGGCCTTTAGTCAAAAATATCTGAATTAAAACTTGACCTCAGATACTTAATAGCTGTGTGACCCTGGGCAAGTCATTTAACCTTTGCCTCAGTTTCTTCAACTGTATATGTGGATAATATCTATAAAGTGCTTAGCATAGTGCCTGGCCCAAAGTAGGCACTCCATAAACACTTATTTTCTTCCTTCCTTCATGCCTCTGTGTCTTTGTTTACAATATTTTCTTAAATGCTTGAAATTCCTCTTCTCTTAACAGAAGATCTTGGATCATAACTCTAATGAGAAAATAAAGACCATTTTCCATGCGCTCCTTCTCCCCTGTATCACACCTTAAAATTCCTTTGTATCATTCTCCATTCTTCTTTTCTCCACTCTCTGAGGAAATGACTCTTGCCCAAGTCAACACTTCCACTTACAGCCTTATAATCACATCCCTTCCCCCTTCTTTCTGGAGCTTAGCTTGTCCCCACCTCAGTCGTCTCTCTCTCTCTTTGTCTCTCTGTCTCTGTCTCTCTGTCTCTGTCACTGTCTCTCCTTCCCCTCCTCCCAACCCTGGTCACCTTCAATCTCTCCAAAGCTAGTGGTTCTTTCCTTGTTACACATATGCCCAGGCACCCTTCATACTGGAAAAAAGGTCACTTGACTTTATAATCCCCAAAAGGTCTCATCCTATGTGTCTTCTCCCTTTCACAGCCAAATTAGAAAAAAGTTATCTATACTTTCTGCCTCCATTTTCTCTCCCCCTTCTTTCTTCTCAGCACCTTGCAATCTGACTTTTCATCACACTGTTCTACAGAAACTAGTCTCTCCAAGATTATCAGAGACCTCTTAACTGCAAAATTCAATAGCTTTTTCAAATTCCTTGTTCTTCTTGTCCTCTCTATAGTCACTCCTATACCTGGGGGATTTGTTTAAAAAATAAAAAAGAAAGGAATATCATTCTAATTGGTTTCTTATCTAGAATTTCCAACTCAGTATTTTTATTCCTCTTTACAATCACTCTATTTATCCACTTCTGCCGCAGTTGGTCTCTGTCCTAGCCTAAATTTTTAGGATTTCTAGCCTATTCACTTGCCCTGATTTTTAGTCTCCTCTGTCATGATGGGCTCCCTTTCCACTTTCAGTTTTATGATTAACTACTTCAATCTCATTTTATCCATCACCTTAGAGTCCCTTATTCCCTTTGCCATTCTATTGAGTTTGCTCCACTCGTCCTCAACTGTCACCACTAACCAACCAATCAACCATTGAGCATTTATTTATTATTTACTATGTGTGAGGTACCATGCCAGGTGCTGGACACAAAATACAAATGAAACAGTTTTTGTCCTCAAAGAGTTTACATCTTATTGTGGGAGATAGCACATATGTATGTTGTTGTCGTTCAGTTTTTTCTGTCATGTCTGACTCTTTGTGACCCTGTGGACCTCTCTCCTTGGGGTTTTTTTGGCAAAGATATTGGTGTGATTTGCTATTTTCTTCTCTAGTGGCAAAGACGGGTTAAGTAATTTACCCAAGTTCACACAGTTAGGAAGTTTTTGAAGCTGGATTAGAACTCAGGTATTCGTGACTCCAAGCTTCCTATCCACTGTGCCACCTAGTTACCCCCACATCACACACATATGTTAAGGACATACAAGTACATTTAAAATAAAGTAATTTGGGAGAACAGTAGCAGATGAGGACACAAAGAAAGGCTTCATGTAGGAGACAGTACTAGACTTATCTTTGAAGGATACTAGGAATTCTAAAAGGTAGATATAAGGAAGGAGCATACTTCAGGCATGAGGGACAACTTATACATAGACATAGAGAATTGCAATGGAATGTGGCATGTGAGGAGCAGCAAGGTGGTCAGTCTGGTGGGATTGCAGAGTGCATGAAAGGGAGTATTATATCATTAGCTTAGAAACTCTGATTGGAGCCAAGTTGGGAAGGCCTTTAAATGACAAAGTTTGTATTTTTTCCTAGAGGTAGTATGGAATCATTGAGGTTTATTAAGTACGGAAGTGACAAGGGCAGAGGTATGCTTTAGGATTGTTCCTTTGGCAGCTGAGTGGAAGATGGATCAGAGAGGAGAGAAACCGGATACCACCCCAAATCTCTACTCTTGTGACTATGCTATGGAGAGATGCCAGACAAAATCTGATTGTTGGACCATGCTAACTCTAAGCACTGGACAATACCTCCTCCCCCAGCTGGTATTTGGACCCAGTCACAGTCTTACCATTAATTCTTCCTTGATTTCTTGGTTTGCTCCGTGTAGCATCTGCTCCAGGTTATCCAGGTTGAGGTCTCCCAACTGTCCTTTCTCCACCTCAACCTATATTTGTTTCTGTATCTGTTTCCTCACTGTTCCATGCAGTCTCATCTAAATGTAGGGGCCACTTGATTCAACTGATCAATGGAATGATTGTTTTTTTGCATTGCTCTGCCACCCTGTAATTTCTTAGTGTGTAGTGGCTAGGCAATGAGGCATAAGTTGCTTGGCTTTTTTCTGAAGCATATTAAGAGATTAGCAAAAAGGAAACTCTATTAAACCGTTCCCTAGCTATTAACACTAAAGAGGAAGAAACAAAAGTCAGCAGATGTCATGGTCTATTTCCACACTAGACAACAGAAGGCAAGAGGCTCTTTTGCTGGTGAAGTTAACACCCCCTCATTAGATATGTACCAGAAGGGAACATCAAACCATTTCCACAGTTAAGACAGAATGCTTGATACAAAGTCTCTGAGTAACAGTGGGTAGACTGTTTAGAATCATTGGACAATTGGTGGACAATTGTAGATTGTATAACAGTGATACTGACCTTGCTCTAGACTTTGCTTCTTTGGCACTCCTTTATTTGAAAACCTTTATTCATTGTAATCATAGGAACAGTATAGTAAAGAAAGTTCTGTGTCCCTGTAAGCTATGAATGAATGAATGAAAGAAAGAATTAAAAAGCATTTACTAAGCACTTTACTCTGTGCAAAACATTGTGATAAGTGCCTGAGATACAAACAAAAAAGCAAGAATGTCCTTGCTGTCACTGAGCGTTCCACAGTGCCTGGCACATAGAAGGTACTGAATTGTTGAGCCAAAGTATTTTATGCTGTGTGTGTAGAAAAGATATTTGCAAAAAATATTTTGCTTCCTTTCCTAGTAGATTTCAAATAAGATGACTTTTTGAGTTTTTTGAGCTGCCAGATGGAGGAAGGACAGGTGCTGTCTCTCCTATCACCTTGTGTCTCTGAAGACATGTCACATCTATTTCTCTTATATGCTTTATTTCTTGATTTTAAGAGACTGAATACCCTGGGTTGGAAGTACCCAGGGGACCAGTGAGTTCTGGAAAACCAAGCTTGTTGGGTTCTCTTCTGGGGCCATGTGACAGGAGATAACCGTTGGCCATATGCATATTCTACACATGTGCCTTGTTCCTGTCATACATTAAGTTTGAGTTCACTCTCCCAGGGACATGGGTATGCAGGAAATGAGTGCCCCTAAGGTTGGGGGGAATGTTTTATAATAAGAACTATGGTCCTTGCTATGCCTTCTCCATAAATACTCTTTTCTAGAAGTTGAGTTCTATTCGTTGATTGATATAGGGATCACACTTGATGAGAGCTTCTGAGGAATGATATTAGAAGGCAAAATCCCTCAAGGACACCTCTAGAACATGGAGGGAAGAAGTAGTATTCTCCCCTCTGGGAGCTAACTTTCCCGTTCAATTAGAGTTGAAATACTATTACTACTACTACTACCACCACCACCACTGCCATCACTACCACCACCACCACCACCACCACCCCCACTACCACCACCAGCACTACGACTACTACTGATGATGGCTAGCCCCTCTCGAATCCATCCTTCACATGATAATCAGATAAATTTTTTGAGGGGCTGACCCTCACTGCTCTACTCAAAAATCTGCAGTGGCTCTTTATTATCTCTTGGTTAAAATATAACTCCCTAAGGCTGCCATTCAGGATTCTCCACACAATGGCTTCTATCTGCCTTTCTTGCCTTATCTCATATTGCCCTCCTTCACACATTCTTTGTTCTAGCCAAAGTGGCCTAGTTCTCCAGACCTGATATTTCATCTCCTGTCTCCATGGCTCTCATACCTGGAATGCATTCTTTCTTCCTTTCTGCCTTTTATCTTGATCTTTACATTATCTGCCTCATCCATGAAGCCTTCCCTGAGTCTCCTAGTTGCTATTTCTTCTTCTCTTTATATTAAGCTGTATTTACTTATCTGTGTACATGTTTTGTCTTCTTCCTTTCTCCCAGTTTAGCCCTTGCCCCAAGGTCCCATAACCTCAGCTGACCCTTGAGGGCTGAGATATTTAAAATTTCCTCACTTTATTTACAAAACTCAACTTAGCACATTATATTTAAAATTAAATACACACTTAATAAATGTTTATTGAATTGAAATGAAGGTCATACATTTTGTATTAGAGCTCTATAACATAAAAAAATGAGAATCTCTCCCTGTATTTTCAAGTTGATGAGTTCAGAAGATTTACAGTATGTACAGTGCTAAAAAATCTAGCAAAGGTTATATTAGTCTTCTAAAAAGACCACAAAAGACAGATTACTTTATAGTGGTTTTTTCAAGCACTTTGAATTCTTGGTAATCAATTTTCAAATATTGAACCACAACCCACATTTATGATTAAATTAGGTCAAAGATAATGGTGAGTTTGCTTTGGCTTTTTGTGAAGCCTTGTTTGATGAACAGACAGCTGAACTTCTGAGGTATTGATATACCAAACAAAGGAAAAGATTGTTTGCATGTTTCTAAATAGGCAGTGGTCTTTTTTTTAAAGTATCTTTTTGTGGTGGTTTCATCTTTTAGAAGCAAGGGAATCTACTGAGGCAAATGTTACTTGGGAAGTCTTGCGAGGTGGGTCCATGTACCACACAGAGAGCTCTGGAATGCCAGGGAGTAAGTAGGCTGAGAGGCCTGGAAGGCCTTTATATTTACCTCTGGGAAAATGGAGCTTCTTCTTAGCTCTTTTGAGGTCTTATCTATTTGGGGGAGAAAACAAACAGATCTTTCAAGGATCCCATTAAATGAGGTTGAAGGTTCTTGGGTGAAGGTCTTTGGAAACATTAAATTCACCTTTAAATATGTACTAATCCAGTAAATAATGATGTTCACTTCACCTCAATCACAATTCTAGTTTGGCTTATAAGATAGAGTGTAGAAACTCAACACCATTAAATGACAGGAAAGTCCTCTGATGTACAGATAAAATAGAAGATTGTCCCCAAATCCACCAGTTCAAAAAATATCTTTCCTTTTCCCACAATTCCTATCATTACAGCTCTTCTTAACAGTTAAGACATTTACATAATTACATCACAATTATCTTCCAAAGATTTTTAAATCAAATTTAAATTAAAAAAGATTTTAAAATAAAAATACCAATAAGACCTTTTAAAAAGCTCTTTGACACCTCATCTCATTTTAGTCTCACAACAACCCTACTAAGCACAGACACACAGGCATATATGTGTACGTATTACATGTATAAGTATATATATGTGTATACACACTGAATGTGAGCATTCCTACCCATCTATTCTAATGAGACAAATATATGTATATATACACAGATAGACACATGCACACGTGTATATGATGTATGTCTATGCAGTGGCACTTGTATGTTTATATACCTATGTATATGTTTGCATACATACATGTGTCCATGTGTGTATGTGTGTGTATGTACTTGTATCCCTCATTAGAATGGAGTAGAAATTGTTTCATTGAATTTTTTTCCTTAATCTCCAGTCCCTAGCACACGCCTGGTACGTTAAAAGTCCTTAATACTTGATTATTATTATTTTTTTATAAATGAGTTGACTCTTGAGAGGAGTTGGAACAATGGCAGGAAGGAGGAAAGATCTTGATGGGGAGGGGAGACAGGTCAAAATATGGAGACCTGTTAAAACACCTTGACAACCAGGAAGTGCCCAACTTTGATTACTTATACTAATTAGTGCTGGCCCAGTCTCTATGATGAATCCAATTGATTAGATGTGTGGTTCAGAGGATAGAGGGCTGGGGCTGGGATCCTAGCCCCTGGGTTTGCATCTTGACTCTCTCTCTTACTATATGTGACCTTGAGCAAATCAACAGTACTCATCTCTAAGATGGTGGGGTTCATTTAACTAATTTCTAAGGTCTCTTCCAGTCCCAAATTTATGACTGGATGTGGTCATTAATGAAATGTAAGGTGCAGAATGACTCAATAAATGAATATTTTGATGATTAAGATTTCTTTGTACCAGGGATGGAACACTGGGTTCAAATCAATACCATTATACTGCTTGGTGCTAATTAAGGATGAATAGAAAATGCATCTTTGGAGGAAGTAATGTGAGCCAGGGCAAAAGCTAAACTTAAAAATATACTTGAACCCTTTGAAGCTATGCATGTGGTAAGCAGTTTGTTTAAAAATCTCTGACATGGAGCTCATCAGCATTTTCTCCTTTTCAATCATTTGGATTATTTTCCTTGGTACCATTTCCTTTGTTGAGACTCCTAACATTCAGTTAGCTTTGAAAGTATTAAAGTCCTTGGTTGAAGACTCACTGGACACATGGCTTCCTTGGAAACAAGAATTTCCACTTCCTGGTTTTACACACTAAAACTCTTTCCTGTTTAGAATAAAATAAACTGCCTTTTTTTTTGTCCTAATAAAACTCATCATGGTCTCTTATTGATTTCTCCCAGCTTAACCATATTAATGATTTACTGAAATGGATGCTATTGCATGAGAATTTTGGATCTTGTAATCAAGAAAAAAAATACTCAACTGATAAACATTTTGTAATGATCCAGAAAAATGTACTTGAAAAGATAAAGTAATACTAACTGTAATTAGTTACAATTTAGTGACTTCCATTTTGCTAAAGGGACATTTGACATCAGCTTGTATTTTTTTTTTATTTTTAAACCAGGTGGCTCTCTCTGAAACCCTTCTTTTTCATTTCATCATATGGTAATAGAATGCTTAATTTGTTAAGTGTTTGGTTAAAATACACACAGTAATAATGGCTTTGTTGTTTTTAGTTCCTTACCTCAGAACTGTGACTCATAAACAAATCTCAGAGGAAATTCTATGTGATTTCAAGGTAGAGAAGTTATGTTACCCTTTAGTTCAGGTTAAAATTTGGATCACCAATTCTTACTTTGGGTTATTCCCTCTGAAATATGTTTTTCTGAGTAAAAAGGATCATCTCAAAACAGAATTAACTTTGTTCTACATCTTTTCTTCTATCACGGGCAGATCTGTTAACTAGCCCAAACTATGCCTGGAACAAATTTTGTTCGGAGCAAGTGGTAGACTAGGTGAAGGAAAACAATAATGGTTGATGAGAGGAAGTATACACCCTCCACCAAATGCATGTGATCTAGGGCAAAAGCCCTAGTCACCAAAGTCCTAGTCACCTCATGCTAGTTTTGGTTCTGTCTTCAGGTACTTTTATTTGATTTGATTTATCTCACTATTTATTCATCTATCTATCTACTTTTTATTTCCACCTTCAGACACTTTTAACAGGATGCAAACTTTTCCATTAAGAGAATTGTCTTAGAGAACCAATGAATACATCTAATTTAGAAAACACTAAATCCAGCCACAGTAAGCAACAGGCTTTACATATTTACAACAGTGATTACACATGCCTTTCATGCACATTCAAAACACTTTGGATATCTTTGATTATTTCTTTAAAGGCTATTAGTATATACATAATACTGGGCTAAATTTAGTTTACCCCATCCATTGTAGTACAGTGTAGATATAATAAATATTGGTTAAATTGTTGAATAGGATCAGAGGTAATAGGATTTAGATGTGAAAGGGTCCTATGATATTATCTAGTTGTGCCCCTTTGTTTTACAAATAAGGAATGGGATTGAATGACTTCTCTCAGGTAGTAATCGGAGCTGAGATTTGAAACCACATTTCCTGGGCAGCTAGGTGGCACAGTGGATAGAGTTCCAGCCTCCAGGAGGACCTGAGTTCAAATCTGGCCTCAGACATTTGACACTTACTAGCTGTGTGACCCTGGGCAAGTCACTTAACCCCATTGCCTTGAAACAAACAAAACAAAAAAAAAAACAAAAAAAAGAAATATAAAGGGGCAGCTAGGTGGCACCGTGGATAGAGCACTGGCCCTGGAGTCAGGAGGACCTGAGTTCAAATCTGGCCTCAGACCAAACACTTGACACTTACTAGCTGTGTGACCCTAGGCAAGTCACTTAACCCCAATTGCCTAAAAAAAAAAAACAAAAAAACCCCACATCCCCGAATTTCAAATACAATGCTTTTTCCAATGGATGAAAAGTGAGAAATTCAATCAACTGGTTGGTTTGTTTATATAGTAAATAACAATCAGTATAACAATTGTTTATTCACTCTTCCCCCCCCCCCCCCCCCCCCCCGCCCCAGAACTCCAAAGCTCTATCCTGGGCCCTCTTCTCTTCTCTTTCTCCATTATCTCTTGGTGATCTCACCAACTCCCATGGGTTCAATTTCATCTCAAGGTAGATCATAGACTCCCGTATCTATAATTCAGACCTAACCTCTCTCCAATAAGCAAACTATTTATTGAAATATTACATATTTCAAACTGGATGCCCATAAGCATCTCAAACTCAACATGTTCACAACAAAACTCATTGTAGATGCATTGTCTTCCTTGACATGATATAAATTTCTTGAGTGCAAGGACTATTTCATTTTTGTCCTGGTATCCCAAGCACATAAGGCAGTAGGTGATGGATAGTAGATTTTTAACAAACACTGGTTGATGGGTTAATTGATTGCTATACCACTACCTTGTCTCAGGACCTATCACATCAGGAGGCCTCATTTGTCTAACTTGAAAAGAAGAGAGGCTTGGACTAGCTTGTGTCAAAAGTCTTTTTCAGTTTGAATAGTTTGTGAATCCAGATTGGACGCCATACACACTGCATAATGGAAAAATAGAAAGGGTAGAAACGGAAGTTTATCAAAGTGATCCGTGCAATGTTTAAAGAAGTTTTATTATAGAACATAGTTTCAATTAGTTTATTCATGAGTATGGATGTTGATCCAGAAAATATCTAAAATATAACAGAAGGATAAATAATTTAATGGATAAAAAGGTCACTGAAAAGATCTGAATCATAAACTTCACTCACAGGAAATACAGAAAAAGTCCAGACTTCTTCTTCTTCTTCTTCTTTTTTTTTTTACTTTCCCTTAGAAATTCTTGAAATGGTCCTATTTGGTCACTGGGATTTGGTCACTCTTTGTACCTGCCAATATTCGTCTTCAGCCTTTTTTTTTTTTTTTTTAGGCATTATTTTTCCCCCACTGGTTCAAGATCTGGTACATTTAATATTAATTCATTTAGTGAGAATGGTCTTTTGAGAAACCTCTTTGCATCCCCTGCAATTCAATACTTGAAGGATTGTGGCAAGTATTTCCTCTACCAACACAGATTGCAGCCCTTCTTCAACTTAGGAGATAGTCCTTGAGCTTTTGGGAGTTTCATCAATGTGTGCCCAAGTTGGTGATGAGACTCTCCCAAAATAGCTCAACTGATCCTTGGAAAACAGAGACACAGTCCATTTACTCAGAACCTCTCCAGAATGGTAGGACCTGCTGGAGTTTAGGTTCCATTGGCAAAGCTTTTGAAGCCAAGGTGACCTCCAGGACCAGATGAGCTCCTTAGCATCATATCTTACATGTATTAAGTAATTAGGTGCCTAATTTTGTTTGTTGTGCTGAAGGATAAGAGTAGGATTTTAGTGTTCTTTTGCCATTCAACTAACAACTTTTTCTCACCATGATTCTATTTCCTTTCCTCCATCTTTCACTGAGATTTTCCCACCTCTATTCCTTAGATGCATGTCAATTAAAAGAGTATTTTCTTAGTGACATTGGACCTAGATCAAAGTAGTCATTCCTGTCTCTGCCACTGATCTAATTTTATGATTTTGGAGAAATATTTTTCTCTTTGCCTCACTATGAGAAGCAGAGACTCATAATCTAAGAGAGTCTTTGTAGTACTCTAATATTCTGATATAACATCTCCAATATCTTGATTTCCCAATTGATTAATGTCTTCATTTCTATGCCATCCTTAAACTGCCATTCTTCTGTGCTCAAATATCCATCTACCATAGACCTCAAGCCCCCACCCTGGGACCCTGGACTTCTGATTTGTGAACATTCGTTTTATCTTACCTGGACCCAGACCCTTCACACCAATTCCTGTCCATCTTCATGACACACTCTTGCCTATCCTCCTCCATTCTTCCCTCTCTGCCTCTTGCTCTGAGAATGGCAATCATCCTGGAAAGTGGATGTCAATCAATTGCTCTATGACTTTAATCCCTATTCCTTTGACTTCCAAGTCCAAAACACTCCTCTCTCATCACCATTCTTCTACATATGTTCTTTTCCTCTATTAGAACGTAAGTCCCTTGAGGAAAGGGATTCCCCATCCTTTGTATTCTCAGTGCATGGTATGATTCCAGGAACATAATAAGCACCTAGTAAATGCTTGTCACTCATTCATGAATTTAACTCCAAGGACCGATCTATATTCTATTTTACTCATTAACAGAATTATTCATGCCTTAGATTTTACCATCAATCAATCAATCAACATTTATTAAGCACTTCCTATCTATCAGGCACTGTGCTAAGCACTGGTGTTCAAAAAATGGGAAAAGACAGTCCCTCATTTAAAAAAGCTCACAATCTAATTGAGGAGACAACATGCAAACAACATGTACAAAGAAGATATAGGTAGGATAAATTGAGGGTAATTAACAAAGGGAAGACACTAATAATTCCATGACCTCAGATGATAAAATTATCATTTCTGAGTATAATTGTCTTTCCTTCTATATGTTCTCCTGCCTTTTGAGATGTGCAGCCTTTGGAGAAGCTGATATAGATGATGGATAGAAAAAACAGAAAAGGTGTAAGATATTTGAAGATGAATGATAAGAGTCCTAGAGACAGGCGTATCTATTTTCTCTTCCAATGTTAGTATTAGATTAATGCCAGTCAGATGGGATCTGATGGGTATTAGTCTCTGAGACCTTTAAGCATATCTCCCAAATGCTGGCATTGCAAGGATACACAGATACATGAGCCAGACCCCGATGTTTTCAAACTTGGAGCAGAGATCCCAGAACCAAAAGCTGGAATCTTACTCTCCTGTTCTCGATGCAGCTTTAAATATCAAAATCTCTATTGCTTTCAAATCCCAAGATAAACAACCTGGAGTGAGGTAATTGCCTGTGTTTTGCTACTAATTTACTGGAAGACAAGAAATCCAACATAAGACTTGTCCTTCCAGGTTGGTTGTCTTTCTATGCAGTGGCTGGGAGGCTGAAGAATGAGGAAATAGATTCCAAACAGAAAGTGAGGATTTTACTCGGAGAGTTGGACCTAAGAAGTGGTGGAATGTTACATAACAGCCCATTCCGCTTTTGGATTGATTGATTACTGGGAACATTTTATTGCCCTTTTAGTGACTCATAGAGGTAGAGGGGAGTGCTTGTGTAATGAGGGTGATATCTTCTGGATGAGCTTCATCCCCTGTCACGTAGGGACGTTGGCATTAAGGTGTTGGCATTGAGCATCAGTACTGTCCTGACTCCACTACTGAAATTGCTGTTTTTATGGTTAGGAATAACTTCTTAACAGAAAAATCCAATATTTTCTCAGTCCTCTTTTTTGACCTTTCTAAAGGGGATGACTATCATCTAGACCTTTCTTCGATCACATGTTTTTTTTTTTAAATAAGCAGACAAACAAAATGAAGCAAGTTGGTATAGTAGTTAGAGTAGTGCACTTGAAGAGACACACCTGAGTTTGAATTCCAGGTGATACACTTACCATCTGTGTCCCCCTTGTCTGTTTCCTCAATTCTGAAAATGGGGAAAATAATTGTGCCTACCATACAGAGTTTGTTGTGACAGTTGAATGAGATAATCCAAATATGTAAAGTGCTTTGTAATCTTAAAGTGCTATGAAAATGTTAGATATTATAATTAATAAACAAACAAAAATAAAATAAAGTGTTAATGTAAAAATAAGGAAGAAGGACTGAAGAGGAATCTTAGAAGAATGTCAAACAGAGGAGATATCAATCAAGCAATCTAATAATCTAATTGTATTAGTTTATTATGTAGGTTATGTGATGGATAATGGCAAATTGAGGAGGGTAAGAGAAATTAGATCAAAATTAGAAGGAAGATAAATGCAGTTTTAAAGGGGCTTTAATCAAAGTCTACCAGAGGGATAAGCAGATAGAAGGAAAGGCAAGAAAATTTAAGCATGTAGGAATGACAGGAGCATGGGTAAAAAGAAAGGCATCATCTATTTGCGTGAACAGAGGGTTTGAGAGTAAGTGGTTTAGAAACTTTTGGAAAGTTGTTCATAAAAAAAAAAACGCTCTCTCTCTCTCTCTCTCTCTCTCTCTCTCTCTCTCTCTCTCT
Organism: Vombatus ursinus; assembly: GCF_900497805.2. NCBI lineage: Eukaryota > Metazoa > Chordata > Mammalia > Diprotodontia > Vombatidae > Vombatus > Vombatus ursinus. The sequence goes on from NW_020950098.1 coordinate 1,348,767, forward strand.
CTCCTTCTCTCTGTCTCTGTCTCTCTGTCTCTCTCTCTGCATTTTAACTCTGACCAAGTTTTGAATGTGGAGGGATAGACAATAAAAAAAGAAAAGGGGAACCTCTTCCCTCAGATCAAAGAATGGTAGGTTGACTAGTACTTAACCATCTCCTGCCTCATCTAAAGAGAAAAGTTTTTGTGTACTCAGACACAACCAAAGGGTTACTGAATTCATTCTGGTCTCATTTTAAGTGAATTATATCTCTCCTAATTTGATGTCTAAGATAAGTCAGAATTTATTTTTCTGTGTAAGGTAATTTGGAAATGCATTCAACAAGATTGAAGTCACCCAATCTGTAGTGGGTTTGTTTCAAGTTTCAAATGCATAATAGTGTTTCAACTTGGTATTAGTTCCAGAAAGTATGTGGTTTACACTAGTTCAGAGGGAAAATATCATGGGGTGGACAGGCAGCCCCTTCTCTATGTTCCATGTCAATTCCCCTTATTTTGTAAACTTTCCAATGTCCCTGGAAACCATCTATATGGGCAAAGTCATCAGTCCTGGGAACAGAGCTTGTGTGGGTTATGAAGTTCCTAAACAATGAACTTAGCTTGCTGAGAATTTGCAAGTTTATGTAAAATAAATAGAAATGATTTCTAACAATTGGTTTTTACATCAGGACAAGTACAAATTTGAGAAGAAAAACAAGTGAAAGATGTTAAATGAAATCTCTTATGTATGTGAGTCCTAGTAAATTTTTATTGCTCATTGCAACTCCATGAGAGTAAAATTAATTGTATCTAGCCCTAAGCTGTAATTGGTGAAACTTGCTATTTGAGGTTAAAGGCTCTTGGGACTCTTTGAGTTTGAATTTGGATATGGTTGTCTGCATTAAATCAGCATTTGAGAGAAATGCCACAAGCTACTCAGAGGGAATGTGATCCTGTACTGATACAGGTGGAGATTTGCATCTGAGAAAGGCCTAGAGGACAATCTTAGCCTCAATCCAAGGTGAGATCCTCCTGGCTCAGTTTCCCCATTGTGTTCCTTTGAAAAGGAATGTTTCTCACCTGACTATTCCTGAGTCTGACTATGAGGCAGAATTGATACTGCATAGTTGGAGAACTGTGACTCTTATTTGAATTCAAACAGAGCTAAGGATGTTTTATCCTGTCATATTTGGTATAATCATGTTCATGCTTTTTCCTTTCCTAGCAATCAGACCAAGTGGTCAGTAAAAGATATGAACACAATATAAATATGTGAGATCTTGCTGTTTTGATCTGAATTTGTAGTCATTCCATAGCCTAAGAGTTAAAATAGTGTTTGAACTTATATGTATAAGATTCAATTCCTGAAGTATCTCATTCTTCCAGAGTGAATATAATTAGAGAAGGATAAACAAACTTGTGAAACAAGGGTGTGAATCTATTAAGTTATGAGATTAAAGTCAGGAACCTCTTTTGTTTTGTTTAAGGAATCAAATTTCAGCACAGTTACGGTAATGAGGAGTAATAACTTGTGAGCTATCGTGTTATGGTTGAAATGTAAAGAAGAATTGAATAGTCTGAATAATGGGTTTAAAAGATTTGGAAAGAAAGGTTTGAGGAAAATGAGGAAGGCAGATAAGAAGGTCTGGGGACTAATGGGAGACATCCAAGCTCCTCCTGTCCTTGGATAGTGTGTGCCTTTGTGCCAGCTTCAGATGGTTTAAATGTGCTGAGAGGGTGTGAGGAAGTTCGACTGTATTTTAAGAAAAAAGGAAAATTATATAACTTGTTTCAAAAGTTAATAGCTTAATCAAATTTCAAATAGCCTTGTCAGAAGTATATTAGCCCATGCTTACCTCACTTCTGGTCATTTTCCTTCCTTTGATTGGGCCCTTGTTTTCTTAACCTCTTTGCCAGATTTGTCTCCTCTAGGTTCCGAGCCACCCTCTTCCAGATGATTGCTCAATCTGTGTACCAACCCTTGTCTGAGTCAAAGACCCATCACCCACTGGGCTTGGTGTTGGCCAACAATAAATTAAGGATCCAGCCCCTTGAACGAGACCCCATGAGGCAAGGACGGCTCTACATCCAATTTCAGCAGGAAGCAGTTTCAGAAGCCGAGACCTTCATCCCTCACCCCAAAAGATTTTGGGCCCCATTTGTTTGAGGACAGAATTATGGGGTGCTCATACCCCAGCCCTAGGACCATATGTCTCCCCAGCCCAAAGAACCTGTCTTTGGCCAATAACTTATGAGTGGGCTGCAGTACCACACTAGATAAGCCAGTCTCAGAGCAGACTGTTTCTTCATGGAAAGAATACATAAACATAGTATCAATGTTGGTCCAGTTATCATCTCACTGTTGTGGAAGGATTGCCTGCTGCTACTGACCACAGCCCTTCCTGGGATTCTAAATAATGTTAGGGGAAGGTCACCTTCAGGTCCTGTAAGAAGCTGTTTGTACATACACACTCACACCCACACACCCACACACACCCACACCCACATCCACACCCCAACACCCACACATCCCTACCCAGCAGATTGTGCTCTATCCGTTTTAATAGCTGTGAAACAAACCTTGAACTAGTTGACCATCTCATTCCCCTTATGGGTTTAGCCAGCCCGGAGTCTCCTTCCTGCAGAAAAGGCTATCTGAGGGAAGAAGTTTCAGCCTATTCTTTTTAATTGCCACCTCCTCCACCCCCACACCACACAAAAATGTTTAAATCAACTATACCTTCTGGCCTGGTCTCAGGAATGGCATGATTTATTTTTTTCTTAAACTTATTTTAACTATGTTTTTATTATCCATTTGATGATCATCAACAGATAAGAACATTTCTATATACAAAAAAAGACAGAAAAAAGACTAGGGCATATGAAACTGAATAATCTAGCCCAATTCACTCACCAGAGGAAAAAACTGAGTGGCAGAGAAGTTAAATGACTTTCCCAACATCACACAACTGGGTGGTAGTAGTAGAAGAGATCACATTAATCCTACATTTCTTGATTTTTTTTCCCACTATACCTCAATGCTTTCCTCACACCATCCCCTTTATGTCAACCAATCAATAAACATTCATTAAGCACCTACTATGTGCCAGACACTGTGCTAAGTGCTGAGGGTAAAAAAGAAGCAAAAGATAGTCCCTGCCCTCAAGGAGATTACAATCTAATTGAGGACACAACATGCAAACAAATATATAGCAAATTATATACAGAATAAATTATAAACAGTTATGTTTAGAAAAGATTGCTATCTGTCACTCATGCTAGCCTCCTTTCTTATGCCTCATCCATCTCAAACCTATTCTTTTTCATCTCCAACTTCTAATGGCTCCACTTCTCAGGCCATTATCCCTACACCTTCCAGCTTTTGACCCTGTCAGAATAAAATCCATGTCATAAAGCCCCTTATCAATCAATCAGTCTATCAATCAATAAGTATTTGTGAAAGGATTGACTACCCTTTCCTTCCGCATACTCTTTCTCTCTAGTTACTTTTGGCAGGATCCTTTCCTAAAGTGTTCTTTCTACCTTAATGGCGACTTCTCAGTCTCCTTTGCCGCCTCGTTCTCTACTGCACACTCCCTAGCTATGGATGTTTCCTACGCTCTATTTTGGGCCTTCTAGTTTTCTCATCAACTCACATGTAGGTCTTTGTAGATGATCTGCAGGGCTATATAGCCCTGGCTATATAGCCAGCCCCGGTCCTTCTGCTGAACTTTAGTACTTTAATAATTTCATTGTCCACTGCCTATTGCACATTATAAACTGGGTATTCTGGAGATCCTCAACACATCCAAAATAGACCTCACTGGGCAGCTAGGTGGCACAGTGGATAGAGCACTAGGCCTGGAGTCAGGAGGACCTGAGTTCTAATATGGCCTCAGACCAAACACTTGACACCAGCTGTGTGACCCTGGGCAAGGCACTTAACCCCAATTGCCTTTAAAAAAAAAATCTAACCAAAACTCGTAAGGGGGCAGCTAGGTGGCGCAATGGATAGAGCACTGGTCCTGGATTCAGGAGGATCTGAGTTCAAATGTGACTTTAGCCACATAAGACTTTCTAGCTGTGTGATCCTGGGCAAGTCACTTAACCCCGTTGCCTAGCCAAAAAAACCCAACAAACAAACAAAAAAAACCAAAACAAAATAGGCCTCATTGTCTAAGTCCCCCAAACATCCCCTCTATCAACTTTCCTATTTTTGCTGTGGACACCACCATTCTTTCCTTAAATTCAACATCATTCTTGGCTCCTTATTCTCCCTCAAACCAAATGACCAATCAGTTACCCAATCTTCTATTTTCTTCCCTAATAACATTTCTGGCACACATATCCTTGTCTCCACTCGCACAGCTGCCATGCTAGTCCATCTCCTCCATCACCTCTCACTGGGACTATTGAAATGGCCTTCTAATTGGATGGCTTGCCTCAAGTGTCTTCTTGGTCTAATTCTTCATCTGAAGAGCTGCCAAATTTTTCTCATTTTTTTTACTTTGAAGTTTCTACATAGTTTGTTTATGCTTTGATGAGAAATTCATACTATCTTCATAGATAAAAAAAAGTGCCTTTTATTCCTTCTGTTATGAAATCTCCAGCTCACTTTTTGCTAGCACCAACATTTGCCTTTGCAAATCCCTGAATTTCTTCATTCTGGTCCTATCTTCCTCTCACTGATTTCTTGATATCTTTCTCTTCTCTCACAAGGTCATGCCTTACAAGTATTTATTTTGGTTCATTTTTGTTGGCATAATCAAGGGAATCACAAATCATGCCAAAGTCTGTTTTGCCATCACCACCAAAATGGGTTCCGAATCAAAAAACAAAAATAACATCTGGAGTTGCTTGTACATCTTGGACAGTTTTTCTCAAATTTCAATCGTAGGCATTGTGGCATTCCTAGGAGAAAGGACCATTTGTTTATTTTGAAGAAGTCTGTTTGTCATGAACTTCCTGGTTCTGATAGTCACAGTGTCATTCACTCTTGGGGCCCACTTTCCAGCCAATTTCAACACTGGACCAGGCAACTGGCCTCCAGGAGATGAACTGAAATAAGAGTAGTAACAAGGACCAAAGGATAGAACCACCGGGAGACAGGTGGTTTCTAGACCCCTGGAAGACTCACCTGGGTGGCCAAAAATATTTTTCTTAATGGTTAGGACTGACTGTTAACCTACCCCTTACTCAGTAAACTGCAGAGGCTCTCTATTACATTAAAGACCAAATAAACTCCTCTGCTTGGCATAAAGATCTTTATAATCTGACTCCTTTCTATCTAGTTTTCTTATACTTTTCTGTCCTCCAAAAGCTCTCAGCAAAATTGGCCAACAAAGTCTATTAAGTCAGACAATTCACTTAGTAGTCTACATTTATGGTCCCCTACTTCAACAATAAGGGAGGATAGTGAATTTTCTCTTCTCTTTTCTAGAGCTAAGATTGGTCTTTATAACTACATAACATCTAGTTTAGGGGTTTTTAAAAAACTCTTTCATTTTATACTAAAATAGTCATTGTGTATATAGCTTTCCTGGTTTTGCCTACTTCACATAGCATTATTTCATATGTACCATTCCATGGTTTTTTGCCTTTTTCATATTCTTCATTGCTTATGGTACAATAATATTTCATTCCATTCAAGTAGAGCAGGCTTTTTTTGAAAAAGGCGTTCTTCATTCTTTTCCTATCTACTTTGTTTTCAATTCTTTGCTACCACAAAGAGTATCCTAGAAATGTTTTCAGCCCTATCTTTTTCTCAAATGATCCCAGAGAAGATTTTACAAATCCCCTCACTAGCTTCTTCAATATTTAGCAAGCTTCCTGGTCAAGTCAAGTCATCCCTTCTAACCTAGATTTGTCATGCTAGATCTTAAACGTCAATATGTATACTAACTGAACAATGCAGACATAAATCACATCTTTTGCCCTCTATGGATGATTTGCTTCTTTTACGTTGAAAGTGAGAGCACCTCTCAAACCAGGTAGTGTGGGGACATCACTTCGGGTACCTGTCTCTTCACTTCTTTGAGATCTGGTTTAATAACTGTTGGCTTCATATGTCACTTAAAACCTTACAACTTGCTTCACACACTTCCTCCACCCCACTCCCATTTGATCTGTGCAACATCCCTGTGAGATAGAGGCTAAAGGTACTGTTAACCCCAGTCTACAGAAAACAGACTCAGAAAGGTCAAGTGAGTAGTCCTTTGCTACCCGGTGTCATAAATGGAATCTGAATCCAAGTTCTTCTGACTCCAAGTCCAGTAGTCTACCAACTATAAAATGGGGGGAGAGGGACTGCACGAGATGCTATCAAACATTTCTTCCAACTCTAAAATTCCTCTGTCTATGCCTGTGATCTTAGAAAGAGGCAGTGTGAGGCAGCTAGGTGGAGCAGTGGATAGAGCACTGGCCCTGAGGGCAGGAGGACCTGAACTCAAATCCGGCCTCAGACCAAACACTTGACACTTACTAGCTGGGCAAGTCACTTGACCCCAATTGCTTAAAAAAAAAAAAAAAAAAAAAAAAGAAAGAAAGAAAATGGCAGTGAAAAGCCTCAGATCTTAGACCAGGAGGTGCTCAGGGGTAGGTCATGCTTGGTGGGTTCTATTTGTTAGCATCAAATGCCCTCTGGTGGTGAAATAAGGTTACCTAATGTTTTTTGGTGCTGTTTTAAAGATGAACATTTTCTTCAATTTAACAAACACTTCAGTGGTGAAGTGAGAATTAAAAGCAGCTAATATCTTAAAATCATTGCTCTTTAAAGGAAAAAAAATGGAGGCATAAATAATATTCACTATTTACAGTCTGATTATAGGGTATGTGGTCACATTAACCCGATAGAGATCTTAGAGGTCATTTCATCCAGTGGTGTCAAACTGAAATAGAAAAGGATCCCTGTGGGCAACATATTGACTTAGAAAACCTCAAATTAACATTATATTGTATTGTATTTTATTTATTTTGTTAAACATTTCCCAATTACATTTTAACTCATTTTGCCCTGTACTCAAGAGTTTTGCTTCAGGAGTCTGACACCTCAGATTCTAGTCTACCCTATTGATTTTGTAGATGAGGAAACTGAGGCCCAGAGTTGTGTAATGACTTGCCTAAGGGTACCTCTGGGCATTAATAACAATAATAGTTAAGCATTTAGATATGGCTTTAAGGCTTGCAAAGTGTTTTGCAAATACCTCATTTTATCTTCCCAACAACCTTGATAATAATTATTATTATCATTTCCATTGTACAGATGAGGAAACTAAGGCAGACAGAGTTTAAATGACTTTCCCAGGGTCACATAGCTAATAAATGTCCAAGGTAAGATTTCAACTCTGGTCTTATTAACTCTAGGTCCAGCATTCTATTCAAACACCGAATTCAGAAGTCTCTCCACTGTTCTATGTATTCAATTCAGAGCACATTTTAGAAAGGATGTAGAAAAATTGGAAAGGGTCCAGAGGAGGATGAACTCAGTGATGAGAGAACAAAAGGTCATGCCATATGAAAATCCACTAAAAGAATTTAGAATAAGTGGGGTTGGACTGGGTAGGGCATGCCAACCGCCTACAAGTCTCTGAAGGGCTATCATGTGACTGCTTGGTTTCAGAGGTTAGAAAAACAAGAGATGTGGTACAGAGATGTAAGGTTCAGCCCAGTGCAAAGTAAAAGGTTTGTTGCAATTAGAGCTTTCAAAAATGTGGAACAGGCCACATCAAGAGGTGGATGAGACTGAATGGCTGCTTATTAGTGAACTTGCAAAAGGGATACTTGTTCAGATTCTGATTTAGCTAGGTGGCCTCTAAGGTCTCTTCCCAAAGAGATTTATAATTTTGACTACAAAGTAGTAATAAGATGAATTTCTAAGTGGGGCTCATAAGACCGGTTCCTTTTCAGTCAAGCATTTTGATCTTTACTATGTCCTTCACTTTCATTCATTTATTCAATAATTATTAAGTACCTACTGTATCTAGGCACTATGTTAAACACTGAGGCTACAAAGACAAAATTGTAACAGTCCCTGCTCTTGAAGAACTTACCTTCTATTGGGACTCAGAACAATGTCAGATAAATTAATGTAATCCTAAGCTCAAAGTCCATTTGTATGAGACTGTCCTCATTGGTGGAGATTGATTACTCAGTGCTATATACCTATGTGAATGGGAATTGTTAATAGGTTGACTGAAGGAAACCCTAGCCTTCTGGCTTCCAGTTTGAAGAGAAAAGATCCTCTGTTCTAGATTCTGTTCAGGGAGAGGTCCTTGAATGGAGAGGAAATCTCTGGGAAGAGGTCAATATGTAGAGGAAGTGGTACCTTGATCATATCCTTATCCCCTGCTTATTACAGGAGGGACTTGAGAGGAATTTCCTCTTTGGGTGAGATCTGGGAATCTCTTTCATGGCTGAGCTATCTTGCTCCTAGTGGGAGAATTAATTCATTCCGTATATTGTATGGTATATTCTCATTTGTAGATCTTCTCTGATTTCTGTTTGCTACCAGCTTAGATAAATGGATTTATTTGCTAATTGCTACCTGTGGTCTTTGTGTAACTGGTGCTGGGTCATCACCAGTTGTCTTGACCTTTGTCTTGTCACTGGACTCTGGTGACTCTGGAGGAGTGAAGCTGATGACTTTGTGCAACTCTGCCTCACTTAAATCCAATTCACAAGCAGGTCAAGACATCACCTGCCTTATGTCATAGGTCCTTTTTGAGAAAGAAGAACCACCTCCCCCTAACAACTGACATTTGGTAGGAAGCCTTGGATATATGGCTTGGGGTACTCCTTCCCCTTTAAGATTAGTAATCAGGAGAACAGGTTATGCTTAAAAATTATTTCCCCTGGACTAACAATATTTAGTGGGGTAGATAGATATCATTCTAGTACAGTGTCTTCTCACTGAGGAGAGCAGAGTGATCAGCCTCTGGGGCTAATCTCCTATTTTGCCTACTGGCAGAAATCAGCCTCCCTTGGAGAAAGTTGGATGGATAAAACTTTACAGATATTTATTCATGTCTCCCTACAAGCCAAATCAGTACAGATTCATGTGGATACACATAACCTGTATGGGAGACACACACACAGACACACACAGACACACACAGACACACACACACACACACACACACACACAGCTAATCTCCAAAGTTTAACTAGAAAACAAAGTTACTAGCTATACTAATTATCAACAGTGTAACAACAAATCAATAAAATAAATGTCAGTTACTAGCTATACTAATAAATCAATAAAGTAAATGTCAAAATTCCTAGCTATACTAATTATTAACAATGCAACAAATAATCAAATGAGATCATAAATAAAGATTTAAAATATATTATCTGTGAGAAAGATTACAACCAAAGTCATCTTTAGCTATTATTACAGTTGTTGACTTCTCAATTCTGGAAACACAGACCCACCTTTTAAATTTTCTCAGGACACCCATTAGAGTCTTTTCTCCAGAATTCTTTTCAGGTGTCTTTACAAGATAAGAGCTAAATCTAGTTATATTTTGCAATTTTCCTTTGTATTTTTATTCTTCAGCCATTACAGCCAACAGTCCTGTCAGAGCGAGACTCTCATCTCTTAGAAGATTCCTCATAACAGTTAAACTATCACTCCAAGACTCCATTGCTTCTTAAAGATACAATAATGGTATCTATAGTCCTTCTGTGAGAGGCAACTAAAGCTGGTGTTACATGCATGTTTTGTTTATGTTTATTTGTGAATACTGTGTGCAGGTCACTAAGACTATAAGTTGATGAAAAAACCCTGACCTACTTTGGTAGAGAGAATTTCTCCATGTGGGAGTACTCTATACAAATGAAATCCTAACTCTCTCTCTCTCTCTCTTTCTCTCTCTCTCTCTCCATACTTATTTATGTATACATGTATATGTATATATGTGCATATATCATATATACACATACACACACATATAGGCTTTTCCAACAGAATGTAAGCTTCTGGAGCACAGATTGTTTCTATTTTGTAATTGTATTTCCAAGACCTAAAACAGTGTCTGGTAACTAGTTAGTCCTTAATAATTTTTTTTATCCATGTCAATCAACTAAGATTTATTAAGTGCCAACTCTATGCCAGGCATTATACTTTTGATTGATTAATTGTTTTATTATGACCTACATAACTTTTAAAAGAGTTCTAGAACTTTTGAAAATGTCTACAGGGGCCTATCTCACCTGATATTACCATATTCAGCTCATTAAATTCCAGCAGCTCTAGCATAGACTTTCATCAGTGCTGAAGTTAATGTATATATGTCATGCAGAAGTGGGAGAAGTTCAATAAAATTTGTTGCTTGGGTTCACTTTCTCTCTGAAAATTATAGCAAATTTAGTAACGATTACATAACTCTCCAATTTAAGATATACATCTATAAACCAGTGGGAAAGTCATAAAAATCCACTTGCATAGAATGACTTATGGTACTTTGGATAATGACTCTGGTGGGAGGAACTTTATTCATCATGCCAACCAGAGCAGCTGATCTGAAGGGATGAGTATACAACACAATAGCTGAGCAAAAGAAATTGTTATTGTCTGTGCAGTTTTTCTGAGGTAGTTGTTTTTTTATGTAATTATTCCTTAGAAGTGTCTCAAAGAGGGGGAGATGCTGAAAGAATAAAAAATATCATGGTAATGGTTCTGTAAAAAACCAGACAGCAGAACAGACATCTGGAACTACTGATACACATGCCTTCCTTCTCATCACTAAAAAAATAATCTTTATGAGAATGGTGGGTCCATGACTCAAGGGTAGCCTTGATGAAAATTTAAGGACAGAACAAATATGCTTTTGTAGATTATTTTCTACTGAAGGTCATCTTTGTACAGCTATGCAATTTACTGAGAGATGGAGAAGATATATGATCCCCCATGCATCTATTGTCAGTTGATTTTAAAAGCGAATCTGACTAAAATTAAGATTTAGCCTTCAAGGCTCTTCTTAAATAAGGTATCTTCCACCTGTATGAAAATCATCTCAGATTTTATGACAGATACAATTTTGAGAGAAAATATTATTCAACAATCCACTTAGTTGTTAAAAATGCCATCATACAAGGCATAAAACAGGGAGAGGTATGCTAACCTGACATGAGCTCACCTGTGTCATAGATAATGTCCTGTGCAAAGTTAATGCAAAAACAGAAGACACCCTACCCCCATCAATGGTAGGCATCTCCAATTGCTCTTTTTCCCAGATGACATGCAATAATTACGTCCAGTTTTGGATACTACAAAACTTTTTTTTTTCTCCATGCAATGTACATTGATTCAAGTGAAATAAAAATAACTTTTTGCAATGGAAAAAGAAAGTAGGTGAAAAACACATATTGCCTAGATTACATTAGGTGATTCGATAAACTGCTCCCTTAGCCCATTTATTTCAGATGGATGTGGGAGATGAACAATGAATGATCTCAGAATTAACAAAGAAAAGGAAAAGAGAATAGATTGCTTTTAGGATATTGTGTAATACTGTTAGTGGTTCCAAGCTGCTCGCTGCTACAAAAGCCCGTGATCTTTAGTACCAATATTCTCTTGGAGAGTTGAAGCATGATATCAGAATATAATTTTCAACAAGAATCAAGGTTGCATGAGACCTAAAAGATAAAGGAGAGACGCAAGGGGAGTATTAGCATTGTAGATGCAGTATATTACCAGGGATGGTTTGTGCTGAAGAACTGGTATAAAAGATACTGTTAAGGACATGTGTGTGCATTGGATAGAACACTGCGATGGAAACCAGGAAGACTCATCTTCTTGAATTCAAATTTGGTCTCAAACACTTAATAGCTATGTGACCCTGGGCAAGTCATTCAACTCTGTTACCTCAGTTTCCTTACCTGTAAAGTGAGCAGGAGAAGGAAATGGCAAACCATTCAGTATCTTTGTCAAGAAATCCCCAAATGGGGTCATCAAGAGTCAGACACAATTGAAACAACGGAAAAAGAACAACAAGTGATTGAAAAATGATACAGGCTAGTCATTAAGTGACATTAGATAATATCAGATAGATCCTAGAACCATTGTTATGTATCATCATCCCTGGTTCTACCCACGATATTCATTGGGTAGACCCTCACAATGAAAAAGGAAGTCTTGAGTTTCTCGTACTCTGCATGATTGATGGTAACAGGTCCATCAAAGTAAAGATCATTCATGGGATAATGTATCCAGGACTGGAATGGACCTCAAAGGTCGATCAGTTCAACTTCTTCATTTTACAGATAAGGAAATTGAGTTCTGGAGAGGAGAAGTGATTTGCCTAGAGTCACACAAGTGGTAAGTGGCAGAGAAGGGTTTTGAACTGAGGTCCTGTGCCTTCAAGTTTGACTTTCCATGCGTTATACTGCTTGCCTTTCTTTCACTAAATCCTATGAAGTTACTCTTTTTTTTTTGCACGAGTTTAAAAACAAAAAAGATTTTTTTAGACTATGACAACTTGTTTTAAAGACGAAGAAACTGAGTCCCAGAGAGGGTATGTGATTTATACAAGGTCACATTACATGTTCTGAATACTAAAGTACCATATAGTGTGAACTGATATGAACTGATGATGATTATCAATGTTACTGTTATTGTCACTATACACTAGATTAGAATCCAGATCCCTGTACTACATTTATTTGTCTTACCTTGCACCCATTCCCTTCCCCCCACCTCCAAAAACAAAAATCCTTCATACATAATGCCATATCACTAACCAAATTTTTTTTTGATTGTTCAGTTTGAGAATTCTCTAGAGACTTACCTCTGTCTTTACTCCTATAGTCACTCTTAGGTTTGATGAATTCTCTTGGGGGAAAACAAGGGAGAAAACGTAGCCACTTCTATGGCAGCTGCCATTTCTTCTCCCTCTACTTTCTGTTCTCATTGGTCCCTCCCCATCATCTTACTGTTGCTGTAAGCTTGAGGATATCAGAGACTCGGCCTCATGGTGAAGTATTGTTGAATGGCAAAGGGGGTGGGGCATGGCAAGAGATAGCTCCTTTTCTTCTTGGTCCCTCTTTTCCTTATGGTAATCCAATATGGAAGGTGGTAAGTCTACTCATGGGCATCTGGACTAGGCAGATGAAAACTTGTTATTGTTGTTCAGTTTCAGTCACTTCCAATTCTTCATGACCCAAGTTGGAGTTTACTTGGCAAAGATACTAGAGTACTTTGCCATTTCCTTCTCCAATTCATTTTACAAATGAAGAAACTGAGGTGCGGTTGAGTGACTTGCTCAGGGTCACACAGTTAGTAAGCATTTGAGGTTAGATTTGAACTTAGGAAGATGAGTCTACCTGACTCCAGGCCCAGCACTCTATCCACTGAAACACTTTGCTGCCCTTCAATGAAAATTACTCCCAGGTATCTTTGCAGCTGCTTAATTATTCTTATTTTTTCCATTTTCAAAGAGAAAGTGAGCTGCCCATTTGCATTTCTCTCCTTTCCTTGACCCTGCATTAAAAGTATAAGAGAAGTATAGAGAATATTACTTAATATATTATTATTATTATCATCATCACTATTATTAAGTATAGAGAATAGAATTAACACAGTGGATGGATATCCACATAAGAATGGACTAGTTCATTCATTCGTTCATTCAACACCTATTATATAAAGTGTCTTATTCCAGACACAGATCTACAAAGCCAAATGACCCCAGTTCCTTGCCCATAGGGAACTTCCAATCTGACAGAAATGATAAAATATTTACATAGATAATTACAATTCATCTTTTTAAAAGTGCAAGAGTATATAGTAATATAGGACAGGTGAAGGAGAAATCCCATCCAGTTGGAATAATCTGGGAAGTCTTTATGGATGAGTATGGAGTTAATCAATATAAATTTAAATGGGCATTTTTGCATTCAATTTGAGAATTAATATAAATGTATATAGAGACAGTAGATGGATGGATTTAGCATCAGGAAGACCAGACTTCAAATCCTACCTCATATATATACTGGAGTGTGACTGGCCAAGTCACAACTCCTCTGAGCCTCAGTTTCCCCCTTTGTCCAATGGAGCTGGACTTAACTGGTCTCTAAGGTCCCTTCCAGCTCCACTTCTGTGCTCCTATGATTTCTCTATTTTATTTCAATGAGTTGGTTTGTCCACTCTTTGATGGTTCCGTCTTCGCCACATCCAGACACGGCTTGTTTCAAGGTTAATTTGTGTGTGTGTGTGTGTGTGTGTGTGTGTGTGTGTGTGTGTGTGTTTTTATGTGCCTTAGTGTTCTGGTATTAACTTAGAACTGAAAACAACTTCAGAGGTCATTTAGCCTGACCCCCTCATTTTGCATGTGAAGAAACTGAGGTCCAGAGAGATGAAATGATTTATCCATGATTATACAACAATTATTAATAATATTGGTAGTAATAATAGCTAACATCTACATAGTGCTTTAAAGTTTGTAAAGCACTTTATGAATATTATCTCATTTGATTCTCTCCATAACCCTGGGACATAGGTGCTATTATTCTCTCAACTTTACATATGAGGAAACTGAGGCAGTCAGAGATTAAATGATTTGTCCTGGGTCACAGCAAGAGTCTGAGGCTGGATTTAAACTCAGTTCTTCCTGACTCCAGGTTCAGTGCTTTACCCACTGTCCCACTTAGCTGCCTCTAGTCAAAGTCTCATAATTACAAGAGGCAAGATTTGAGCTCAGGTCCTTAGTCTCCCAAATTCAGCAACTTTTCCTGTACCATGTATCATCATAGCATAACAGCCCTCAGGACTTTGCCTTGGGCTGGTTGTCCCTCCCTCCCTCCATCAAAGGCTTGAGGCAAACCCCCTCTAAGGGACTTGAGATTTCCCTACTGACCACTTTACACACCATTTTTCTTTAACATAGGACTTGTGCCTGATGTGGCAATGGACTGCCCAGTAACAGTTGGGGTGAATAATCCCTAGCCTTTCATTAACTTCAAAGCTGAAAGTCTTCTTTGAGAAATTTATCTCCCTGATTCTTTAATTTAAATTTAACTTTCCTAACCCATTTCTGGTAATGAAATAGCTTTCTTAAGCTTCCCTGTTTCTTGTTTAAAGCAGTCAGATGTATTGTATTAGCCATACTAGCCCTTCTAGCATTGTTATTGTTATGTTTTCCATGTGTGTCTTCTCTCCTTAATAAAGTTACAGATGCCTTAAGGGATGAGCTTTCTATTTCTTTATCTTCTCCTCAATGTTAGGTACATCTCTCTCTCTCTCTGTCTCTCTCTCTCTCTCTCTCTCTGCTCCCTCCCCCACTCAATCTTCGAGCCAGTTTGCAGTCACAGCAAAAAAAAAAAAGTCAAAATGTTGCATATAACATTGTAATCATGATATCTCCGGCTTAGTTTGAAATAAGATGCGACCAGTAATCTGGTAAGTTTTTTTGGTTTAGATTTTTTATTTCCTTGGTGTTGAGAACTCTCTAAAGAAGAAACTCCTACTAATATTAATCAACAATTATTCTGCAACTTATAGTCTCAGAGTACCTTGGGTACTCAGAGGTTAAGTGACTTGCCCAAGGTCAAGATGGAGCATGTGTCAGAGATGGGGTGTGAGCAGAGGTTTTCTTCTTCACTCCTTGGCCATCTTTACCAACTGCTATGCTACATTACTTCTTGCTGCATAGAATAGGAGTTCAATACACAGGCATTTAAATCCTTTCCTAGTCCTAGGAAATGTAGTTCTTATCTCACAGGCTTGTTCTAAGGATCAAGTGGGAATATTCTTGTACTGTAAGAAATGACAAGCAAGATGATTTCAGAAAAACCTGGAAAGACTTACACAAATTGATGAAAAGTGAAGTAAACAGAACCAGGAGAACATTGTACACAGTAAAAGCAATATTGTTCAATGAACTTATCTGGCAAACCTTAAAACATATATCAACTTTAGGTGGTAGTAGTAATGGTGGTGGTAGTGGTGGGGACAGTGGTGCCAGTGGTAGTGATAGTGATGGGGCCATTGCCAGTTGTCTTGACCTTTGTCTTGACACTGGACTCTGATGAATCTGGAGGACAGAGTGAGACTGAGGACTTTGCCCAACTGTGCCTCACTCAAATCCAATTCATGCGAGTCAAGACACCATATTCATGATATCCTTGGTCCTTTTGAATAACAAAGAATGAACAACAACAACAACAATGTAAGTAGTAGTAGTGGTGGTGGTGGTGGTGGTGGTGGTGGTAATAGTAGTGATAGTAGTGGTAGTGGTAGTAGTAGTAGTAGTAGTAGTAGTGATAGTAGTGGTAGTAGTAGTAGTAGTAGTAGTAGTAGTAGTAGTAGTAGTAGTAGTAGTAGTAGTAGTGATAGTAGTGGTGGTAGTAATATTACCAAATTATTACTCAAGCTATAGCTATGGCATCAGAAAGACCTGGCTTCTAATCCTGACTCAGACACAGCTGTATCACCTTGGGCAAAACATTTAAACTCTTAGCGTCCTACACAACCCTTTAATATGTGGAGGCAGTTCCCACTGCATTGGTGGAAGCAGTTTCTTCACTAACAATTCTCTATATAAATGAAATCACAGATCTGGTAAAAAAATCATTATTATTATAGAAGCATTTAAGTAATAGAGAATGAAACATCTTAGTAAAGAAAGTCTGTCAACTGAGTAAGTTGAGATGTATTAACAACAACAATAATAATATGAAAATCAAACAACATTTATAGAATGTATCACTGACATGACAATTCAGTCTCTGCCTTCCTATCTTCCCAATTTCGTGTAAAATGTAATAGGAGAAAACCAGAATTCTAGAATATGTGTTATCATTACTTATTTCCCTGTGCTTCTGAGTAATCTTATTGGGACTGAGCCTTTATTTCAAATGAGCCTTTCAGCCTTTTTGTTTTAATAAATCGGATTGACTTTTCAAATCCTATTTGATAGGAGCAGAAAAGTATACATGTACCATGTAAAGGCTGAGGGATTTTTGTCTTTTTGTCTTTCTTTGTGTTTGTCTGCCTCTCTGAAATACCCTTAATCCATCCAGCATTTCTGCATGAGGAAAGGTCTCAGAAATCCAGGTCAAGCAAAAGTTTCAACATCTAGATGCTCGTTGGAGACTGATCAACATTATTAAACCTATCCATCATCCAGTGAGTCTTCTATGGCATCTGGTTTTGAAATACTGTGTTACTTACTTAGGGCAGATAATATGATCAGAGATTGCTGATCACATCTTATTTCAAACTAAGCTGGAGATATCATGATTACAATGTTATATGCAACATTTTGACTTTTTTTACTTTTTGCTACAACTGCAAATTGGCTCGAAGACTGAAGGAAAAGAAAAACAGGAAGGAAAATCAAACATTATATTCTGAATCTTGAAAGTGGAACAGAGACAAGGCTTCTGCTGATGTAAATAAATGACCTTTGTCCATAGAACTCCAGTGTCTTTCCAAAGGATTCATCTGCCTTAAGAAATATCCACCTGAGCTGTGAACTGATCCAATCATTCTGGAGAGCAATTTGGAAATATGCCCAAAGGGCTATAAAACGGCATACCCTTTGTTCCAGCAATACTGCTGTTAGGTCTGTATCCCATTGACATCCAAAAAGAGGGGAAAGGACCTATTTGCACAAAAATATTTATAGCAGCTTTTTTTTGTGGTGGCTAAGAATTGCAAACTGAAGCCATGCCCATCAATCAGGGAATGGCTAAACGAGTTGTGGTATATGAATGTAATGGAATATTCTTGTGCTGTAAGAAATGACAAGCAGTATGCTTTCAGAAAAACCTGGAAATACTTACCTGAATTGATGCAAAGTGAAGTGAGCAGAGCCAGGAGAACATTGTACACAGTAACATCAATATTAAGTGAAGAATTGTGAATGACTTAGCTATTCTCAGCAATACAATGATCCAAGACAGTCCCAAAGGACTAATGATGAAGTATATTACCTGCCTCCAGAGAAAGAACTAGTATTGTTTGAATACAGGTTGAAACATCCCATTTTTCCACTTTTTTTCTTTCATTTTTTTTCTTTTATTTAAGTCTACTTGTACAAAATTACTAATATGGAAATGTTTTACATGATTGCACATGTATAATGTATATTTGATTGCTTACCATCTCAGGTAAGGGGAAGAATAGAATTTGGAACTCAAAACTTCAAAAAAACACAAATGTCAAAAATTGTTTTAACATGTATTTGGAGAAAAACATGTATGTGTGTGTATATATTAAAAAAAAAAAGAAATATTCACCTGGAAGGGAAAAAAGTATTTTCAAATGAGTTACACACACAAGAGTCCAAAGCCTAAAAGCAATTAGATTTCTTTGTCCTTCCCTCCCCTTACTTTCCATGTCCCTGGCATCTTGCAAAAGGGTTGTTGGAGAAACTGAGTCCAGCAGGGAGCAGGCTCAAGAAGCTCAGGGGAGGGGCAGCTAAGTGGCATAGTGGACAGAGCACTGGCCCTGGAGTCAGGAGGACCTGAGTTCAAATCCAGCCTCAGACACATAACATTCACTAGCTGTGTGACTGTGGACAAGTCACTTAATGCCAATTGCCTCACCAAAAAAAATAAAAAAATAAATAAATAAAACACATACGATTAAAAAAAAAAAGAATGCCTGGGGAGTGACGTGCTCGGCAAAGGTGCTGTGCCCAGGAGTTGCAGCATGAGGACACTATGGGAGAGACATAGATTGGGATTCAACAGTGTTGGAATCATGAGTTCCCTTGGCCATGTGATTGCCCTAAGTGTGTACTTCTCTACTATATAAGTATGCTCACTCTGTGCATGTTTACCTTTTCTATTCCTGCTGTAAACATTTGTGGGTGAGTATACCTCAGATGTGTGGGGTAGGGGGAAGTGAGGAGGTTTTGTATCTACTGTTTTTATAGTACCATCTCAGTAAATGCCTTTAATTTGAATTAATTGTATCCTCTGACTGACTATTGAAGGTAAATAGGATGTAGGGTGTTCGGAGAAGGCTAGCGCCTCTGGTATGAGGGCTGCTTTACACCTTTAGTGTCCACCTTCACCCAACTCTCACCTGTGGCTGCAAGAAGCTGTAGCCTGGGCAGCAGCCATACCCTGTAAACCATTTTGGCAGACTGACTAATCTAGTTTGAGGGTGATTGAGGGATCTCAAACCTGTTGATGAGTTATGGGGGTGTCTACCCCTACCATGTGAAGATTTACCCCAGTGGAATGGGTACAAGAATGAGAGAAATTTGTTGCAATGGCCATGAAGGCAGCTGAATTAGGTGCTGTGGAGAGCTTAGAGCTTGGTCAGACATCGAAGACTCCAAGGTCATCCACTGCATCTTGGGCTATTGCCAGTTGTCTTAACTTTGTCTTGCCACTGGATTCTGATGACTCTAGAAGAGAAAGTGAGGCCGATAACTGAGCAACTCTGCCTTACTTAAATCAAATTTATGTTCGAATCAAAAGATATCACCCATGCTATTTTACCATTTTTACCTACCTCAAAGTCTGGTGGTGACAGGCAAGTGGTGAAGCAGCAGGTGTGGATACATTGGGAGCTGTAGGCACAACCCTATACACAGACAGCCCAGGACATAGGCTGTCTTCTCACTGGAGTGAAGTAGCACTGGGATTCAGCAGTTCTCTGGTATCTGAGGAGCCTTTTTGAAAGATTGCACTGCTCACCTCTCAGCATGAGAAAGGGCCTTGAAAAGTTGCTTGAAAAATTGTCTGCTTCACCCAACCCTGGTCTGCTTGCCATAGTAGATAAGGATCCTCCTTTGCAGTTGAAACACAAAAAAGTGTACAAAAACTTTTGATTCTATGAGCAAAGCAGGATTGCAGTAGCTCAAAAGAAATTTGAGAAGCACAAATGTATAGACATCTTCACTCTAAATGTTCATATGGACTATTTGTGCCCGACCTGTGGTGGAGCTTTCTGAGTTCAAATTGGTCCGATTAGCCAGTAGAACACACTGTGCTTTGATTCCAACATAGTGGTGTCATTTTGGTCTTCTTCAAGCACAAAAGATAACCTTTAAAAGTAAATGAACAAGTGGGATTTGGGATTGATCTATCATCTATCTATCTATCTATCTATCTATCTATCTATCTATCTATCTATCTATCATCTATCTATCTATCTATCATCTATCTATCTACCTATCTATCTATCTATCTATCTATTTTTCTATCTTTCTATCTATCTGTCTATCTATTCATCCATCTATGTGCCTATATATCTATCCATTTACAGTTTTGAGAGTATGGACCAATAATTTACCTTGAACCTAGGGGTTCACTAGGGGTATTCAACTTGTGAAAGTGAGTTAAAGGGTAGCCCAGAGAGAGTGATACAAGTATATATGTGATCATGTGAGGAGGAAGAGAACATTCACTACTAGATGGACCATGTGAAGTTTCCTATGAGATGTGGTACATGATCTGAGTTTTGAAGGAATCAATGTATTTTAAGAAGCTGAAGTGAGGAGGAGGAAATTCATTCCAGGCATGGAGGGCAGCTCATGCCAAGGCATAGAAAACAGGCAATAATGTTGTCACATGTGCTATAATTGTAGCAACCAAATTGGAAATTGTATTTCTACAGTATATAATTGGCAATATTTGATATAATCTAATTTAGAAGAAGCTATGACTTGGCTTTAAATTGCTTTTATTAACTCCAAAGTTTGTTGCAGTTTTTGCAAATTGCAAGTTCTTTGGTCAGGGTTCACAAGAATACCCCCACCCCCACCCACTATAAAACTTGGCAACAGTGTTGTGAAAGTAGCTAATTTAAGGAAAGACGCAGATGTAGGCAAGCCCTTTTCTATCCCTCTCTTTTAATGGATAAAGACGTTAAAGAGATCAGAGAATGGCTCCTTACAAATCATGGGGCAAGTCTGAGTAGCACACTTCTGGACCCACCAAGTAGAACCCCAGAGAATATAAATTACAGGCCCTTTAGTTCTGTCAACTGAAGTCTAAGCTGTCTGGTAGCTGGAATGTCTAATTAGATGCAATATCAGGCCTGCCAAATACTTAGCTCTCATCAACTGTAAAACATGATGGGATGGGCTCATCAGAGGGTTGGCTGAACTCATCAAGGCTAATAACCATTGGTGCAATTTGCTATTTGGTTTTCATTTTGTTTTGTTACTGGGTTCACTGGCTTAATTTCTAAGAATGTAGATATAAAGGCCTCCTCAGAAAGGCTTCTATACCCCAGAATTCAATTAGATTCAACAAACATTTATTTTTTATTTAATAGTTTATTTTCCCAATTACATGTAAAAACAATTTTGACATTCTTTTTTCAAAATTTGAGTTCCAAATTCTCCCTTTCCCCCTCTGCCTCCTTCTTTGAGAAGGCAAGCAATTTGACATAGGTTCACATGTGTACTCATGCAAAACACATTTCCATGTAAATCACACTCAACAAACATTTATTAAGCCCCCACTATGTGCTTGGAACTATGGATATAAAGAAACAAGTGAATCAGGGAGCGTAATATTTTTAAATCCTTGAGACAGTAATAAGAATCAATGAAGAGGTGAGAGAATTATGAGATATGAGAGAATCAGAATGAGATAGACAGTTTTTAGACATGACATGATAGGCTTAATAATCACCATGTAGGATAGGTTACTTCTTTCCTTACAAAGCAAGGCAGCTGTTCCCAAGTTTTGATTGGCCCAGGGGGATCCATGGCCTCTAGCCATGATGATAATCTTGTCTAGTCACTAAAGGTCACAAAAAGACCTACCCACATAAAATAAGGGTCTTTCAGACTTGACAGATGCCCCAAGTCCAGAGGAGTTACCACTCCATTACCAGAGGAGCAGATGTGATTTTGCATATAGAAAACCTCATGTCTCTGAGATAAGTGCTGTTATCACTATAGGGTATTGGGTTGTTGTTGTTGGTTTTTTTTTTTTTTTTTTTTGCTATGACTAAATAAGCCTCCTTTTTTTTTCAAATTTTAAATAACCTACAAATGTCTCGTTTTGTTCCCAAATTGGGCCTAAATTGCCAGTGGATCAGTCTGAATCAGGCCCAGCCCATGACATGTGTTATAATTGAGGGCTGATTGAAGTGGAGGAAGGACGACACAAATAAGGAAGCTGGGGTGATTTGATGACTATCTCTGGCAAAGCGGCAACTTTTGGCAAGGGACTTTCTAGTAGTATTTTGAGAGTGTTCTCAGTAGAAGAGAAAAAGCTGCCATGGGGAGTAGGCTAACACGGATTGTAAAGTGATCACCAAGTCTACCATACCGTTCCTCTTAACGATTGTGGAGAATCTGAATTACCTATATAAGAAAGATGCATGAAATTTGGCCAGGAAACAGATCTTTCAGTTTGTAAGGACCCCTCAATGAAAGCAGATGGATAGCAGTGGAAGCTACTAACAAAAGAAATGAAAAGGGTGATGTAGATGCGGTGAAGGCAGGAACCCATAAGCTGAATATAAAAAGTATGGTCACTGACCTAGAGATTTCATTCAAAAATGTGCTGTATATTTCTGAGATCAGGAATAGAACATGAGATTGTGAGCAGAAATGAGAATGAGTTTTGGGAACCTGTAGCAAAGTTCAGGGTTTATTCTGTTACCTTTTCCCCTCCTTCCACCTCCAGAAAGCATACATTTCTTCTACAGATGGAACAGTGGTTGGGTAGGCTTTTCTTACCAAGGAATTTGGGAGAAATTTAAAAGTAACCCGATGATTCACTATAGCAATGGCTTCTTGGACTTCTAAAAGAATAATAATGCCTGCCCACATGGAGTCAGGCCTTTTAAACTTGGAGAATGTCTCAAGTTCAAGTAGAATGACAAGGATTCAGAGAGTGTCTATAAGAGATTAAGCAAATGAATAAAAGGGAAATTAGAAAGCTTAAAAAAAAAAGTAAGATGAATGTATAGCTTAGAAGAGAAATGGAAAAGATTACCCAGGTAGCAATCTCCCTTAAAAGTAGAATAAAGCAAACCCAATGAATCCGTGAAATAGCCACAAATATTAGAACAAAGTAAAAAAGATTGAAAAAGCATGAGGAAATAAAAAGTATATGCAGTCAAAAGCAAATGGCCTGGAAAAGAGGTCAAGGATAGATCATTTAAGAATCATTGAAGTCCCTGAAAAGCATGACCAAATGAAAAATTTGGATACCATATTTCAAGACACCATAAATGAAAACTGCCCAGTTTTATTAAAACCATAAGGCAAGGTAAAAATAGAAAGTGGATGGATATTCATAAAATATAAAATACTACATATATTGATTAACAGAACAAGAAATAGAGTATTTTTATAACTCAACATCAGAAAAAAAATTAAGCAAACCATAAGTGAATTCCCAATGGAAAAAACCCCAGGACAAGATGACTTTATAAGAATTTGCATTCTATCAAATATTCAAAGTACTACAAAGATTTTACATGTTCCTCCTACCACTGCCATATTGGTTAGGCTAATTTTTCCTTGAAAGGTGACAAAGCTGTCCACAGGACTTGATGTCCCAGAGGGCTAAGGATCAAGATGCACCTGACTTGATACAGTTTCACAATAACAAAAGAAAGATGTCCATTGTCACTAATATTATTTAATATAATTCTAGAAATACTATGACAATGGGATAAGAAAAAGAAATCTAGGGAGCAAGCACAGGCAAAGAAGAAACAAAATTATCACTTTTTTGCAGATGTAATAATGGTTTATTTTGACAATTCAATTAGAAAATAGAATCAATAAATTACTTTAGTAAAGTAGCAGGAAGTAAATCAGTAGAAGCATCTGTCTTCTCGTATATTACCAACAAAACCTAGCAGATACAGAAAAATAAATTTCATTCAAAATTACTAAGAAATATATACAACATCTGGGAGTTCATTTACCAAGACAAACATGCACACACAGAGGAATGTAATGAATACAACTACAAATCACCTTTTACTGAAGTAAATGAAAACTAAGATACCTGGAAAGGAATTAATTGCTCATGGTTGGGCTGTGCTACTATAATAAAAGAGACTATGCTACTTAAACCTATTTACAGATTCAATGCCATATCAATCAAATCACCAAAGTATCACTTTATAGAATTGGACAAAAGTATAAGAAAATTCATCTGGAGGAATGAAAAGTTAGGAATCGCAAGGAAAATACTGGGGGAAAAAAGTGAGAAGGAAAGGAGACAGCACCAGATCTCAAACTACACTACAAAGCAGGGATCACTAAAACAAATCGATGCTGGTTAAGAAAACGGGAAAACTGATCAATGGAACATACTATGTACACAGTCTAATACGGTGCATAGGTGCCATCTCCAGTCATCCTGATCTATATCTTGCCACTGGACCCAGATGACTCCAGAGGAGAAAACGAGGCTGGTGACAGTGCAGAGCCCTTCCTCACTTAAATCCAATTCATTTGCAAGTCATGGCATCTTCTTCTTGATGTCATGGTCCTCTTGGAGAAGGAAGGACAAACAACAGTACAGTAGCATAGCATTCGATTTAAGGAAAGAATACCAACTACTGGGGTGTCACTAATTGATAAAAACTGCTGGAAAAACTGGAACACAGTCTGGAGGAAATTAGATTTAGACTAAAAGCTTACACTGGATACTACAGCAATCTCCAAATGTATTCTTAACCTACTTGTAAAAATTATATCGTAAATAAGTAGAGAGAATAGAAAGAGACGTCTTTCACAACTATGGATAGAGAAAGATTTCTTGATCAAATAAGGGATAGAGAAGATCAGAGGACATTAACATACAGTTTTGATTACATTAAGTTGAGAAGTTTTTCCACAAACAAAATCAATGCAATTAGAAATAGAAAGGAAATGGTTATCTAGGGAAAATATTTCCAGCAAATTTCACTGATAAAGATTTGATACTCAAGATATAAATGGAATTAATCAATATGTGAAAATATTAATCAAATATGTGAAAAAGAGCCATTACCCAATAGAAAAGTGGCTAAATGATATAATCAGGCAGTTCTCAAGGGAAAAAAATCCAAGCTATCAACAGCCACATAAAAATGCTAAAAGTTACTAATTATAAGAAAAGTACAAATGAAAACAACTCTGAGATTCCACTTCACACCCACCAGATTGGCAAAGATGACAAAAGAAAAAGGGAAATTATAATAATTGGAAGGTCTGTGGGAAGATGGACATGCAAATAAAATGTTGGTGGATGTGTGAAAGTGGACATGGCATCCTGGAAAACAATTTGGAATGATATCACCCTCCACCCCAAGAAAATCACTTAAATGGTCCATAGCCTTTTATCCAGTGATATCATGATTAGCCTCCTACTCCAAAGAGATCAAAGAAAGATACAGGGGGATCACTTTTTTATGAAGCAAATAACTAGAAACAAAGGAGATGCCTAACAACTAGGGAATGGTTAGACAAATTGTAGCATATGAATGTAATTGGATATTATTCTGTTGTAAGAAATGATCAGAGTCAACTTCAGAGAAACCTGGGAAGACATATTAAGTGATGCATAATAAAGTGAGTATAACACAGACAACAGTTTAAACAGTGACCATAGCATTTATATAACGATCACCACTCTGAAAGATTTAGGAGCTCTGATAATGCAATAACTAATCAAAACTCCAGAGGACTAATGATGAAATGTGCCTTTCATCTCTTGGAGAGGTGATGGACTTTAGGTGCAGAATGGAATATGCATTTTCAGACATGACCGATACAGTATAAGTTTGTTTTACTTTACTATACTTATAAGGGAGGACTTTTATTTGGGGGGAGGAGATGAGGGAGAAAATAGAAGGGGATAGTAAGAGTGATGCAACAGAAAAGAAGAAAACAATGTCAATGAAACAGAAATCAATATGTTAAGTTAATGAGCAGTTATTAATAACCTGCTATGTACAAGGTGCTGGACTAAGGTCTGGAAAGCAGAAGTTCAGAAGGAACCATTGACAAAAAGGGCAGCATCAGTACTATCATACTGAGTTTAATTTGTTGCTGTTGTTCAGTCATTTTGATCATGTCCAATTCTTCATGACCCCATTTGGGATTTTCTTGGCAAAGATACTGGAGTGGTTTGCTATTTCCTTCTCCAGACAGATGAGAAACTGAGGAAAACAGGGTTAAGTGACTTGCCCAGGGTCACACAGTTAGTGTCTGAGGCTGCATTTGAATTCAGGAAGATGAGTCTTTCTGACTATAGGCCCAGCACTTGTTCTATTTACTGCACCACCCAGTGACATAGTAATATAACAACATTGGTAATAGATTCGTAGTTTCATATACATTTCTTTTCTGAGCTTCTATGTGTATTAAAATATTAATGATTTTTGTTAATAATCAAAACATTTCTTAAAAATAATTGGATTTTTTGGGAGATTTGGAGAATGTATATACCATATTCCATTGACCTAACATCTAGTGTCCCAACAAAATCACACTTCAGGTGGATAAGTTTGAGTGGAGATCTAATCAAGAGGTAACTAACTCTACATTTAATTGGGCAAATAATCCCTGTCTATAGGTCCCTATGATATACCAGCAGCATCTGTCACTCCTGGCCCAATTACTCCCAAGTGGTTCCTCCCTATGAATACCTGTAGTAATACCAAATGTTGTTGCTTGTCTGTTGTGCTCAGTCAAAGGAAGCAGAAGGCAGTGATCCTACACCACTGTCTCCAATACCCAGTTGTTCCCTCATTGTTCAGTCATTTTCAGTCCCGTCAGACACTCTATCTGCTGCACCACCTAGCTGCCCCCTTATGACAATACCTGATCCTTTTTCATTCTAGGCACCATGGCATTGGAGGTTGTTAGACTGAATGGGCTAGCCTCAAAGCAAAGCATTATTTCTTTGAGAACCCAGAAAATACCCTTCGCTGTCAGAAGTGAGCTGGGATGATTTGGGCAGCATGTTGGTTGAGGCTAACCTCCCAAGAATTAGTAGTATAAGGGGCAACAATGGATTTGGATTGCAGGTTGCCAGGTTGCCAAGCATGAGGGGAGAGAGTAATGTTCAAGGTAAGCACAAAAATGTCTTCTATGGATAGAGATTCTCCCAAGCCCCTAGATACGAGTGAAGAGATGGCTGACCCCAGAGAAGATTGAAGAACAGAGCAAAGTGATGGGGAGGTGGGTGTGAATATGGCAGAGCTAGAAAAGGACCTAGTAATTATAGAAATAATCATTAGCCTTACCCTGGTCAACATAGGCTTCTTACTGAAGGAACAAAGGCAGTGCTACCCATGAAGGCATCCAAAATAACTCTACTGGATGGGACGTTGATTTCGCAAGAAAGCATGAGCCTGCTTAACAAATCCTCCTGCTTTTCACTGGTTATTCAAACTCAGGAAGCTAAGTGGTTCAATGTGTTGGGCTTGGAGTCAGGGAGAAAACCAATTTCAAATCTTGCCTCAGACGCTCAATAGTGGTTTGACCCTGGTCTAGTCATTTAACCCCTCTCAGTCTCTGCTTCCTCACTTGTAAAATGAGGATAATAATAGCAACTACCTCCCAGGATTGTTGGGAAGGTCATATGAGATAATAATTGTAAAGTACTTAGCACAGTGCCTGGTACCTAATAAGAACATATGAAGGTTATTATTACAATTGTTAATGTATATAAAATGCTTTTCAAACTTTAAAGCACTCATCATTATTAAATAATAAACCTATACCAATCAGCTATTGGTGAGGTTTGAGACTTATTCTCAATGTTTTCCCACTTCATTTTATTTATTTTTTTAAAATTTATTTATTTCTTTTGGTGAGGCATTTGGAATTAAGTGACTTGCCCAGGGTCACACACCTAATAAGTGTTAGGTGTCAGAGCCAGATTTGAACTCAGGTCCTCCTAACTCCAGGGCCAGTGCTCTATCCACTGCCCCACCTAGCTGCCCCTATTTTCTCACTTCAGATCATGGCTAATTGGCCTACTAGGATCACTAGGCCAAGTTCTCTTTCAGGGGTTCATAGTTCTACCAGTCATTGTATTTATAACACTTATTACCCACCTACTTAACTGTGTGCTTGGGGGAGAGTACTCCCCTTTCCAGTAATGGGTGGTAGAGGTCTCAGTCTGATTCCTACCAAAAGCAGCAGATCAGAGCAATTCAGGGGATGGACTAAGAATAGGCATTGCAATGAGCCTGTTTGCACTTGACCAATATTGGGTTGCAGATATAATTAAGTTTGGCTTACAGAATACAAGGAGGAGATAATAAGGCACGGAGCTGCTGACATGAGATCATCCCACATTAATGGCCAAACTCTGATTCGTGGAGAAGTCACCCACATACACATGAGAGCAGAAAAAGTGAAGCTCTAATCTAGGGCAAGGCTTCCTCTGACTTGACAAAACTCCAGTTTCCTGTGGGTTGCTGCCACCCAGAGGTTGTGAGAACATCTTCCCTAGGAAAAGGAAGGCAGAGGGGAGATGTATTTAACCACTATACATTGATGTTAGTTGCATTTTCTCTGATTTTCCCTCATGTGCCTCCTCTGCTCCACTTACTGACCTCCCTGGCTTCCTTTAAATACCAACTAAAATACAGGAATCCTTCCCTAACCTTTCGTAATTCTAGTGCTCTCCCTCTGGTAATTATTTCTTATTTATCCTATCTTAGCTTGCTTTGTATATATTTTCTTGCATAATATCTCTTCCATTAGATTGCAAGCTCCTTGAGGGCAGGGCCTGTTTTTTACCTCTTTTTGTGACCCCAGCCATTAGCCCAATGCCTAGCACATAGTAGGCACTTACTAAATGGTTATTGATTGACTGATTGAAAAAACACGTAATGGGGTAGCTAGGTGGCACAGTGAATAGAGCACCAGCCCTGGAGTCAGGAGGACCTGAGTTCAAATCCAGGCTCAGACCAAACACTTAGTAGCTGTGTGACCCTTGGCAAGTCACTTAACCCCAATTGCCTAAAAATTTAAAAAAAACACGTAAATGGTATTTCAACCCTAAATCTTCCTTGTGGCAGATCTCAAAGCGTAGGCTAGTTGTGCATTCATTTAAAAAAAATTATTAATTTTCTCCCAGTGATCCTCTATAGCTGCTGCTATCAAGATATGCCACAATCTCCAAAGAATCAAAATTGTAAGTGACCCAGAAAACAGTGGTGGGTGTAAATTCACTCCAATGCCATCCAGCAAACATTTATTTATTTATCAAATGCCTGCTCTGTGAATTAAGAACTATGATCAGTCTCTTTGCTTTCTCTGTCCAGTGCTCCAAACACTGATCTGTGAGGCTAAACCAAACATGTCCCTCTTGTACTCCAATCGTGAAGGACCTAGAAAACAATCGTCATGCCCACTCTAAATATTTTTTTCTCCAGAATTATACACACACACATTATATACACACATACACAGCACACACATACATATTTCCTTAATTCTTGTCTGGCTTTTCTCATGTTTTTTCACTCTCTTTGTTGCCCTCTTCTGGACATAAGCACCTAGTTAATGGTCTCTCAGTTCAAATTTTCCTTCTTCTATGTCATGTTTCTGTGTGAATGTTATCTCTCCAACTGTACTCTTAAACTGCTTGAGGCAGGGTCTCTATCTGATACCTCTTTGTAGCATCAACATTTATACAAAGAGAGGGGAGTACTCACTTTGATGAGTTCACAGATCTTGTATTGGCACTCATCATGGTGCTGATGGTTTTTTTTTCATTGCTGCTGCTGCTATGCCAGGCCAATCCAGAAAAATTTGAAAAAGGAATGAATCACAGAGTTGGAATGAACCTCTCAGGCCATCTAGTTTGACTCACACCTGAAAAAAAAAATCCCCTCTCTAAAATACCCAACAAGTGGCCTTGCAGTCTTCTCTTTAAGACTTCCATTGAAGAGGAACCCAATGAATCCTGAGGCAGCCCATTCCACTATTGAGTATGTAATGATTATGTCATGGTTTTCCTTACATTGAACCTAGATCTCAACCAATCAATAAACATTTATTAAACACCTTCTATATGCCAGATGCTATGCTAAGTGCTGGGGATATGAAAAGAGGCAACAGATAGTTCCTGCCCTCAATGAGTTTACATTCTAGTGGAGAAGACAATAAGCAAACAGAGATATGTACAAACAAGTTATATACAGGATTATTAGGAAATAATTAACAGAAGGAAGGGAGGGGTTGGAGAAGGCTTCCTATAAAAGATGGGATGTGTAAAAGATAATTATACATAAGGGAAAGCAAGGAAGTCAGTAGTTGGAGTTGAAGAGGAAGAACATTTCAGCCATAGAAAATGCCTGGATCTAAGAGATGTAGTGTCTTGTTTGTGGAACAGCCAGGATATCACTGGATCTAAGAGAATGTGGCAAGGAGTAAGTTGTGCAAACACTGGAAAGGTAGGAAGGGACTAGGTTATGAAAGACTTTGAATGTTAAATAGAGCATTTTATATTTGTCCCTGGAGGTGATAGGGTGCCACTGGTATTTATTGAAGGGAGTGACACGGTTGGATCTCTATGTTAGGAAAATCACTTTAGTGGTTGGATGGAGGTTAGATTGGAAGAAGGAGGGGCTTGGGGCAAGCAGATACACCAAGTTATTGCAATAGCCCAAGCATGAGGTGATGAGGGCCTGCATTAGAATGGTAGCCATGTCAGAAGAGAAAAGGGAATAATTCAAGAGATGTTTCAGAGGTGAAATCAACAGGTCTTGGCAACAGATTGGGTATTGGGGTTGAGAGAAAGTGAGGAACCGAGAATACCTTCTAGATTGTGCACCTGTAGTTTGGAAGGATGATGCTGCCCTCTACAGTAACAAGAAGCAAGAGGGAGGGAGGGTTTGAAAAAAATGGAATGAGTTCTATTTTGGACATGTTTAGTTTTGGATATGTTTTGGAAATCATGCTGGACTTCCAGCTTGAGATGTCTAAAAGGCAGTAGGAGATAGGAGACTGGAGGTCAGCAGAGAGGCTGGGGAAGGATAGGGAGATTTGAGAATCATCAGCATAGAGATGGTAATTAAATCCATGAGAGCTGATGAGATCACCAAGTGAAGGAATATAGATGAAGAAGAGAAGAGAGCCCAGGACAGAGTGCTATGGAACACCTACAGTTAAAGGCCATCACCTGAATGAGGATCCAGCAAAAGAAACTGCACACTGGTCAGCTTGGTAGGAAGGAAATCTGGAGAGAGGGGTCTCCCCAAAACCAAGAGAAGAGAGTATTAAGAAAGAGAGTGATCAACAGTGTCAAAGGCTGCAGAGAGATCAAGGAGAATGAGGACTGAGAAAAAGCCATTGCATTTGGCAACTAAGTGATCGTTGTTATCTTCGGAGAGAACAATTCCAGTTGAATAAGACTGGAAGTCAGATTGTAAGAGCTTAAGAAGAGAAGGAAGGGAGAGACAGAGGAGGCACCTGTTGTAGATGGGCTTTTTGAGGAGTTCAGCCACAAAGGGAGAAGACATATAGGATGGTAGCAGGGATGGATCAAGTGAGGGTTTTTGAGGATGGAGAGACACGGACATGTTTGTAAGCAGTAGAGAACGACGGGGAGAGATTTAAACTAAGTGATAGAGTAGGTATGACAGAAAGGGCAATCTATTGGAAGAGAAGGATGAAATGGGATCATTCTATTTGCCTCTAAGACATCCATCCATTGTTCTTAGTTCTACATATTCTCTGGGGCCAAATAAGTCTAATTCCTTTCTCATATTCTCAAATACTTAAATACAGCAATCATGTCCCTCCTTGGTTTTCTTTTCTCCAGTCTAAACACCCCTAATCTCTTCAACAGATCCTCATTTGGAATTATCTAGAGCCGCTTTACCATACTGGTTGCCCTCCCCTGTAAGCTTTCCAGATTATTAATGTCTCTCTTAAAATGATTTCTAGACAATGATAATGTTTAAAAGTGCTCCATTAAAAAAATAGACTCATATATAATCTATTTTACTTCTAGCTACCTCTTTTTCCTCATTTGTGTAGTGGGTTCTTTTTAAAAAAATAAAATTTATTGATATATTTCATTTTTACATCACTTGTATTTCCCAGTGTATTTCCCTGCTTTTCCCCTACCATCTCTTATAACAAAGAATAACAAAGGAAAAAAAAAGTTCTACAAAAGTAACAAACATCCTGCAAAAGTTCAACATCATACACAGTGTGCTATATTCATAGACTGCCCCCCCACCTGTGGAAGGAAGTAAAGGGGTGTGCCCTCTCAAATCTTTTCTTTGGGGCCAGACTTGGTCATTATAATTTCATGGCATTCAATTTCAATTATAGTTGTATTTTTCAACTATATATATTGTAGTCATTGTGTATATAATTTTCCTGATTCTGCTTATTTTACTTTCATCCATTTATACATCTTCCATATTTGGTTTATATAAATTCATCATATTAAATATTTCTTATTGCATAGTAATATTCGATTACTTTCAAATGCTAGAACTTGCTTAACTACTAGTTGGACTTCTATTATATTTCCAGTTCTTTGATACCTAAAAACATACTGTTATATGTATTTTAGTGCATGTGGAGGCTTTCTTTGTGTCATTCACTTCCTTGGAGGTATATCTCTAGGAGTGGAATTTACAGGTCAATGGTTATGGATTCTTTAAGCACTTTCTTTCTTTACACAATTCCAAATTGCAATCCAATTTGGAATGGCTGGACCAATTTACAGCTCTATCAATAATGCATTAGTGTGCCCATCTTTCAATAGACCCTCCAGCATTGACTTCTAATCTTTTGTCATCTTCGCCAATTTTGTGGGTATGAGGGGAATTCTCACAATTATTTTGATTTGATTTCTGTTATCATTAGTGATTTGGCATATTCTTTCTTATGGTTAATATCCTTTGACTACTTATGTATTGGGGAATGGCCTTTGGTTTTGTATATTCTGTTAGCTGTCTATGTATCTTGGATATGAGATATATATCAAGATATTTGATACAGAGATCTTTCCCAAATCTACCACTTTTCTTGTTATCCTCATTGCAGTAATTTTGTTCATGTAAAAGCCTTTGAATTTCATGTAATTGAAATTACCTATTTTTATAAGGGGATCTTAATAGTTAGCATCAATCAAAGTTATGAGGGTTTAATAGAATTAAAACTTATAAGATTTTTTAAGCAAAAAAGTTCCTAAAACCATGCTTCATAAATATGGAGTATTATTAAGTTATCTGTTCATTGAATGAAGAATTTCAAGATGTCTTTATTTGGCAGCAAGTAAGAAGTATGCCTACTCCATAGATCTACTTCCATTTTAGAAGCGGTGAAGTCAAAGCCCACTGAGCGAGTGGATCCTGAATCATGACTAATAGTGGACTTATCCTTGACTGCCATAGAGGCAAAATATGAAGGAGCAAACCTCCTGTCATGACATATTCATTGTTAATCTAGGGAAGAATGGTTCTGGATTTTAATTTTGTTTCAGAATGAAAAAGATATCAAAGAGTGCATGTTGATCAACAAAAACATTTATATCTTTTCAAGGTGACTTGACAAAACTTGGATAAAATGAAGGAAAGAGTATAAGCAGGGAACTGAGCAGAAATATCACCACCAGTTGCTCAAATTTAAGTGACGCTGATGTACAGCTCACTGAACACTAACTGGAAAAGGTTAGGCTTTGGACACATCTGAATATATTGACTCTGAGTCTCTAAGCTCCCAGCAGCCACCTGCCATCATTCTCAAGACCAATGGAATCCAGTGAAGTTTACCTCAGACAGTTTATCAAATTTCAGTGAGTGTTCTACAAATCCATACTTTACGGTGGTGTTTGTAAAATTCCTACCAATGTTTCTAGCTCCTCCTGTGTCTGGAAAAACCTCTTAAGAATTTACTCAGGCACAGGTTAGAGGCCTTTCTGTTTCTGCTTCTTGCACCTCTTTTATTGCTCAATCTATGTTTTGTCCCCTCCTCATTTTCAGAAAACCATTGTTCAAATTGCAAATATCTTTTCTACCTATGAGAGACAAAAACAACAACAACCCCTTACCCCAAATTTACCTTTTTTATTTAAAAATACAACTCACCAAATGCCTTTTTACAGATTTTTTTTCCTCACCCTGCTTTTGCTATTTGAAAAATATTTTTCAGTGTATTTTCCCCCTGCTAGATGCACTCACCCTCATAGGTTTCTCGGGTTTTAGCTAGACAATATTGTGTTTCTCAGGAAATAACATTCAGGACTCCCCCAAGAATGAGAACCGCTCCTGAATTTGCAAGGGATTTCCTGTGGGCCTCACATTTTACAGAATACACTCTTGGTTTGCATTAGGTGGGCAAAAGGTTTGAAATAACAGGAAGTATCTGTGAATACATTATATCATTCTTAGAAGCTTCATCTGTAGCTGTGAATTGGCTCAATCACTCTGGAAAACAATTTGGAAATATGCTAAGAAAATGATTAAGTGCCCATAACCTTTGAGCTAGAGGTTTCACAGTTAGATATAGACCCCAAGCATATCAATGATAAAAATAAAAGTTCCATTAACAACAAAATATTTCTATCAGAGGACTGGCTAGTGGGGACCCAGTCCTTGGAGTATGCAAAGTATGTTTGTTTGTTGGCAATCTGAGTGGAGACTTGGTAAGCCTCTACTCAGAAATTCATCGTGGTACATAAAGGAAGGGCCTTGCTCCCATCACATGTCATGACTCTTTCTTGTTGGCTTAGGGTGTGATGGGAAAGTTTTTTTTAATTGCTGAGCCAGAACTGAGTATGCAATTAGACCTGGGGGTCAAGAATTGAGTTGTTGGGAGAAGGCCTCAGTTGAGAGACCCACCCAGAACAGAATCTGTACTGAGTGAGAAGCAACTTGATGTCACTAAGTGAATAGACATTGGGACCCTGTAGTATTGGGGTCAGGAGTGGCTTTGGGCATGTGAATTCTCTATCTAAAGTGTTAAATACCTGGTGTACCATCTTCAAACACTCCCCAAAACTCCCAAGTGCTGCCTGAATTGGGTAAAAATATAAATGGGAAAAATGAACATTTATGGGTCCAGGACCAGCATATCAGGGATTCAAATTCCATACTTCTCATATTGGTTGTAATAGTAATAATAGGTATAGTAATACAACAAATATTGGTATATCAGAATTCAAACAAGCAAAAATTATCACAAAGAAATTGTCATCTGTAATGAAACACATTGGAAAAACTGAATGCTGTCCAACTGTAGTCTAAAACAAGAGGAAGAAAAGAAATGGCCATTTTTCTCTATTGTGACATTTAAAAAAGTTAAAGAGACATAGTTTCTAGGTAATTTAATCATTTTATTAATAAGGCCAGCATGTTATTAATAAAAGTATGGTCATTTGGCTGTCTCTCTTAGACCAAACACCCCTTATGGAATTGGGCTCATATGCCCTTTGAAGAGTAGGTGTTCCTGAGAGTAGCAATCAACTGTGATTGGTTAACACTTAATGAGAAAATTAGCATTACAATGAGAAGGTGGGCTATATTACAATGAAGGTCTTGGAGTTTGAGACTTGGATCGCCCATATCTTGATCAAAGAGACTTATCAATTTCCATATCACTTGTCTAACAAAAGGGAGGATCCGTATCTTCCCTGATCTATCTGAGCAAACACAATGAGCAAGAATGCACCTATTAGCCCAAACTTAAAATTTATTCTTCTGTTTTTGATTAGATCTTGGCCCGGGTACACCTTTTAGAGAGATTTCCAACACTGGTTGATTTCTGAGGAAATAGGAAAGGAGAAAAATCTTGGTCCTAATACAATAATTAATTATTAATACCAGAGAGATATAGTCATTTTTACTGGATCAGAAACATCCTCTGCTACTGTAGCTACCAGAAAACTCTGCAAAGGACTCCACTTGCCTGTCTTCATAGGGTTCTTCTGACCTTTCAAGGGCAGTGAGGTGACACAGTGATAGAGTGCTGGGCCTGAAGTCAGGAAGACTTGAGTTTAAATATGGGCTCAGACATTTACAGCTTTGTGGCCTTGGGCAAGTCACTTAACCCTGATTGCCTCAGTTTCCTCAACTATAAAATGAACTGGAGAAGGAAATGGCAGCCCACTCCAGTATCTTAGTCAAGAAAACCCAAAAATGGGGTCATGAAAAGTTGGACATGACTGAAACAACTGAACAACAGCAACAATCTGGCCTTTCAAAAGTCACAAGGTCATATGTGTTTCTGTTCATCTCTGATATTCATTTTTCTAAAATCAAGAGAAAAAATGCATCAGGGATAGAAGAAACAGAGGTGGCCATATAGTGCAGCTTAGGGATACCAGAGGGGGTCACATGGTGGCCAAGGAGTGGGGGTGGGAGCAGATAAGGGAGATGACATCTCTCTACACCTAGAAACTTACAGCAATTCTTCCTCCTCACCCAGAAGTTACCGGGGAAGGGAGAAATTTCATCTATTCAATGACTTTTGTATGCGTACCAGTTCCAGCTCAGTAGCCAATTAAGAGACTTTTTACTACCATACAGTAAGCCAACAGGAAACAGTCAGGCTATTTGAACATGTTTTGAATCTGGGATAGGGCCCCTTCTATTAGGCACCATCAAACATTTTCAGAAGGAGGCTCACCAAACCTGTACTTGGATTGCCAGTGGGCAGAGTATGCCATGTATGTCCCAGGGATTGATTCCCCACTGGACAGTCCCCTGTTACGTATTCAGAACAATGATATACTAGATAGTATGTAGTGGAAATTAGATGTCCATTACTTAGGAGATGACTAAATAATTCATGGTACATAAATGTACTGCAATTGAGTACAACTATGCTATAAGAAAAGATGACGAATATGGGGAAACACAAGAAAGCTGTGGATTTATGCAAAATGAGGTGAATAAAACCAGAAAAACAACATAAACAATTACTACAAAGTAAAAATAGAAAGAATAATAGTAACAGAATCAAAACGAAATTCTGTGAAATTACAATGACCATGCTGGACCCTAAAGAAGAAATATGAGGATGTACATTTCTCCCTTCTTTGCAGATATTGGGATAATATGACTATGGATCAGTGTATATGATATAAGACTTGGTTGATATGTTGGGTTTTTTTTTTCTGAAATGATTTTCTTCTCTCTTTTTTTATTCTTTGTTGCATGGGATAGCTGTCTTAGAGGGGGAAGGTGTGAGCGATATTTTGTGAATTGTAGGTCATGTGAAAACACATATAGAACCTCCTTTGGGTATACCTCCCAAACTGGTTTTAGAAGGTTTTAGGGAATACTCCATGGACATGAACTCATAACACTTTGACTCATGAGTTTCCTTTAATAATAAGCCAATGGACACAACTGGTTTTTTTTTTTTGTTTTTTTTTTGTTTTGGGTTCTTCCTTCTTGAAGAGGACCAATGACATTGGGAAGGTGGTATCTTGACTTACAAGTGAAGTGGATTTAAGTGAGGCAGAACTGAGCAACACCATCAGCCTCACTTGCTCCTCCAGAGTCTTGGGAGTAGTGTTAAGACGTAGGTCAGGATGACTGGTGATGGCCCCCAGTAGACACAATTCCTTCGATGCAGAAGCACTTACTAAGATTATATAGCAAGAACAATAGCTACAAAGCATTTCCCTCACCCCAAACATGGGGAACTTCTCCCACAAACAGAAATACTGTCAATGGGAAGAATGAGCATGAGTTTTAGGACAGTGGTAGGGAAGAAAACATGGAGCAGACTGGTGTCAACCTCAAATAGAAACAGAACCCTGTGTCCCATTGACTTAGAAAACCACAAATTAACATTATGTTGTATTGCATTATTTATTTGGTTAAATATCTCTCATTTACATTTTTATCTGGCATTGGGGAGTTTTGGGGACTGTTTGAGGCTGGTATACCAGGTATTTGACATTTTAGATAGAGAATTCGTGTGCCCAAAGCCACTCCTGACCCCAATACTCCAGAGTCCCAATGTCTATTCACTTAGTGACAAAAAGTTGCCTCCCACTTAGTACAGATTCTCTACTGGGTGGGTCTCTCAGCTGGCGCCTTCTCCCATGGACTCCATTCTTGACCCCCAGGTCTAATTTTCTATTGAATCCATACTTGGCTTTTACCTACTACCATGAGTCCCACTCTTTGAAGCTCTTTCTCTCTGCTGACTCTCTAGGACTCTCTCTGACTCCCAGATGTGGACATTAGACACAGTGTCTCCTACTGATCATGTCCTTAGCCCCCCGATCCTTTGCCTCCTGCTTTCTCCTTGTGTAGGAGCAAGGATAACACTTCACAAAGCTTGACTGTGTCCAGGACTAGCTGGCTTAGCCATTTTAAAGGCCACAAGAGGCATGGCCAGATATGATCATCTCATGCCTAATTGCCTCTCCAATTTCATCCAGGCACCTTCTTTATTCTTTGTTGCTGTTGTTGTTATTGTTTGTTCTTCGTTCTCAAAGAGGACCATGACATCAGGGAGGTGATGCCATGACATGTAAGTGATATAGGGCAGCTGAGTGGTATAGTGGACATGGAGTCATAAAGGTCTAAATCTGAATCCTGCTTCAGATACATGCTAGCTATGTGACCCTGGACAAGTCTTTGAATGTTTCTCGTCTCAGTTTCCCCATTTATAAAATGGGGATAATTATAGCACCTACTCCCCAGGGTTGTTGTGAGGACCAAATGAGATTGCATAAGCAGTTTCTTCGCAAAATCTCAAAGCACTATAAAAAGCTAATTATTTTATAATGGAATAAGAGAGCATAGACTTATTTTTGCACTTAAAAATAAAAAGCATTAGCACCTCTTCTCTCCATTACCTGACCCCTTCTGTGATTTTATCTCCTGTACTGGGCAGGGAGCGAATCAATTAGGCAGGAACCAATTTCCTCTTCTCCTCCCTCTATTCCTTACACAAAAGACATCAGTAAGGATTTTTTTTTTTTAATCTTCCACTGCAATCACTGAAGATATGCTCTGTCATCCTGCACATTAGTGCCGTTACAAGTTCATGATGTCCTTGCAAGGCTGTTTAAAAATCTAGGGAAGGTCTAATACAAATGGAGAGCTAATAAGAAAAAAAAAAAGATGGTTGTAGCTTTGAGGCCCTTTGTCCAGGCTTATTTCTCTTCCTCCTGAAATGTTTATTTGTAGGAAAGAGAAAATAGAATATTGATAATCTTGTGGAAAAGATTGAAAGCTACTGAATTACTGGTCAAGGTACTCAATGAAATCCTGGGGTCACATCTGAGATTTGAATGCTGAATGTCTCCCCACTTCCTAGCACAGTTGCTGGTACATAGTACACACTTAATGAGTGCTTGCTGAAACTAAGAACATAGAGGAAATAGAGAAATACTTTCAAAAATATAAAATCCCCAAGCTAACAGAAGAACAAATAGAGATCTTAAATAAACCAATCTCAGAAAAACAAATAGAAATATCAGGAAAGGAAAACCAAAGGAGAATATCTTGCTCCTGATGAATTTGAAGAAGAATTCTATTAAACATTTAAATAGCAATTAGTATCAATACCACACAAATTATTCTCAAAAATTGAGAAAGTAAACATTCCTGCTGAACTCCTTTTAAGAAAGAAAAATACGTTCCTAATACTTAAACTAGAAGAGGAGAGATCACAGAAAGAGAACTATAGACCAGATTCTAAATAAAATCCTGTAAAACAGACTTCAACAATTCATCTAGGAAATCATTCTTTGTGACCAAGTTTGATTTACACTGGGGGTACACGAATGGTATAGCATTAAGAAAACAATCAACATAATTACATGACAAACAACATCCAGAATGAAATGATTATCTCAATAGATCCAGAACAAAATCTTTGATGAAATACAACTCTCATTTCTGCAAAAACTCTACAAAATATAGGTATAGAGGTACCTTTTTTAATATTATAAAAAGTTTCTATTCGGAAAGCAAACAGCATATGCAATGGATAAACACAAGCTTTCCCAGGTAATTCAGAGATGCCTACTCTGCTCTTCGCTAAGATAGTTCTAGAATTGCTTTCAATAGTGATAAAATAAGAAACTAGAGTGGTAAATATAAGTAAAAGGAGATAAAATATATCTAGGGAATCATCCAAGAGACTAATTGAGACAATAGCTTCAGCAAGGTTGCAGGCTATAACAGAAACCCAGAAAACCCAAAAGCATTTCTATATAATAATAGCAAGATTTAAGAGTCAATAATAGAAAGGGAAATCCCATTCCAAATAATTACAAAATGGATAAACTATCTAGGGTTTATTCTACCAAACCACACAAAAGATTTATATAAATTCAATTACAAAGTGCTACTTACATTAACAGAAATGAAAAGCAACTCAAATAACTTGAGGAATATTCAGTATACATGGTTGTGCCATGCTAATAAAAATTATGATGCTACCAAAGTGAATCTTCAGTTTGAATTCTATAACAAATAAACTATCAAAGGGATTCTTTATATAGCTCAATAGAATAGTAATAAAAATTATTTAGAGATATGAAAGATCTAGTATATGAAGGTGTAACCCATAGTTTGACCCTTAGTTCAGTTGTATGGGTCTTCTTTCTCACTGGTGGAGATCATTTACAAAGAGAAATAATGAAAAGAGGTAGGGATAAAGAAAAGAAAAGCACTTTCAGAACTTAAACTAGATTGTAAAGCAGCATCTGGTGATGGTTATAAAGTAGAGATGTAGATCAATGAAATGAACAGACTAAATAAGGGAGAATCAGAAATGATGGAACTCAATAACCTAGACTTTGATAAACAAAAAAATAAATTAAGCTAGGAAATAACTCCCTATTTAATAAACACTGCTGATAAAACTGGAAAGAAGTCTAGGATTTAGGCCTAGTTGTTTGTTGTTGTTATTGTTAAGTTGTATCAGTCATGTCTGACTCTTTCTGACCTCTTTCTTTGGGTTTTCTTGGCAAAGATACTGGAGTCGTTTGCCATTTTCTTCTCCAGCTCATTCTACAGATGAGGAAACTGAGGTAACCAGGGTTAAGTGACTTGCCCAGGATCACATAGCTAGTTAGTGTCTGAGGATGGATTTCAACTCTGGTCTTCCTGAGTCCAGGCCTGGCACTCTATCCTAGCTGCCCATGACTTGCTACATATATATGTGTGTCTGTGTATATATCTATATCTATATATCTATATATATATAACATGCACATACACACATGTGTGTACATACACACACACTTGTATCTACACCAGCATGTGTATACAAGCATATTACCAGTGACTAGATGGGCTCCAAAAGCCTAAAAAATGTGTATGTATAAATATATGTATGTATATGTATATATACATATATGGAGCTCATCTAGTCACTAGTTACATGCCTATTTACACCTAGCATTCTGATTGTCTATAACTTTCATGCCTTTTGTTAATTTTATTCTTCAGCCCTATAATCTCCAAATACCTTTCTCCAAGACCAGTAATTCTCAGAAGTTCTTTTTTCTTTGTCTAGGCAATGGGGTTAAGTGACTTGCCCAAGGTCACACAGCTAGTAAGTGTCAAGTGTCTGAGGCCAGATTTGAACTCAGGTCCTCCTGACTCTAGGGCTGGTACTCTATTCACTGCACCACCTAACTGCCCCTTAAGATCAGTAATTCTCAAAGTGTGGTCCAGAGATTCCTGGAAGTTTCTGGGATCCTTTTATGGGGTCTATGAGACCAAAACGCTTTTCATAGTGTTTGAATTTTAATATAGTAAATACTGATAGATATAACTCACATTCACAAAATCTCTTTGTAGGGAGAAGGCGGAGCTTCCTCAGTAATTTTTAAGATTGTAAAGTAGTACCAAGACCAAAAAGTTTGAGAACCACTAGACAAATGAATACTCACTCCTTCCCCAGCCTTGCTCTACCTCTGCTCACCTCCTCTCTAGTCTAAAGAAATTTTCTTACATCTAGTCATTAACTTTTCCTTGAGAGTCCCTTCCACACCTTGTCTTAACTTACAAGTCTGCAAGTGTCAGAGGTAATTCTTTGTCTTTCTGTCTCCATGTTCAACACTTGTTTGTCCTCAGATGGCAGAACTAGGAATAATAGAGGAAAGTTACAAAGGGGAACCTTTAGACTTGAAATAATAAAAAAAAAATCACAAAAACAAAACAACGTCCCAACTAACAAATGGCACTATTTATAAGAGGAATGGGCTGCCTCAGGAGATAGTAGGTTACCCCCTAATTAGAAATCCTTAAGCAAAAGCAGAAAGACCATTTTTGTAGTGAGAATTCCTTTTGTGTTTGAGCTAAACTAGATGGCCACTGAAATCCCTTCCTACCTCTGAAATTCTGTGATTCTAGCCTTTACATCAAGCTGCCTCTCCAAATAGAAATTAATCATTTTTATCAGTTTGTTTTCCTTGGCTAACTTCACTTATTAGTCATTGGCAACTTAAAAGAACTTTTTATTATGGAAGTACTATGTTCAGTAAGTGGATAACTCTCCTTGACCAGGTCATGATTCAATAGCAAAGACAAATAAAATCCATAACTCATGACATGCAAGGTGGCCAGGTCTTTTTCTCATTGATCACCATTGTCTTTGTATGTGTCCTAAAAAGAAATTAGTGAAATGAGCACCTGAATCTGGGACTGCAGTTGTCCTGTCTTGATTCTCTCTGACTACTTTTTTTTTAATTTCCTTTTTTAATTATTATTCTTATTTTTATCAATTAATGTATTTTTAGTTTTCAACAATCACTTCCATAAGCTTTCTAGTTTTAAATTTTCTCTCCCTCCCTTGCTGCCTCCCTCACCAAGATGGCATACAATCTGATGTAGGCTCTACATATGCATTCCTATTAAACATATTTTCATATTAGCCATGTTGTAAAGAAGAATTAGAACTAATAGGAGGAACCATAAGAAAGAAGAAATAAAACAGAAAGAAAAAAAAGAGCAAATAGTATGCTTTGATCTGCATTCAAACTCCATAGTTTTTTCTCTGGATGTGGATAACATTTTCCACCATGAGACTTTTGGAGATCTGTTAGATCCTTGCATTGCTGAGAAGAGCCAAGTCTATCAAAGTTAGTCATCGCACAATGTGGCTGTTACTGTGTATGACGTTCTCCTGGTTCTATTCACTTCAATCAGAATCAGTCCATACCAGTCTTTCCAGGTTTTTCTGAAGTCTTCTTGCTCATCATTTCTTATAGCACAATAGTATTCCATCACATTCACATACCACAACTTCATCAGTCATTCTCCAATTGATGGGCTCTCTGACTACTTTGTCTGCCCTTTCTGATGTCATTATGATTCAATATTTCTCAAGTTTTGAAGTTTATTTTGACCTTATTATCGCTGTAATTTTACTGAGACATCAAATTAGAAACAAATCAAACCTTCCATACACTTAGTAGGTTTTTTAATTTGTAAAAACCTCTTAAGACTGCTATCATTCATAGAGTGCACATGGTTTCTGATATGATTTTTTCTGCATGATCAATTTTATGAAAGCATATGATGAAACTATTAAAAGCAGGATTTCAAAATATATCTACTTAGAAAAAAGTTATTTATATTTACTTTTCTTTTAATAATACCTGGATGCACTCTTTGAGTGCATGTGGTTTATTAGGTTGTTCTTTTTTCTTTGTTTTTTTGTTTGTTGTTCTTTTACGCTGACCTATGA
Source organism: Vombatus ursinus (assembly GCF_900497805.2). Classification (NCBI taxonomy): domain Eukaryota; kingdom Metazoa; phylum Chordata; class Mammalia; order Diprotodontia; family Vombatidae; genus Vombatus; species Vombatus ursinus. The sequence continues at coordinate 1,392,316 of NW_020950098.1, forward strand.
TTTCTTGTTACTTTTATTGGCGTAGGGGGATCATGATGAGAATCTTCCTCTACCAATTTAGGTTGATGATTTTCTTCAACTTTTAATTTTAAGAGATTTTCCTGGAGGCACTGGAAAGTAATGACTTGCCCAGGCATCACACAGCTAGTATGTGTCAAAGACTAGATTGAGACCCAAGGTTTCCTCGTTTGAAGACTTACCCTTTATGCACTACACTAAACTATGCCTGTTATGTTTTCTTAGAACTATTAAAAAAAGTGTCCTTTGGAGTTCATGGAACTGCATCTTAAATATTAACATGAGTTTTATGCAGGTAATAAAGGGAATCAAGGTTATTAATAACTTTCCCATCATCAAATATAAATGTCTTCCCTCCAGGTTCCACCCCACTTCTGCCCCACCTATCCTCATCCTTTCTGGCTTCTCTGTAGCATTTAGTGCAATTGACTGTTTCTTCTTCAATACAATTCAATTAAGAAAAGTTAATTACGCCTTACTATGTTGTTGTTCAGTCATTCAATTGTGTCTGACTCTATGTGACCCTATGGACTTTTGTCCATGGGTTTTCTTGGCAAAGGTATTGGAGTGGTTTGCCTTTTCCTTCTTCAGTGAGCTCTCATTTTACAGATGAGTAACTAAGACCAATGGGGTTAAGTGACTTGTCTAGGGTCACATAGCTAGTAAGTGTTTAAATCTGGATTTGAACTCAGACCTTCCTGACTCCAAGTCTGGTGCTCTATCCACTGAACCACCCAGGTGCCCACAAAGAATTGTAGTCTGGAGCCATTTAGTATGTTATTGTCTAGTTGGTTTCAGTCATGTCCTACTGTTTGCTAACCCATTTGGGGTTTTCTTGGCAAAGATAAGAAGTGATTTGCCATGTTCTCTGGCTCATTTTACGGATGAGGAAACTGAGGCAAACGTGGTCAAGTGACTTGCCAAGGATCACGCAGTTGGTAAGTGTCTGAGGCCGGATTTGAACTCAGGAAGATGAGTCTTCCTGGTTCCAGGCCTGGTACTATATCCACTGCTTCACCTACCTGCCCCCACTTATCACAAACAAGGCAATATTTGATACTTTGGATGAATATCATATAGATACTACTCTTGTGAAGTATATAATTCAATGGTGGAGTAGAGGGGAAGAGATACATAAGTTTCTCTACTACAATGGATAACACACTAAAAGGTAGGGCCACAACCAAAGAGGATGTTATGATATTTGAAAGATTATTTTTGTGGGAGCAATGAGGGAATGACACTAAGAAAGGAGATGGTGGGATGAGAATGGGGAATGGAGGGTTTGAATGTCAGTTACTATCCCTCTCTCTTCTTATAACTTCTACAACACCTTGTCTCTCAGTGCTGTTAGAGGGTAGAAGGATGACTAAGGGTTGCTTTGGGCTTTGTCATTCATTTTAAAATACAAAGTCCTTTTACCATACAGCTGGAAAGATCCAGAAAGTTTGTCACCCCCCAAAGGTCCAAGTAAAAAGTCATAAAGTCCTTTGGGTCCCGAGAAGTTTCCAGGTGAGCTCTGGGCACCCACTCCCTTGGAACAACTTCTTCAGTACTATTCAGCACCTGCAACCTTCTTTGCCTCCATTTCTGGATTGTTATCCTCTAGTCCCACTCTTTAAGCACTGATATTATGGGCCGATAGCTGTGTGATCTTGGGCAAGTCGCTTAATTCTATTTGCCTCAGTTTTTTTATCTGTAGAAGGAGCTGGAGAATGAAATGGCAAACCACTCCAAAATCTTTACTAAGAAAACCCCAGATAGGGTCACAAAGAGTTGTACAGGAGTAATTGACTAAACAACAAGGAAAATGGGTCGACCCTTGACAATTCACTTATCTGGGGCTTTGGTTTCCCTTGACAGCTTATTTTTCTGAGGCACTGATCTACTCAGAGTTCTAAGGAAAGTTTTTACTGCATTAAATCTGACTCAGAGTTATGTTCTGAGGCATTAGCTACTTGTTTCCATATGATAAGTTGTAGAATTTTGTATGGAATAGGGAACATAGAAAGCCCAGTCTGCTCCAGTGACATGCGAATGAAGAATTGGAGAACTTTTAGTCTAGTAACTGGGGAAATATGGACACCACAACTGTTTTATGATTATGGGATAAATGTAGTCCACTTGTTATCTACAGAAGATGAAAATCTCATCACTAATTATATATTAAGGAGACAGCATTCATAGAAAGGACCTAAATGCTGGCCTAAGAAAGATTAGAAAAGGGGAGAGAGAGATGAAAGAAGAGTTTTAAGTTTTATGTCAAAAAGAGATTATGACTTTCTATCCTGGTCAGTTAAAAACTGCAATGTACTCTACTGTCATCCACTGAGAAGAAAAAGAAGAAGAAGAAGAAGAAGAAGAAGAAGAAGAAGAAG
>NW_020950098.1:1394721-1458993 GCF_900497805.2 Vombatus ursinus
GAAGAAGAAGAAGAAGAAGAAGAAGAAGAAGAAGAAGAAGAAGAAAAGAAGAAGGAGAAGGAGAAGGGGAAGGAGAAGGAGAGGAGAAGGAGGAGGAGGAATACAGAGAATATACTCCATTTCCTATTATGATTACCTGATAAAAAGAATAAGGAGTAGTGAGAATATACTCTGGTTCTATTATGATTGGTAGTAAAAAGAAGGAAAAAAGAAAAAAAAAGAAAATGGAAAGTAGAAGATACTTTTCTGCATTGCTGTCTCTTTTGCTAAGAATTAAGAGAAGTAGAAGAATATTCCAAAAGAATAGAGTTGTATAGTTTTGCAACTTTAGGACACAGATCATCACATTTCCCCAAAAGAACACAATATTTCTTCAGCTGAAGGCATCAACTAAGCCTGCAGGTAGAAGCCATGGCTACTACAGTTGCTGTAGAGGAGTAAGCCCAAATGAACAGAAGAATAGTTTGGAAACAGAGAGTAAGAGAAGAAGGAAGCATGGTGGATTGACCAGTCCAGTATGAGAGGTCATGCCTGGTTAGTCAGTGCTAGCTTTGCTAGCCAAGTACAGTGAGGATAAATCTGATTTACTAATGGAAGCATCTGTTCAATATAGTAGCCATACTCAGCAAGGAATTTTTATGGACAGTTCCTGAGACAAAAGACCCCAAACTCTATAGTTCCAGAATTGTAAGTTGCTCTGAGGGTTACTCCTAGGAGCCCTAAGAGAGTAGAGATATAACTGTATGGCAGTCTTCACTAACTGGAGTCTGTGAAGAGGGTGCAGGTGGAATGATGAAACCATTGCCAGACAAGCAAGACAGAGGGCCTGGGAAGAGCTCTGATTCAGTGCCATGTCCAGACTCCATGAGCATTTGTTATGATTCTGCCCATGGTCTTCTTTTCCTTTTCTATCCTCTTTCCTTTGATGATCTTGTCCTTTCCTATTACTATAGTTGTGATTTCTACACAGGGTATTTTTAGATCAATATTTATGGTTCTCTTCTCAGATGTCCAGTTCCACATTAACAACTCCATCTTGCTGTTCTGCCAAGACCTCAAAGTCAACATGTTTGAAATTGTATCTCCATACAATTGTTTGTCAATTATGGTTTGCTTTTCTGTTGTTCTTTATTACAAAGGAAGGTTTAAATTATGTTGAGAAATGATAGGCAAAGGGAGAGCACTTATGATTTAATTAGGACAAGGAAATTCTAGCCTTAGAGGTTTGCCTAGAGTACTGAGATATTAAGTCATTCACTCAGGGTCACAACCACTATGGCTCAGAGGCAGGACATGAACCCAAGGTCCAGCTATTTGTACCACGGTTGCCATTGGGAAATGACTGATGTGTAAAAAAAATTGCCATATAAAAACAAAAACATAAACATAATGTTCTTCCCTTGGCCTGTTCCTGCCTCTAAAATTCATTAAAAAGATGATTCCTATGTCCTCCCAGTCACTTAACCTTGAAGCTTCAGGGTCACTTTTAACACTTCCCTTTCCTTCTTTGCCCCTGACAAACACAATTGACTACAAACTGACTGAAGCTGTTCTTGTCTCTGTTCTGCGTGTTACCCTGACTCACAACTCACTTGTCCCGATTAAAGACCTCAATTTTGCTATATTGGCTGTTTTCTCTTGAATTCAGATTGACCCCCCACCTCATATTTAATGAGTTGACAAATCCTAGCATGTCTACCTCTGAAATACCCTTACTCTCTTATTTCCCACTGCAGTGACCATAGTCCAAAACCTAATCATGCCTTGCCTTTACTGCAGTGAGAATATTCTTTCTTCCTTGAATCTATTCCCCTTCTATCCTGCATTCAGCTCCATGGACGATATGAATGCACACATCCCTGTTCAAAAGCCTGCAGTGGCATTCTCTTCCATACTGAATAAAGCAGAATTATCATTTTTAATCTTTATATTCTAGAACCTCCAAAATTTGGCTCCAGCCTAATCCTACCCTAGTTCACTTTATAATAACTCTTCCTTTTAACCATATTGGACTGCTCATGAATCCTTGTTCTCCTCCTGCTTCTCCCTTCTCCATGCTTTGCTTACTTTGTGCCCCTTTTGTGCACTTCCCACCCCATTTCTGCCTGTGGTTAGTCCCCTTCAAGACTTCTCAGTTGCCAATTTCTTTTATGAATTGCTTCCTGATCCTTGCAGCTGGAAGTGATCTCTCCCATTTCAAATGAACATAGCATCCTTTTCTTTACAGTTAGCAGCCTTGAATCATAGTTATCTGTGTACATATCTTATCATCCCTTTCATGTACAACTTTGTCATTAAAATATAAGTTTCTTGAGGTCAGGGACTGTGTTCTTTTTCATCAATGGTGTCCCTGAGTTTGAATCCAGACTTTCTGATGATGAGTTCAATTCTTTGTTTATAATATCATATCAGGAGACCTTGGTTTTCCTCCTAGCTCTGCCTGGGAAATCCTAGGCAGAGCTTTTGACCTCACTGGACCCTGAGCATCCTCATGCATGAAATGAATGGATTACAGCAGAGATAATCATTCATGTTTCCTTTGACTCTAAGAGTTAATGTATTTTTAAAAGTAAAAGAAATTTTTTTGTTTTCAATGGAATCTCATTTGAAATGGACTAAGGGACCATAGTACTAAATAAATAATGGTGAATCCTTTCCTGAAGTGAATACTTATAACCTAATTCATGTTTTATTAATTGACATTTTCCGCATCTTGATTTTTTTAAAAGGAGAGCATATCAGTAATCAATATCAGTAATTATCAGTAATCAATAACATAGGATAGCTAGGTGGCTCAGTAGATATATAGAGCACTGGGCTCGGAATCAGGAAGACTCATCTTCCTGAGTTCACCTCCGGCCTCAGACACTTACTAGTTATATGACCCTGGACAAGTCACTGAACTCTGCTTGCCTCGGTTTTCTCATCTGTAAAATGAGCTGGAGAAGGAAATGGTAAACCGCTCTAGTATTTTTGCCAAGAAAATTCCAAATGGAGTCATGAAGAATTGGACATGACTGAAATGACTGAACAGCAACCACATCAGTAATCCAAATATATTTCTTTTTTTTTTCTTCTCATCTCTTCAGACCCATACACAGTCAATTTGGTCTTAAATTGATGTCAAGATTCTCTTCACTGTTTTAATTCAAAATGTAGAAAAATCCTGTAAGAGCTATGTGACTTTTGGCAAATCACTTGACCCCTTTAGATCTCAGTTTTCACTTCTGTAAATTGTGTATCATAATGCATTTCCTGTCTCACTGGGTTGTTGTAAAGATCAAATAAAATAGGAACCTGTAAAAGACTTTGCCAATTATAAAGCATCATAGGATTATATTACTATGTATCATACACTGTTATCATATGATAGTTGTATTATATTCCATGTTATATCATATTATATTTATATCATATCATGTTATATAGCGTTATAAAATATATTACATCATGTCTAAATATCATTAGTACTACTGTTATGAACTGACAATAAAGCAAGCCTGGTTGAAAACAATCTAAATTCTTGATGCTCCATTAAATTAAATATAGAATGAATTGCTAAATAAGAGGCTTCAGGTGATTAAAAAAGGAAATGTGAGTAAAAGAAAGTAACAAAATCACTAAAGAAGCTGCAGCAGGCAAAACAGGGCAAACGCTGATTTTTCTGAAGCCCCCATTGATAAGTCACTCATTCCCACTGGACGAAGCAGTAGGATATAGTAGCAAAAATACTGTTTTGGTCAACATATTTGGATTTGAGTTCTGGCTAATCATTACCAGCCATGTGACCTTGGGCAAGTCATTTCATTTTTCTAAGTCTCAAGTTTCCTCATCTGAAAAATGAGGATTTAAATATCATTATAATCCAGCTCCTGCCTATCTTTCTTGTCATATTACACATTACTTATTTCACCTCATGTATCTACACTCCAGTCAAAATGGCCTATTTGACGTTCCCCATATACCACTGACCATCTCCCATCTCCATGCCTTTTCACAAATGATCCCTCAATCCTGGAATGTTCTCCCACTTTACCACTGTATCTTAGAATCCCTAGCTCTCTTCAAGGTTTGGCTTAAGTGGTACCTCCTTCACAATGCTTTTCCTGATTGCCTTCAGCTGTTAATGACAATTTCCATTTGTGTATATCTTGTATTTATCAGTCTGTAAACATGCTGTATCATCTTTTCCTCCTCCTCTCCCTTACATGGGATGAAAGATTGTTGAAAGCAAGGACTGTACTAGCAAGCACCTAGTACAATAACAGATGCTTAATAAATGTGTGTTGATTGAATGTGACTTATACTACCTATATCATCATCATCATCAACATCATCGTCTTCTTCTTAATTAGTGTGTTGATTGAATGTATTTGAATTACTTTCATCACAGGGTTTCATGAGAGAAATGCCTCATTAAAATGTCATAGAAATTTGATTTAGCATGATTTTAGCGATGAGTAATCAAGAGTAATTAATTGCACATTGTCTTCTCCTTGTGATGAGTTCTCCCTTAGAACTTCTATTTGAAGAAGTGCCCAAGGCAACCAATCTCATTCATTCAATCATTTCCTGTCTCTGCTTCTAATTCTCTGGAGTTCTTCATGTTGTCCCAGCAGTCTTTTTACCCTGGAAGATCCCTTTGCTCCTGCAGCCTCTTGCTCTGATTTTCTTCCAGAACTTCCACTTTGAAGAAGTACCCATGCTAGTTGCACCCACTCCTCAACTCCTTTTCCAGTTCTATTTCTTATTGTGTAGACTTCTCTCCCCATTTCCATCCCCATCCCCATTCCCATCTCCATCCCCGTTCCCAACCCCCATCCCCACCTCTGGATTTTTAAAAAAAATTTATTAAAACAATTTATTTATTAATTTTTAGTTTTCAACATTCTCTTCTGTAAGATTTTGAGTTTCACATTTTCTCCCCTTACCTCTCCTCCCTCCTCCCCAAGATGGCATGCAATCTGATATAGGCTCTACTTATATGTTCATATTAAGCATATTTTCACATTAGTCATGATGTAAAGAAGAATTAGAGCCAATGGGAGGAACCACGAGAAAGAAGAATCAAAACAAAACAACAAAAGAAAAGGAGAGTAAATAGTGTGCTTCCATCTGCATTCAGTTTCCATAGTTCTTTCTCTGGATGTGTAGAGCTTTTTCCATCATGTGTCTTTTGGAGTTGCTTTAAATCCTTGCATTGCTGAGAAGAGCTAAGTCTATCAAAGTCAGTCATCACACAGTGTGGCTGTTACTGTGTACAATGTTCTCCTGGTTCTGCTCACTTTACTCAACATCAGTTCATATAAGTCTTTTCAGGTTTTTCTGAAGTCCGCCTGCTCATCATTTCTTACAGCACAATAGTATTCCATTACATTTCCATACCACAACTTGCTCAGCCATTCCCCAATTGATGGGCATCCCCTCAATTTCCAATTCTTTGCCACCACAAAAAGAGCTGCTATAGATATTTCTCTACATGTGGATCCTTTTCCCATTTTTATGATCTCTTTGGGATACATACCTAGAAGTGGCATTGCTGGGTCAAGGGGTTTGCACAGTTTTATAGCCCTTTGGGCATAGTTCCAAATTGCTCTCCAAAATGGTTGGATCATTTCACAACTCCACCAATAATGCATTAGTGTTCCAATTTCCCCACATCTTCTCCAACATTTATCATTTTCCTGTTTTGTCTTGTTAGCCAATCTGATAGGTGTGATGCGGTACCTCAAAGTTATTTTGATTTGCATTTCTCTAATCGATAGTGATTTAGAGCATTTATCATATGACTATAGATAGCTTTAATTTCTTCATCTGAAAACTGTCTGTTCATATCCTTTGACCATTTATCAATTGAGGAATGACTTGTATTCTTATAAATTCGATTCAATTCTCTATATATTTTAGAAATGCAGCCTTTTGGTTGTAAACCACCTCTGGATTTTTAAGCTCCCTTTTATATATTGTCTTCTCCCATTAGAATGTTAGCTCCTTGAGGTCATGAACTGTCTTTTTGCTTGCATGTGTATTCCTAGCACTTAACATAGTGCCTGATACATAGGAAGTACTTCAATGCTTGTTGACTGCATGTGCAGAAGCCTATGACTGCACTATGACCACCAGGTTTTGTGTCATTTTTTCTTTTTTTTCTTTTTCAGCTGTAAAATGAGTGTGATGATAATGACTGTATGTCATACCTTACTGAATCATTGAGAGGTCCATATTAGATACTGAGGCAATGGGTAATACTGGATAAAGGAGTGAATCTTGTAGCTAGGATGGCCTGAATTCAAGTCCTGCAACTGACACATATTGTCTAGGTGACCCTGGGTAAGTCCTTTCATTTCTTAGCATTCAGGGCAACTTGCTAAGATTATAAATTGCAGAGAAGGTATTGCATTGGTAGAGATTATCTTCATCTGGTATTTCAGAGAAGGTATTACATTGGTAGAGATCATCTTCATCTGGGGTGATGAAATCAGAGGTCTACTCCCTATCCTTATTCAAATTTGGTATGGATTTTTGGAGTCTTGAAACTGTAGGTCAGGTTAAAGTGATCTCTTCTTACTTGAATTTCTACTAACATGTTTTCTTAAACCTCTTATTTTCTCGTGTCTCATTCTTCCTACTGGCATAAATATTTGTGTATTTGTCTTTCCCCTTATGAGATATTAAGAGTAAATGTTGGTATACAGTGGAGTTTCATTTTATGGAGGTTAAGTTCTAAAGTAAAAAATATAAAATGATGCTTAATTTTTTCAAAGTAGAATACAGAATTTTAAAAAGAGCTTTAGCTTGAAAGAGACTGTTTTTTTTTTAAAGAGTGTATATCAGAAAACAGATGGATTTGAAATGGTTGCTATAGAAACAATAGAATGAAAATTTTAGTTTTCTGAATACCTAGTTAAACCATCAGGTCAGAGGTGAGAACCAGGACTTCTTTTCCAGTAGAAGAAAATAATAACAAAGACTTCACTATGGCAGGAAAAGAGGTGATTAGGGAAAAAAAAATATTCTTGAAAAGGTTTCACACATAAATATGATTATGTTAGAGGGTTATCACACTAACAAGTAATTATTTTTTCCTTGCTTTTTTCATGATAAAAATAGTGCAAAACAACAAATATGATTAAGAATATGATGATGATATTTAATGAGAGTATGATGGAAATGAGCCTAAGTTTATGGTTTCCCAAATTTTGGAAAAATTTGGACAAGTCTTTTTGGACTCCACTAATTGTTCATGATAGTTTCTGAAATTTTTTTCTTCAATGTTCTCTGAAGCATGGGCCTGATTTATTTGCTACAGTTTGGTTATCTCTTCTCCCTTAGTGTGCGTTGGGGAAAAGATGGAATGCACTGTAAGGAGAGTGTCTGGAGCAGACTGTTTAATAGCATACAAGTTCGATTTCCATAGAAAGTAGTGAAACAGTCAAAACAGATTGGAAAATGTCTATTATCAGCAATTACTTTTCTTTGTTTTCATATTTGTGTCAATACTTTACAAATCACAATAATCTTTCCCCGCATCATTTCTCTTTTCTCATTTTTTCCTCTACTGCTCTTATTTGGTTTTTAGAATTATTTTTGTTCTTTTTAAAAAATCTCTTTCTTTAATTCCTCTAAGAATTTTTGTTGGACTTGTGTCCAATTTGCATTTTAATTTGCGGTTTTGCTTGTAGCTTTTTTCCAGTCATTGTTTTCTGTGTTTGTGTCTCGAGCTTCTTTGTCACTGTAAGTAGCTCTTTATGGTTAGGTTCTTTTCTGTTTGTTTGTTTGCTCGTTTTTCCAGCTGACTTATTGACTTTGGACTTTATGTTAGTGTAGGGCCACGTTCACTTCTGGGATGGGGAAGGTGATATCTTGCCCGAGCTTCTGTATTTTTTTAATCTGCTGTTTTCACAGCTCAGTCTGGAAGCCTGCAAGTTTTTGGCTCTTCCAAGGTAATGTGATCTGGGGAGAAGTTTATACACTGTTCTCTTGGTTTGACCTCTGCAAGTTCCTGACCCAGGTTTGGGTCTATCAGAATGTGTGTGGTTGATTTTCAGGAAAATGCTGCTGTACTCAGTTATGCTTAACCTGCTGGGTTCTGTGAATTCAAAGAGACTGAATTTCTAGACTCCACTTTGGCGTTTGTTTCTTGTTCTGATTATCCCACTGAAGGCTCTTGTGAAAGGCTAATGGTTAGAACTGAGTCCTCCCTCCACTCTTGGGCTCAGAGCCATACAGCTAAGTTTTTGGAACTTGTAGCTAAGGCATTTCTCACTTGCAACCCCAACTTCTCCTCTCTACCTAGAAACTATGACCAGGAATTGGGTAATGGTCAACAGAGATGCCAGCTGGTACTCATCCTAGTTCCTAGTACTGGTTCAGGGATCCCCTGGGATCTCTTTCTCCCTTGTTGCCTCTATCACTTGTGCTCAGTCTTGACCCCCTTATTGTCCCTGGACACTAGAATGCTATGCACTGGCCTCTACTGCTATAGTTCTGAGCTCCTGGCTAGCTCCTGCCTCAGTTTTGGGAGACCTCTCTATCTTCCTAAACTGGTCTAATCTGGGAAAATGACTAATTGTGACCTTTTCTTGTCTTTCTTTAACGGAATTCAATACAGTGCATTTTCTAGGTTGTTGTGGAGGAGGTATACCTGGCACACAGTTGTTGTTCATCCTTCATTTTTGAAGAGGGACAATGATATCACAGGGTGACGTTTTGACTTGTTCGTGAAATGGATTTAAGTGAGGCAGAGTCACACAAAGTTGTCTGCTTCATCAACTTCACTCTCTCTTCCAGAGTCATCAAAGTCCAGTGGCAAGACACAAGTCAGGATGACTGGTAATGGCCCAGGATATGCTGAATGACCTTGGTGTCTTTGATGTCTGATCAAGCTCTAAGCTCCACAGCTCTTGCTTCAGCTGCCTTCATGGCCATTGGAACAGATTATTCTCATCTGTCCATTCCTTTGGGGGAAGTCTTCACTTGCTTGGAGCAGACATCTCCCTACCTCACCTATGGATTTGAGACCTGTCAGTTGCCTTCAACCTGGTTTATCCCATCTGCTGAGACGGTTTTGCTGGAATGTGTCTGCTGCATATGCTACAGCTTCTTGGAGTCACAGGTGAGCGGGGTGAGAAGTGGACACCAAAGGTAGATGAGCAGCCCTGAAAAGGGCTTGGCAAGTGCCAATCAGAGGTACTAGTGCTCCCTGAACACCCAATACAGCACTCAATGAATGATTGTTGATGGATGGATTATAAATAATCTGCAATTTTTCCAAAGAGCCTCAGAAAGAAATTAAGGGTCAAACTCTTAATCACACAGTCACTGTCTGCTGCCTTAAGTTATTCTCTAGCTCCTCAACAAGGTTAAATAACAAAATAGGAATGAGAAGCAACAGAAACCTTTAGTCTCCTTAATGTCTAAATGAAGTGAAGAAGCTATTTTCTTTCTTTCTTTCTTTCTTTTTTTGGCTAGGCAGTAGGTTGAGTGACTTGCCCAGGGTCACACAGCTAGCAAGGAAGGGGCTATTTTCTAAGGGAGCAGTACCACCATGGATTACAACTGATCTTGAAACTGGATGTGTTGAGAACTAGAGCTGCACGTCAAGAAGCAAGCTCAAGGAATCCAGCAGAGTGACCTTTCCAACAGAGACATTGTGTTCCATGAAGAGTAAGCCCTCATGAGCTACACACTTAGTGATAAACTTTGAGAGGACTATAGGAAGAAAGAGAGGGCATCGAGATCTGGCATTTCTGGAACTGTGAGTTGCCTTGGCCTTTTGTGTTCCCTACATATATGCCTCATTACCACTGTACTTTAAATGTGTACTCACTGTCCCCATGGACAAAGTTTGTGTGAGAGAGTGTGTCTCATGTTTATGGGGGAATGTTTTATAATCACTATTCTTGCTGCACAGTTGGAGTGAATACCTTTTTGAATATCTAGTTGAGTCTACTGACTGATCGTGAATGGGGAACATACCAGTGAGGACTCACGAACAGTAATTTTGAAGTATGGTGTTAAAGGCATACACTTGACCCTGGAAGTAGTTGCCCTTCTGGTAACAAAGTTGACAGAGTATTCCAAATGCGGTGCTATATACGAATGAATTATTACGATATTGTTATCACCAAAACCATTAAGAAAAATTATATCTGAATTCTTCTTTGAAGCAGTTTCCTTACTCTTTTTTAATTCCTACCAGAAACCCATTTTTTTAAACGAAGAACCTTGTCTAATGGTTTGAGTTTGCTCTGCTGAAAATCCTAATGAATGAAAACACTACAACAAAACAAAACATTACCATAGCTCTAGTTGGGAAATACTGGCTATGGGAAATCTAGACTAGCTTATTATTGAAATTAATGGCTTCCAAATGGAATTTAAATAGTCAACTTTGTACTTCACACAGTGGACAATCTGCCCATTTAATTGAAGTCACGTGATATTACTTCTATAAAGGTGACTTAGCATAGCAGAAGCCCAGATTCATTTCTACAGGAAGACAATTCCAACTTCGGTATCTTTCAAGGATTACATAAAATCACTATTTTCAAATGAATCCTTCTTAAATCCAGACTTACTAGAGTTGTGGTTGATCCTTCAGGTAACTAGATCAGAATACCACCCAGCAATCCAAACCTGCTGGAGGGACGTTCCTTTTGAAGAGGCAATTGGTTTCCTCCACATATGGCAGCAAGAGGCAACCTTAGCATCATGGACTAGCCTTGGGGTTGGGGAACCTTGCATTCAAGTGCTACCTCTGATGCATACTAGCTGTGTGGCCATGACCAGGGCTCTCAGGACCACAGGCAGCTGTCCAAGACTCTATGTTACAGATCTACATCAAATTCCTGCAGTAACAAGGTAGGAAACTTCATTTAATTTTTATACTACTCTGAACCTTTACTAAGAATAAGGTATGGCAATTTTCAAGTCAAAGTCTCATATCAGATCTTCTAATAATGATAATTATCATTGTTCAGTCATTTTTTATTCATGTCTGACTCTTTGTGACCCTATTTGGGTTTTTCTTGGCAAAGTTATTGGAGTAGTTGCCATTTCCATCTCCAGCTCATCTTACAGATGAGGAAACTCAGGCAAACAGTGTTAAATGACTTGCCCAGGGTCACACAGCTAGTAAGTGTCTGAGGCCATATTTGAACTCAGGAAGTGCCAGGTTCCAGACCTGGCACTCTATCTACTGTGTCACTTAACTGCCCAATAATAATAATAGCTAATATTTATATTTGGTTTTAAGGTTTACAAAACACATTGCATATGTTAGGTTTACACATATTATCTCATTTGATCCTTATAACAACCCTATGAGGAAGGTGCTGTCACTATGTCCATTTCCTGTTCTTTCTCCTTGTTCTACTAGCCATACCCTTTCTGTTTCCTCTGAAGGCTTCCCTTTCTTCTTTCGCTTCTCCTCTGCTTAAATGTAAGCCAGTGGTACCAATGGCCATTGCATGGTCCTGTTGATGGTATTAAGAATTAGAGATTTTGCTGATCTCTCCCTGGCACAAATTCATGTGGTTGAGACTAGTACTATCTGTTCATGCGCCCACGGACTCTTGGGCTCCAGGAGTTCGCAGATCTCACGTTCATGCAGATGTGCCTACAACTCAAGCTTTGCTTAAGTGAATGCTGTTCAAGGCTGCTATGCAGAAATGGCCCCAAGCAAAAAAAAAATGACGATGGAAAGAGAAAGGAAGAGTTTGTCAGAGAACCAGAAATGGTCAATGGGGAGATTAAAAAGCTGGGGTTGGAGCGACTGTTCAACCTTAGCATATCAGCAAGATTATTTGAAAATGAAATAAACATTAATGGATGATATCAAAGAAGTGACCTTGACAGCATGTTTGTCAGGAGGCAAAGTCACTTGAGTAAAGTCACCAGGATGAGAAAAGTCATGTAAACAATTTTTCAGCAACTCTACCTCCCCCTAGAAAGTAAACGTGTTATCTTGGAAATATGGTATATTTTAGGAATATATTGGTAGAATGGATAGTTTTGGATAATATTTAATTACAATTTTTTTTAGCACTTGGTGTTGAATAGTGGATTGAGAGATAGCCTCTGAACCAGGATAGACCTGTGTTCACATCTCACCTTGTAACGCTTGCTAGGGCAAGAAGGTGCCAACCTGCACTATTCTGGCAGAGAAAGTTTCCCCAAAGGCAGTTCCTTATACTGATCAAATCACAGGCCCGATCTCTATCCCTAACCTGTTCCTATTTAGGCCTTGCTGTTGAATAAAATTTAAGAAGTAATAAAACAACATACAGTGATATCAGGATTTATGCTTTCTCCATGACCATTTTCCTCATCAAAGTCTCTTTGTTGATCAATTAAAGAAGAAGTTTTAAAGAAATTTGGATGTGTCTGGTTTGAAGGTTTACATCAATACATTCTTTTCTTTTCATAATTGGTTGTATATGACCCACTCATGATGTACTTACTGGCACACTGAATGGTCAATGAATCTTCCTTTCCTTCAGAAGCTAGCATTCTCAGGTTTGAAGGGTGAACATACATTATGGACCTCTGATCTCTTCAGTATAAGCATATAAGTACTGATCACAAACCCCTTTCTACCATTTGTTCTGGTGTGATTCTGACCTGTCTCTCTCTAATTAAATGTTCCATCAAAGATCTGCACAACCTTCTGGAGGCTCCATTCTCATATTTTACATTTCTATTGAATATCAATGTGTTACATGGGCTGTTTACTTGTTGTTTTTCATTCTTGACACATGACTGACTTTCCTCATTCCCATGGCAATCAATCAATAAACAATTATTAAGCACCCACTACGTACTAAGTAAAGTGTCAGTCACATGAGTCCTCAAATGCAAATATCTTATACTTTCTATTATGTACAAGTCATCACTCGTATATAGTACAGAATGCTGGAGCATCACCAGTCATCTAGACTTATGTGTTGCCCCTGGACCCTGATGACTCTGGAGGAGAGAGTGAGGCTCATGCTTCATTTAAATACAATAGACATGCAAGTCAAGACATCACCCTCATGATAACATTGGTCTTCATCAAGACTGAAGGACAAAAAACAACAACAACAGTACAGAATACTTAGGCCCACTCCTTTTTTTTCGTTGTCCTTTGTACTTTTGATTCTCTGAGATTGTGTTTCCAAGATTCAAAACCACATACCATCACTAGAAAAATAGTCAAGGGTGTCAATGAAATGTCAAGAAGCTGGACATGCGTGGCAGGAAGTCTGGGATCATTGCAAGTACTTTGGAATTTTTCAAGAGTTCTCTAGTCCAATCCCCTCCTAACCAAGTCTAGGGCTTGGTCATTGTATAGTTTCAGAACATATTCAAATGTATTAATGGAATAATTTGACTGGCTGCCAATTGATCACCGTGTCATAGTACTAGCAATAGATATTTTAATCCATTTTGTTTTACCCTGTGGAATTAGTTAGAGAAATCTCTTTCGCATTATTTTGAATTTCACTGGAGATACATCGTAGTGTGTCGGGACTTAATGTAATTAGTACTATGTCAACTGTGAACAGTTGCACTTGGAGAGTTTCTTTTTGAGGCTGTCTCTTGTCTTGTTATCTCACCCAGGATGCAAGTAGAATAGCCAGTCGTGAGCTTCATCCCAATACTGATCAGCACAGAAGCTATTACCTGTTCGGTTTTTCTAACCTGGGTTAGTTCAGCCCTCCTTAAGTAGCTACTCTGTGGCCATCTGCTTCTGGGGGCTCACCCTATTGGTGCTGGACAGTGTGGACACCTGATTAGCTTTGGCTCTACTGCAGCTCAGAACTCTCAGTCTCAAATAGTCCACTAGCCTCCAACCCCCCCCGCCGCCCACCCAGCACCAGAGTCACAGGCATGCACCACTATGCCCAGTAAGAACTTCCCCAGTGGAAGATCCTTTTCCTTTGGCTCTATGTAGCACTTCCTCCATATTGTGAGTAAACATCTAGGAAAACAAGTGTAGCACAATGGAAAGTCCACTGGCTTTGGAGTCAGAGGAGGAAATTCAAATCCTACCTATTACACCTACTACTTATATAACCTTGGAGACATTATTTTAACCTGCCTGGGCCTTAGTTTCCACATCTGCAACATGAAAGGGTTGAATTTGATGACCTCTGAGGTCCTTTTCAGCTTTAAATCTATGATCCTCTATTACTGAGTGAGCTTAAGACATTTTAAATTTCACTTGTTGCCACTACTCTGTGAATTGTCCAACATTGCCTCTTTTGTAGTACCTGTCAGTTTTAGGTATTTTTAGAGTACGTGGGAGATGCCTTATTTGAGGAGAACCCTAAAAGCTGTTCCTATCATACTGACTCAAATGCTCTTTTAATATCCACAAACAATAATGACAATGCAACATACATCCTTCCCACCTCTGTCAGGTTTTTGACTGTAAAGATTGTTATGCTCTCGCAAAGTATCTGCATAAACCTATGGATTTCTTTTTAATGTTTTCAACCAGGGTGTTGTTATGAGCATGTATGCATGCATAGCCTGTCCTTTAGGAATCTTCTCCAACTCTGAGATACCTTGAAAATTGATCCCTGACTACTTTTTAAATAATATCCAGCATGGATTTATTTTTTGTCAAGTTGAACCATTTTTCTTAAGGGCCATTATCATTTTCTTTTGTTTTACAAGTACATCTGGTGCTGTGGTCACAAAATCTTTGCAAATGAAAGATCACTGCAGCTATGATAGGATCTATTGTTCGTCCTTTGTTTTCAAAGAGGACCAATGACATCATGGTGATGTCTTGAATTGGGCGTGAATCGGATTTAAGTGAGGCAGGGTTGCTCAAAGTTGTCATTGGTCAGGAATGAAGGATCAACATTTATTCATTCATTCATTCATTCAACATAGGTGCTAATAAATGAGGTAAGCTCTCCAGAGCAGATAGCCACGAAAGCTACTATCAATAGCAATAAAAACTGAGGATCATATTTTTAGAAAGTATGGAGATGATGGTGAATTTTTCAGTGATATACATGGTGTATAAGGCATGTTATCTATGTTGAGGGTGCAGGTTGGCCTCACTATAGATGAGAAAATAAAGAGACTTGAATAGTGCCTCTCTGCTTTCCAGATTATAAAGGAGAATAACCCATTCCTTTTTTTTTTTTTTTTAGTGAGGCAATCAGGGTTAAGTGACTTGCCCAAGGTCACACAGCTAGTATGTGTCAAGTGATTGGTCTGAGGCAGAATTTGAACTCGGGTCCTCCTGACTTCAGGGCCGGTACTCTATCCACTGTGCCATCTAGCTGCCCCTACACATTCCTTTTTTTTTTTTTTAAATGGGAAATGGGCTTCAGTGTGAAAAACAAAGAAGAAAAATTATCTACACAGGAAAAAGGGAATCTACAGTTGAGTCAGGAGGTTGCAGTATGGAAGAATGTGACACAGACAAGGAAGGGAAAGAGCAGTGAATATTTGGACAGCTAAGTAACAGGTATGAGGCTCTTTCTAAACAACAGAAAGGTGGTCCTATGAGGAGAAAGGAGCTGCTTGCTTTCATGGAATGTTGATGTAGAACCATGGATCCATTGAATATGAGATCACTGAGTTAATATCACATGAAGATATGAGAGGTTTTCCTGAGAGATATGAAGGCAACTGTTTGTTGACTATGTAATAACAATAGAGAGTTCTGCTGTCTTGCCAGGGAATGTATCCAGAATATCTCCTAAGGCTCTTTAAGCATGATGGCTACCACTCATTTCTGGTAATTCATTTGGTACAAATGATAACGGCAGAAGAAATACAGAAAACATTGCTTAAAAATTACAAAGTCTTGAGTAGGTAACTGTAAATATTAGTGGCACTAATGGTGTATTCATTACTACTGTTCACTGAAAGTAACGGCTCCAGAAGAAAAAGAAGGCTAATTTGGGAAATCAATAATTGGTTAAGAAGATGGTGTCTGAGGATGGTATTTGGATTTCTGGTCCATGGTTTGAAATATAGCAATGAAGCACACCTAAAATGGGTTGGTAAGAATTCATTTGTGTGTAATATTGAAAAAGTAACCAAAAGGATTCTAAACCAAAAAGTAAGGGAGAAAGGGAAGACTATGTCCATGAAGCTAAATACATTACAGGGTAGTTATGTGGTCAGAAGAATAACAGTACAAGTTTCAGAAATTCACAATGATCTAAATATAGGAAGCAAATCCACCAATAAAACTAAAATGCAGTAGATTCATAGTTACAAATGTCTACGCAAGAATGAACAAAGAGTGGGTTCAAGAGAAATAGATACAACCATTTGGAACATCGCCAAATGAATAGAAGAAAATGAGAGTTCTGACAATATTTTATATAAGAAATATATATGAATTTGAATTAGCACGTACTCATTTTGTAATTATCCAGATAGGTTTCCAATATCCTAGTGATTTTCATAAATCAAAGAACTCTTTAGTGGTACGGGGTACAATGTCAGTGTTTAACTAACTGCATTCTACTCAAGTATCTTGTTTGAAAGTAATAACATTTCATTCCATTAGCTAGAAATGCAACTGGCTGTTTAGAGCAACATAAAAGAAATGACTATAATTGGAAATTGTTGCATCATCAGAGTATAACTATATCCTATTGATATATCTTGGTTACAAATAATATTTTACTCTGTTAGCTAAAAGGAGATATATTTAACCAAATAGAGCAATACAAAACTAATTGGAGCAAATTAGTAAGACTTTTGACAATTCATTCTACTATGCACATAATTCCAGTATTCTAGCTATTTACATCAATCCAAAATCAATAAGAACTCTCCCTTGAGACTTGTTTCAATAGAATAACTCTTTTCTACTTCATTATCTCATTTCTAAGTGCCAATGATTCATTTTATTTGCTATACGTAGCTCCATCTAGTTATTTGGAATACATAAAATTAATCAGATCATTCTACTTGTGCTTTTGACCACGTATTCTGTCCAAATTATGTGCATGATTTCTAGTTTGGAATCTAGTCCCTTAGATTCCAAATAAAAAAATTGGCTTAGAGCCTGGTGTGCTGTGGTCCATGGGGTCACGAAGAGTTGGACATGACTGAATAACAACAACAAATCTATTTATATCACTCCGACATCAACAGAAACTTTCTAGTGGAAATTGGTACTATGTAAGTGTGTAATTGTATTCCATTTATCTATAGTATTTCCTAGTAGGTCTGTCTAGTAATAAAAAAATACAAATCCATCCAGCTATTTAGAATAGTACAAAACAAATTAGAACAATTTAGTTGTTCTTTTAATAATGTTGTGTATATGTTAGAATCATGATTTCTCAGTTGCATTTATCTTCCTAATTTTACAAATGGGTTTTTCATTTCTATTTCTAGTTTTCTGGCTTTTTTCATCAATCCAGAATTAACAGGAAATTGATAGTGCTAAGTAGTACAGTATATAACTCTATACTGCTTATGCATGATTTTCCAATAATAATCTTCCATTCCATTATCTAGAAATAGGTCAAGCTAGATGTTCAGATCAAATAAAAACAAAATGAAGCAAGGCAGTTGGAGTTTCAGCAACACTTTAATTTTAAATAATCTATGTGATGATTTCTAGTTAGCTTTCTGGCTACTATTGAGATCCTCCAGCAAGGTTTCAAGGACACTATGTGCAACAATTCAACATAGAAAAATAATTCTCTAGGGGCACTTGGTGCAATGTAGGTATATAACTGCATTTAACTTAAGTATCTCATTTTCAACTTCCAATATGTTACTCCATTGGCTGGAAATTGATTTTTCTAGCTACTTGAAGCAATACAAAATGAGGTATAGCAAAGAAATTGCTCTTTCCATTAGAAAGTCTTAATAGTTACATTATTTATAGCCATTTAGCTAGTTTTTGAATAATTACATTGGGTTTCTCCAGCTATGTTCCTGATATTTTACCCATCTGCATCAATTCCAAACTACTGGGAACTCCCTGGTAGGACTTGGTATATCACCAGAATATACCAGTTTTACGTATGGTTTCAAAACAATTATTTCACTCCTATAACTAGAAATAGCTTCTCCTAGATATTTAAAATAATACAAATTAGAGCAAGCTACTTGCAGTTTTGACCAGATATTATATTTAAATAGTGCACCTGAATTCTAATTACCTGACTTCCCAACCCTGATATTGGAAATGTCTAGGAATATTTCCAGTATTCTCATAATTTGCATGAATGATGCCTCAAAAGTAAATCTATTGTGGGGATTGGTGTAATGTTAGTGTATAGCTGTATCCAAACCAAGATACTTAAACATCTTTTTTAAAGGCACCAATATTTCACTCAATGAACTAGAAATAATTGTTCTCATTAGATATTGAGAGAAATACATATGAAAGTGAAGCAAACTACCTGAATTTTTCACAGTGTTTTCTCTTTAAGTTACGTGCATTAGCTGTCTGGCTTCCTTGTAGCTATAATTTTTTTTCTCCACCGTTTTTAGTGTTCTAAATATTTTATCAATCCAACAATATAAGAAATTCTATTGAGAGAGGGCAATATTGTTGTCATCATCCATCTTAAATTGAATGTATCATTACATTCAACTTGTTTGCTTTGAGGTATTAATATTTTACTCCATTAAATAGAAGTATAGCCATCTAACCATTTATAGCAATATATGACAAATTGAAGCATTTGAGTTTTTCTTTCAACCATGGATTCTATCTGATTTCTACACAATATTTCTAAGTAACTTTCTAACTTCCTAACAGAGATTTTGACTGTCCCCAGGTAGATTTCCAGTATTTTAGCCATTTAAATCAATCTAAAATCAATAGGAACTCACTAGTAGGAACTGATACATTATCAATATGTGCTGCTGTAATGGCCTGCCCCGGTGGAACTTCAGTGAAAGCCTCAGAAGAGGTTAAAACAGAGGAGGCCTTGAAAGGTAAAGCAGAAAGCCTTCTGTTGTGAAATGAATATTTCCTACTCTACAAAGGATGGGAAGCTTGAGTACCTTCACGGCACCTGAAGGTTCTAGCAAGATAATGAACAGGGCACAGTCTCATCATTGTCCCTAGCCATTCAACTGAAGACACATAATAAATAATGTAGATGAAAATGATGGAACAGAAACCAAGCAATAAGGAGTGTTACCAAGGGAAGGCTCTTTTGAGAGAGAAAGAAGGGGCTCCTGTCTGGAGATGACAAACAACCTCAGAGCAGATTTTGAAAGAATCAAAAAAAAGAAAGCTTCTGCTGGTCCTAACCTAAGGGTCTTTGTTGCCCCAGCTAAAAGAGCTTTGTAACACTTTAGCTGAAGAGAGCATAATGTTGCCCAGCTTAGCCAGTGGCTGACTAAGGGAAAAGGCTCTGACTGCCCTTTGAAGAGTGAGAATAGGAGACCAGCCAATTGACCTTTTTAGTAGTGACTCTGAACCTTGAGAAGGGTCCAGAAACTGAGAAGCCTGTCCTTACAGCGGGTATCCAGCCAAGCACAGCTTGCCTGGCCCCAAAAAGCGGGCACTGCTCACCAACAGTGGAACTTGGTGAGAATCCAGCACAGTCACTGAAGGATCTATCTGACCTGTTCCAGAAACCAAATAACCATTCTTGCCGACACCAAACTCCAGGAGGAACAGGACCAGCTGAGTCATGGTCCACAATGTCAGTGTATAATGATATTTTGCTTTGGTATCTTGCTTCCATATAATATTTGAACTAAAAAAAGATAACCATCTAGCTATTTAGAGTAATACAAAAGAAATTTGTACATGATTTCTAGTCAGCTCTCAGACTTCCTAATATTACTAATAGGATTCTCCAGTTAACATTCTCTTGTTCAAGAAATTTGCATATATTAACATCAAAAGGAACTTTTTACCTCTAGTGGGACTTGGTGCGATATCACTGAGTAACTATATTATAATTAAGTATCTCATTTCCAAATAATGATAATTCAATCCACTATCTAGAAATAAGTAAATGCTTCTAGCTGTTTAGAGAAATATTAAGAAATGGGAACAAATGTCTTAGACTGGAAATAATGTATTCTATCTTACTTATGTGCAGATTTCTACTTAGCCATTAGTTTCCTAATAGTAAAACTGGGTTTCCAATGTTCTCTTGCCTTTTATAGCAATTTAAAAATCTATCAGAACTCTCTAGTGCTTATTGGTGCAATGTCAGTGTATAACTTTATACCACTTATGCATTTTGTTTCCAAGTAACGTTATTTCACGCTGTTAACCACAAACAAAACCATCTAGCTATTTAAATGTATGAATTTTGGAGTCATCTGTATCGAGTGGATAATTGAATAACTGGGAACTGATGAGAATACTAAATAAAAGAGTACATAGAGAAAAAAAGAAAAGGGTCCAGGACAGAGTATTTAAAGACATCTTCAGTTCATTGGTATGAGATGGATGTAGATGCAGGAAATAGAGACTAAAGAAGAGAAGTTAAGGGGGCAGCTAGGTGGTACAGTGGATAGAGCACTGGCCCTGGATTCAGGAGGACCTGAGTTCAACTCCGGCCTCAGACACATAACACTTACTAGCTGTGTGACCTTGGGCAAGTCACTTAACCCCATTGCCTAGCCCCCCCCCCCAAAAAAAAGAGACAGAGAGAGAGAAGTTAAATAAGTAGGAGGTGAACTTAGAGAGACAACAGTATCAAAGAAATCTGGAAAGGAAGCCATTGTAGGCAATGGCATAGAGCCAAGGGTTGGAATGTGCTGTGTGAAAAATAGTAATTAAACCAGTTTGACTAGAACATGGAGTACATGAAGGGGAGTAAAGTCAAAGCCTGGAAAGACAGGTTACAGTCAACTTAGAATGGTTTCGAGGGCCAGCAAGAGAAATTTTTACATTTGATCCTAGAGAGAACAATGTCGTTCCTAGACATGATAGTTAAAGCATAGGAATGAATGATATTGTTGAGAAAGAATAAAAACAGAGAAGAGAGATCCTTAAGAGTATGTGCCTTAAGACTTCAGGACAGGTTCAAGAAGCTAGTGAAGGACATAGGGAAAGCGAGAGAAGTAGCTGATACCAGAGAATATAGTGTGTCAGAAGGGAAGATAGGAAAGAGTATCTAGTACAGAGATGAAAGTATTACCAAATCTTGCAGAAACACCAACAAAGGTGAGGAGATACATATATACATACATACACAGACACACACATGAGTACATACATACATGCATGTATTTATGCATAAACCTATGTGTACTCGTGTGTGTGTGCACACATATGTATGGATTTGGTGATTACTGTCATTATGCCTCAACAACCACCAACATACTAAGTTTAGTAGACCAATAAAGGGGGGAGTGCTGAGGACATGGAAGTCAGATATGATAGGGTATAGGAGAAGTGGGGGAGTTAGAGATGGGGTAACTTTTAAAAATTTAGCAGTAAAGGGGAGGAGAAAAATAGAACAGCATATGGATGGGGTAGAAGAATCAAGGATAACTAAAAAAAATTGTAGATAAATAGGATGAAGCTAACACTGGACAAGGAGAAACTATCTGAGAGATTGCTAGAGCCAAGGCCTAAATGAAGTGGAAAGGAATTATGCAGATAAAATGACAGTTCTGTCTTTTTGGCAGAGCTACAGTTCACTCATTCTGAAATATCCAAGCCCTGTATTTTTAACTTTGCATTTTCAGGAAATATCTGTCTTAAGAGTTGCACAACTCAAAACAGCTCAAAGCCTGTTGTTCCCTGGAGTGCACGTAGCTGATATGTATGCAAATTGGTGGGAATTATGAGAAGCAAAGAAAGGATCTCAGAAGAAAAGACTTGGTAGTAAAGGCTTTTCTAATAACACAATTCTTTCTGTCGTTAGTTTAGTGTTTTTCAAATTTATTTTGGATATTATTATTATTACTGGTTAATTTTGGGGGGGATGCAAAATATGAACTCATCATAATATTTCTATTGGGGGGGTAAAGAAGTTATATAAAACATTATGTATATGTATTTACATGCGCATCTATAAATTGTAAATGTCTAAGTTATCCCCAAGTTATTTCAATCTCTATAAATATCAGTCAGTTGATAAACATTTTTTCATCACCTACTGTGTTCCAGGCACTATGCTAAGCTCTGGAGATACAAAGAAAGATAAAAGACTTTTCTTGTTCTCAAGGAGCTCACAGTCTAATGAGAGAGACAACATGCAAATAACTTATGTATTGTTGACCCTACACAGAGTTTGTTCTAAGAAAGAGAGAAACGAATTAGGTCATGTCCATGTTTTTAATTTCTCTCACAAGCTGGTTACATGCATTGCATAGGAGTTACAGTTCAGAACTGGTTCGATTTTGGAGTTGCTGATATCACCCCGCCATCATTCTACCTCCTGACAGAGGAAATACTTGTTCTATCAGATCACCCCCCAACCATACTGGACAACTGCCAGCCTTGGGCTATCTAGGCAGAAGAATCCATCTCCACCCAAATCTGAGCAGCTTCCAATACAATCTCATTATCAGTAATGTCCTTCTGAAGAACTTTAGAGAAGGGGGCACTGGGGGAAAGCTCTGAGAAGCATTTTTCACAACCATATCCAGCATAAATTAGAAATAATCAATGCACTAGAATGAAGAGGAATCAAGAAAAGGTTCTCATCAAAGATTGAATTTTAGCTTGGATTTGGAAGAAACCATAGAAATCAGGGGTCAGAGATGAGGAGGAAGAGTATTCCAGGCATGTGGAATAACCAGTGAAAATCGTGAGAAACGACCTTTACTCAGCTCAGTGAGGGGTGTGGTATATAGGGAAGGTCAGACTTAGATAAAATGATGAAGTAGGCAAAATCGACTTCTGTTGCCCATTCATTTTTCCATTAGGTTCTTTTTCTTCATTCTGGTTGCCCACCTGAATAGCTTGATCCTATTTTGTGTCTCATTTCTTCTATTGCCTGCTAAAAGATTTACTCACAAAGTATTTCTTAGAAGATTTTTCGGTTTGGTACCTTTAAGTGGCTATTTGGATTTTAATATCTTGAAAAAAGAAAAGCTTTCAAGAAACAAGGAAATCACAGAATCCAAGTGTTGGAAGGGATATCAGAAGTCATCTAGTACAACTCAAATAGTGGATTCCATGCCATTTCATGCTTATATCATGTGTTGATATTATTTCATCATGTATAGTACATTTAATCATAATGTAGTTTTCTTTTTGTCTTTCTAAAAATAAATTTTATTTTTTTAGTTGTTAAGCATTTTTCCTCTGTTGTTATTTTCCCTCTTTCCCACCACCCACTTTCTTGGGGGAAAAAAAAGGAAAACAAACACTTGCAATCAATAAGCATAGTCAAGAAAAACAAATCCCCACATTGGCCTACATTTTCCATCAAAATTGCTGTTTGGTTTCACTCCACAGAATATCATGTCTCCAGCTGGATAGGCTGATCACTTGATATCTCATTGCCACACAGATTGACTCAACTTTTGATAGTCAACACCTTCTCATCACCCTCATTTGTCCATTTATCTTTCTCTTCTAATTGGAGGGCTGAGAGACTGGAGGGTGGACCAATAAACTCTTCCCAGATCAAAGAAAAAGGAAAAGTACACACACACACACACGTATACACACAAACACACACACACAATATATATACATATACACACACAAATATTTATTGTAATTCTTTTTGTGGTGGCAAAGAATTGGAAACTGAGAGGATGCCCATCAATTAGGGAATAGCTGAACAAATTGTGGATATGATTGTGATGGAATACTATTGTGCTGTAGGAAATGATGGGAGGGATAGTCTCAGAAAAACCTGGGAAGACATATATGAAGTGATGCAAAGTTAAGTGAGCATAACCAGGAGAACATTATACACAGTAACCAATATTGTAATGATGATCAGCTGTGAAAGACTTAGCTACTCTGATCAATATAATAATCCAAGACAATTCCAAATGACTCATTGAAAAAAAAAATACTATCTGCATCCAGATGGAGAACTGATGAATGCTGAGTGCAGATTGAAGCATATTTTCTTCACTTTTTTTTTTTTTTGCTTTTTTTGGGTACAATATGTCTAATATAGAAATGTTTTGCGTGACTTCACATGTATAATTGATATCATATTTCTTGCCTTCTCAATGGGTAAGGGAAGAGCTGGAAGGAGAAAGATAATTACAAACTCAAAATTTAAAAAATAACATTAAAATAAAGTGTAATTATTTAAAAAAAAAAACAAAAAAAATTCCTAAGGAAAAATAGTCCTCCTCCCATAACCCACTTTTACAGAGGGCTCAGAACTTTACATGTAATTCTCCATTTTCTATCAGCAGTTCTGCTTGGTTTACACTTCATGGAATATCACGCCCCTGCATGCATGCAAGTACTCCTTGGTATCTTCCCCTGTCCAACCCCTTTGCCCCCTTTTCAGCTCCTTTTTATGAATTATCTTCCCTCATTAGATGGTAAGCTCCTTTAGGACAAGGACTTTCTTTTTTATTTGTATCCCTAGCACATAGAGAGTGCCTGGCACATAGTAGATGCTTAATAAATGTTTATCAAATTGAATTGAATTGGCTGTGTCAAAAAATGTATATCTCATTATGTGTATTAATCTGTCACCCCTTTATCAGAAGGCAGGTAGCATTCTTCATCATCAGTCTTTTGGAATCATGGTTTATCATTGCATTGATCAAAATTCTCAAGTTTTTAAAAATTTGTTCAATTTTTACATTTTTGATGTTGCAATATAACATCAAAATATAGATAATGTTCTGTTTACTGCACATCAGTTCATAAAGTCTTCTCAGATGCTTTCTGAAGCCACCTTTTTCCTCTTTATCTGCTAAAACCACAGCTAGGTTTACTGTTGCCTTCTCTGAGATATTAATTGCTACCCTTTGCTTAAAAAAACCTGAATTATACTGTAAATTTTTATCCAGTTTTCATTTTTAACTTCATATGAATTTTTGTTTCAGGTGTTTCTTGTAAATGAAAGATTGTTAGATTCTGCTTTCTTTTTAAATGGATTATGTCTTGTTAGCATCTTTCTTATTAGTGAGTTATTTATATCCACTTCTATGGCTGTTAAATGTTTATTTTTCTTCATCACAATTCCGAATTCTTCCCTTCCTCCCTCTTTTATCTTTATGAAGTAACCTGATCATCACTAGTAAGCTCTTATTGAAGTAGCCTATTCCTATTCTTTTTCCTCTCTTTACTTCACCAATTCCAGCCTATAGTCTCTGATTCTTATATGTTCTTTCTCTTTTAAAGTACTGCTCTATGATCAACACTATAAGGCTGTTTTGTTTGATTTGTGACTACTATACATTACCTTTTCTACCCACATTTTCCTATACCTGACTATTTTTGAATTTGCTCTATGTTGATACTGAACTGTGTGTATGTGTGTGTGTGTGTGTGTTCAACCCTCCTTTGTCCAGTTCATACAAAATGGTGGTTCATGAAATACTCATTTCGTTTTCCAAATCTTCCTTTAAATATGGATACGTATCTTCTCAAATACGTCATTTATTCAAGATAGTAGGTCCATTTCTATTCTATCTCATTTCTTCCCTATCATATTTCTTTCCCTTCTTTCTTCTTTCCTTGAAATACCAGATGAACAGAAAGTAAACCATGCCTAACCTTTGTCTTTGACTCATTTAACTTCCTCTGTGACCCTTGAAGAGAATAAGATTCTAAAAGGATACTTACTTATCTTTTGTCCTCCATTAGAATACAAAAAAATTATCATTATTTTGCTTTTCCAATTGGCCAAATATATTTCCTTTTTCTAATTCTCAACTCATTTGTTTGCATTTCAAAGTTTCTGCTCAGATCTGATTGTTTTTTAAAATTAGGTATATTTGCAAATTAGGTATTTATTCTATTAAAAGTTTATTTTTCTTTCTGTAGGATTATATTTAGTTTTACAGGATTAGTTATTTTTGATTGTAAACCTTTTATGTTTTGTTTTCAGATTATCACATATCATGATTTTCTCTTCTTTATAGTTGTTGCAGTTGAGTCTTGTTTTAGATTCTTTCTTTGTCGTTCATTTTTCAGTCATGTCTGATTTTTCATGATCTCATTTGGGGTTTTCTTGGCAAAGATACTGGAGTGGTTTGCCATTTCCTTCTCCAGCTCATTTTATAGATGAGGAAACTGAGGCAGATAGGGTGAAGTGACTAGGGTCACACAGCTAGTAATTGTCTGAGGCCAAATTCAAACTCAGGAAGATCGGTCTTCCTGACTCCAGGCCTGACACTCTATCTACTGTGTCACCTAGCTGGCGGATAAACACACATATAGTCTTTATATGCTATGCATAGGACATTGTGCTAGGAAGAAAATTACTTATTTTGTCCCTGTAGATTCATTGTCTATATTACAACTAATTTATGACTGGTTGATATCTGATCTTACCTTGTATAAGATATTGTCCCTTTCATATTTAAGCATTTTGATTGTTGAAAAGGGCAGAAATGAACTTTTAGAGCAGAAAATAAACTGCTTCATTAGGAAAAATAATTAGTTCAACTTCTAAAGGACATAAAATATTATCTCTTTCATGTAAAGAACAGCTTGATTGTGAACAACAATGTACAGAGGAATAAAAATCCATGTGTCAAGAAATAGTTTTTCCATAAAATGTGAAACACAGATTGGGAGGAAGAACCAATAGAAAACTAATTACAACTGTTTGAGTATATAGAAATGATGAAGACTGCAGAGCATTTTGGTCTCTGGGCTCATTAGCATGTAGTAACTGTTTTTAGAGCTTAAGAAGGTCAAACTCATGTAGGGTTAAAATCAACGCCTTTTTGGAGACCAGGGGATGATCAAATAAGGAGTGTTAGTTTCATAACTAAGAGTTGGATAGATTTTCTGAATTTAGTTCATAATGGAAAGATAAGTTATTGAGCAGTAAGAGTCTCTGATGTACCCCAGGAAGGGGTATGCTGAAGCCAGCTCTTGAAAGCCAATTGTTAAATTTTTAGTGTGAGTATTTACAGCTAGGAAATCCACAAATGCTAGAAATCAGGACTTTATTTATTATTTTGTTGATTTCTAGACTTACCAACGTGGTGGAGAAAATATTATTAATGCAGGTTAAACTAAAAAGTATTTTGTAGGAACATTTTTTTTTCCTGGAGAGCTGGTAGTTGAACATTTATCATCCTACCACTTGCTCCAGGACATTTATTATTATTGAGATAGTTCTGTTCCCAGTAGGAGCAGGAGTAGAAAAAGGAAGGTAACAGAAGAAGATTAAGAAGACAGAAGCAAGCGTAGCCAGCTAAATGGAATGCTTTAGCTGTGATACTTGGGAAGCATGGGATTGACAAGGCAAAGGCTGAAGCTATTTCAAAGAGAACTGAATTCTATCTATTGACCTGTGGTTTCACCTGCAATTTGAGAGAGATAAAACCTCTCAGAAGTACTTGGTTGGCCCTTTGCTGACACCCTCTAGTTTAAGAGAGAAAAGCAAAAGGGAAAGACCTTCTGTTTTTGTCATAGAGGTGTGTGTGACAAAATCAGCAGCAGTCATTATGATAGTTAGCTTTGTTAAAAAGGAAATCTCCAGGTATGGGTAGAGGGGTAAATCCAGACATTACTGTGATGTTAAAACAAAAGGCATAGAAGAAAAAAGGTGGTGTAATTAAACGGCTACCTCAGGTTTCCTTTCCTTCTCTTGATGAGATTCAGTAACTTTGCCTAGTCTAAAACATCTAAAAATAACTTAGATATTGAAAAAGTCTCAGAAGAAGAGCTCTTGACAAAAGAATTTTTTACATACTATCAAGTAGTATCAAGTAGTGGGCCACAATTATGTAGAAAAAAAAAAACAACTGACTCCATTCTATAGGTATAATTCCTAAGGGATTAATTCTTTCCAAAAAAGAGACTGGTAGTTATCCGTATTATTTAATTCTTACTAACTGTGCCAAGTTCAGGTGTTTCTATGATGCCAAAGAACTATAAAAACTGATATTTTTGTTGTTGTTCATTTGTGTCTGACTCTTCCTGACCCTATTTGGGGTTTTCTTGGCAAGGATACTGGAATAGTTTGTCATTTCCTTCTCCAGCTCATTTTACAGATGAGGAAACTGAGGCAAACAGGGTTAAGTGACTTGCCCAGGGTTTCACAGCTAGTAAGTATCTGAGGCCAGATTTGAACTCAGGAAGATGAGTCTTGCTGATTCCAGGCTCAGTACTCTATCTACTGCACTATCCATTGCACCACTCAGCTGACCTTAAGTGCTCATAGTCCCCTCTAAATTCCCGCTTCTGGTGCTAAAGCACATGTCAATAACCCAAGTTACTGTCCTTCATATAGGAAAGAAAGTGGGCCAATGAGAGTGAGAAAAAAATGAATAGACAGTCCAAAGGCTGCTTTAATATCTAACATAGAGCAAGAGAAGACAAGTCCCAAAACATTGGATAGAAGATGTATGGAAAGACATTAGCAACACTTGCACAGAAAGAGAAACTTCTTCTTCCTGACTTAGCCCTATCCTATTGACTCCACAGTCTACTCTTGGTAACCTAATGGTTTCTAGGAGTCTATTTTCCCTGTCAGATGGATTTGATTCTAAAAGTTGATCTGTGGCTATGCTTTGTACTACATAAACTGGGCATAAAAGTCACTAGCTACAACTCTCAGCATACATGTCCTTGAATATGTCCTTTGTGCCATTTTTCTTCTGCAAATCATCATGGTAATACATTGCAGCCTGTTTCTTATCTACTCTGCATCTTTCAATTGCCTTTTGAATCACTTTCAATTTTGAGTCTTTTAAATTTGTGGTACTCTACGATTCAGAGCCAGATAGCATTATGTACAGAATATTGGGGAAAAAAAGATGGATTTTTGAGTCAGGGAGCAGCTTTTGAATCATTGAAAGTACTCCACAATTTCACAAATGTAATTAAGCATGCTTTCCTCCTTCTCCAACTTGATTATGCAACCAGTTCATTATCCTTCTGCATGCTTGTTCAAAATACACAAATGATTGACCATCTCACTGCATGATCTGGACAATGTACATTTTTTATCCACTTGAGTTTCACTATGTGGATGGCTGGGCTGATCTCTGCTAAGTGATCATGATGTCATAGAAAATGGTGTAATGTTCTGGGCTTTTACACAATCAGTCAGTCAGCTAGCAAATATTAAACACATACTATGTGCCAAGCACTGTGTTAAGTACAGAAAGGCAAAAACAAACAAAAGAAAAAACAGTCCACGCTCTCAAGAAACTCACAGCCTAATGGGAAAGACGGTATGCAAACAATTATATATACAGCTATTCAATTATACACACATATACACACCTACATATATATATGCATATATATGTCCATATATGTATATATACAGCCAACTATATATGCATATATGAACTATATATAGAAACTATATAACCAACTATATATATGTGTGTGTATACATACACATACACAAGATATATACAGAATAAATTGGGGTCATCTCAGAGAGAAGGCACAAAGATTAAGGACATCTGGGAAAAGTTTCTTGCCAAAAATAGGACTTTAGTTGAGGTTTGAAGGAAGTCAGGGAAACTAGAATGTGGACATGGGGAGGGAGAGCTTTCCAGGCATTGAAGACAACCTGTGAAAATAGTCAGGTCATGCAGCGTCTTACGTAAGAAATAGTAGGGAGGTCAGTATCGTTGAATCACAGATTATGTAGAAAGGAGCAAGGTATAAGAAGACTAGATAGGTAGGAAGGACCTAAGTTATGAAAGACTTTAAAAGCCAAACAGAGGCTATTTATCAAAATGGGATATTTGATCCTGGAGGTAATTAGGGAGACACTGGCATTTATTGAACAGGGAGGTGCTATGGTCAGATTGATGTTTCAGGAACATCAGTTTGACAAGTGAGTGGAAAATGGGTTGGGGTGAAGAGAGACAAGGTAGGGAAACCAACCAGCAGCAACAGCGATAATCCAAGTACAAGATTATGAGGTCCTACACAGAGGTTTTTGCAATATAGAGGAAAGATGGGAGAGTATAAGAGATGTTTCAAAGGTAGAAATGACAAGAATTGATTGCATATGGAGCATAAGACAGGGTGAAGAGTTGAGGATGATACCTAGGGACTGGACCTTCTCAAGAGTTTTCTTCAGGTTTGATTTAAACAATTGTGTCTGGGAGAAAGCTATAACGAGATTTGAAGAAAGACACAGACAGATGAGGAGGGGAGGGGTCAGGTCCTCTGTTAAAGGAGAGAGTGATGATAGGTAAGTTATAAGAAACCAAGGGGCCAGACAGTATAGATAGGAAAAGGAGGCAGAGGATTTTTGTCAGAATCCAGAATCCAAAATCCAAAGCTTTCTGCTTCCAGATTGAATAATAATGTTTTGTGTGTGTTTAGTAAAATTAAATCTTTGTGTGTGTGCGTGCGTGTGTGTGTGTGTGTGTGTGTGTGTGTGTGTGTGTGAGAAAGAGAGAGAGAGAGAGAGAGAGACAGAGAGGTATTTGGGGTTAAGTGACTTGCCCAGGGTCTTACAGTTACTACGTGTCAAGTGTCTGGTCTGAGGTCGGATTTGAACTCAGGTCCTCCTGCAGGGCCAGTGCTATATCCACTGCGCCACCTAGCTGCCACATAAATTTAAATCTTCATGAGCTCCAATGCATTGAGTTGTTTCAGTAATGTTTGACTCTTTGTGACCCCATTTGGGGTTTTCTTGGCAAAGATACTGGAGTGGTTTGCCATTTCCTTCTCCAGCTCATTTTACAGATGAGGAAACTGAGGCAAACAGGGTTAAAGTGGCTTGCCCAGGGTCACACAGCTAGTAAGTGTCTGAGACTGGATTTGAACTCAGGAAGATGAGTCTTTCTGACTTCAGGCCCAGCACTCTGTCCACTTTCCCACCTGGTTGACTTCCAACCTATTAGCCCCCACCAGAGCTGTAGCATGAGGTGGGAAGTAGGGATGGGATCTAGTTTTTGCTAAGGCTCTGTCCTCATCTTGTACAAGGTGTTGAAGGAGAAAGCAAAACCCTTCATTTTACAGATGAAGAAACTGAGGTCTTAAGTGATCAAGGTTGCCCAAGTAATAAATGGAGAGAATTCAAAGCCAGTTCCTCTTTCCTATGGCATAAGTTGAATTCCTGCATGTTATGTTTATGTCTATGAAATTCTTCTTTAGAGTTCCATAGATTCAGGAATATTTGTAATAAACTTTTACAATATTTTACATAATCTGTATTCAGTTCTGTAGGAGAACCAAAGGTCATGGCAGAAAAAGATTGAAAGGATTTATACCACCCAATCAGAAAACCATTTTCCTATATTTAGTGGTAGCTTAGTTCTAGCTCAATTCTGTGACATCACTGATAAATCAGAAAGAAAATGAATTAAGTGGAGGAGCTGAAGAGAAATTCTGAGAATGAGATGTGCAGCAGCATTCTAAAAATACTGGCCGGGACCAATATACTGACATCAGAGCATTCTCTATAGAATTAGCCACAGATAATAAAGGAACAAGGCACCTTTTTCTCATAAAAACAAAGCATTCCCGTAACAGCACACCATTTTCGAAAATCAAACACAAAGAGACCTTTACAGAGAAAAAATAGTTGATGGAAATTTGTACGTATGTTTACATAGGCCGTCAATGGAGTCTTTACAAATACTCGACTTAAACAGGACTGCTTAAGGTAGAGTTCCATTACATAAATTCTCTTACATTCTTTTAGTCCTATTGCATAAGTCTGTTGGGAAAAGCAGCATCAATAACAACAGCAATGACCCATTGGCCCTACAGAAGACCAGGGTTCAAGTCCCAGCTTTGTTGGCACATACTAGTCAACTGGCCCTTAGGAAGTCATTTCTCTGAGAATGAAGCTCTTTGAGCTTTCGTCTCCTCTTCTACAAGGGAACCTGAAAAGTCTTAGTGCAGCCTTAGGCTGCCAAAGTTTAGTAAGGGACAATCATCCTTGCACTTCAATTATAAAGAACAACAATGATATCCAAAGAAGAGATCTGCAGAGAGGTGGGAGGTCCAAGGGTGTGGAACACTGCGTATGATGTATTGATCAATTATGCTGATTTTTTCTTTTTTTTTTCCTTTAAAAAAAGTCCCTCATTATAAGGGATTGTTCTCTAGAACAATTGCCTCTAGGCGAAGAGAGGAAGAAACTTAGGTGATATAAAACGAAAGATATCATGAAAAATATATCTTTAAAATTGCGAGCAGGCAGATTTCAGAAAAATCTGGAAAGATTACATGAACTGATACTAAGTGAAGTGAGCAGAACTAGGAGAACATTGTACTCAGTAACAGAAACATTGTGTGATGATCAACTATGATAGACTTATCTCTTCTCAGCAATACGATGATCTAAGACAATTTCAAAAGACTCACGATTGAAAATACTATCCACATCCAGAGAAAGAAGTATGGAATCTGAATGCAGAAGCATATTCTTTTCACTTGTGTGTGTGTGTGTGTGTGTGTGTTTCCTTTTGTTCCATTTCTTCTTTCACAACATGACTAATGAGGAAATATGTTTTACATGATTGCACATGTATAACCTATATCAGATTGCTTGCTGTCTTAGGGAAAGAGTTAAGAAGGAGGGAGGGAGAAAAATAAAATGGAGGTTGAAAATTGTCTTTACATGTAATTGGAAAAAATAAAATACTATTAAATAAAAAACTCCATCTTTAAAAAACAGTACAATGCAACCTATATCAGATTGCTTATCATCTCAGGGAGGAGGGAGGGTAGAGTGAAAGGGATAAAATTTGGAACTCAAAATAAAAAAAGAATGTTAAAAATGGTTTTTCCATATAATTGGGAAAAAATAAAATATTATTTGAAAATAATACAGTGTCCCAATGTCATTGTAGTTTGAAGCTTTCATAAGCCCAAAACTACACTAATGCTTTTGGAATACACTGTATTTGCCCTTCCTACGTCACATGTGAAGAGGAGTTGCAAATTGTAAAGTAGTAAGAAAAAAAAAGTGATTATAAGCCTTTCATTCATACAGATTACCACCCTTCTGAGACTTAGATGAGTTCCAGAAAATTGCCTAAGGCAGATAGAATGTAAGTGACTTGCCCAGGGTCACACAGCTAGTGGTAAAGGCCATGAGTTTGAATAGAGACTTCCTGACTCCCAGCTTAGCACGTTAACTGCTGCGCCAAGACGCTCTTTGGATCTTATTAGCACTATTGCTATCGTTCTGATTCTCTGAACCAAAGTTAGTCCATATTTTTCAGTTTGCTACATAGAACTAATAGCTTCTGCCTAAATTTGGTCTTGGGGCCCCATGTGTTTTTGGACAGCTGCAGTAACTCTAATCCAAATTTAGCAACAATTCTGCTTCAATGTTTTAATATTTAGAGCTGGAAGGGACCTTAGAGGCCATTCCCCTTTGTTTTATAGATGAGGAAAGTGAAGCCCCAGATTCAGGTAACTTGTTCAGGGTCACAGAGATAGAAACAGAAGTCCATCCCCACCTCCCATCCCCCACTGCATTATACTTGGATAGGGATGGGACCTGTGATTTAATTTAAATGGAAACCCTAAGTTGGTATGGCAAGACCTATTTAAAATATTGTTCTTGTGTTTTGTGGATCAATTTTATATTTTGATGAAGAGAGGGAGAGTAGGATGGA
Organism: Vombatus ursinus; assembly: GCF_900497805.2. NCBI lineage: Eukaryota > Metazoa > Chordata > Mammalia > Diprotodontia > Vombatidae > Vombatus > Vombatus ursinus. Next base: position 1,428,358 of record NW_020950098.1, read on the forward strand.
AAGTGGGTAGAAAGAAGGGGCAGAGAGAAAATGGGGAGGAGAGGGGAAAGAGAGAGAAAGGAGAGAGAGAGAGAGAGAGAGAGAGAGAGAGAGAGAGAGAGAGAGAGAATAGGAGGGAGGGAAGGAGTGGGAGAGGTAAAAGAGAAAGACTTTTCTCAAGGCTTTGTTCATTAATTATTTCTAGGTGGATTCACACCACCAGGAGTCTAGTTTCATTGGTTCAATAGTTTTCTTAATTTGAATTTTATTAATCTCTCCTTTGGTTTTCAGTATCTCTAATTTGGTACTTAATTGGAGATTTTTTACTTGTTCTTTTTCTAGTTCTTTTTTAGTTGCATGCCCTTACTCTATTTTATTCATGTAAGCATTCAGAGATATAAAACTTTCCCTAAGAATTTTCGCTGCATCCTGTAAGTTTTGGTATGTTATCTCATTATCGTCATTCTCTTGGATGAAGTTATTGATTGTTTCTATGATTTGTTGTTTGACCCATTCATTCTTTAGTGTGAGATTATTTAGTTTCCAATTAATTTTTAGACTATCTTTCCATGTTTTATTGCATCATGACCTGAAAAGGTTACATTTAATATTTCTGCCTTTCTGCATTGGATTTTGAGGTTTTTATGCCTTAGTACAGGGTCAATTTTTGTGTAATTGCCATGTACCACTGAGAAAAAGTATATTCCTTTCTATCCCCATTCAATTTTCTCCAGAGGTCTACCATATCTAACTTTTCTAAAATTCTACTCAACTCCTTTACTTCTTTCTTGTTTATTTTCTGGTTAGAGTCTGATTTCATTGGCTAGCATCTGGTTCATGCTGAACAGACCAGTTACATGGGGCAGTATCTCTCAAACTTTTTGGTCTTAGAACCCTTCATACTCTTAAATATTCTTGAGGACTCCTCGAAAAGCTTTTGTTTGTGTGGGTTATAGCTATCTACATTTATTATGTTAGAATTTAAAATATCTTAGTATTATTCGGAAAATAGTTGTGACCTGATAGATTCCCTGGGGATTTCCCAAGGGTCCCCAGACTACATGGTGATAACCACTATTATAAGAAACTCATAGGGGCAGCTAGGTGGCTCAGGGGATAGAGCACCAGCCCTGGAGTCAGAAGGACCTGAGTTCAAATCTGACCTCAGACACTTGACACTTACTAGCTGTGTGACCCTGGGTAAGTCACTTAACCCCATTGCCTAGCAAAAACACACAAACAAAAAAAAAGAAATTCATAAAGCAAAAACTCTCTCTACCAAAGTAGATTGGCACTTTCTAGTCTTAAAGAGTGGCCTAGATCACTGAGAGGTTAAGTGAGCCCCGTGTCACACAGCCAGTTCTTGAACCAAGAACCACGGTCTTCCTGGTTGGCTCTGAATACATTCCATCAAGCTATCTCTCTCTACTACATTTCCCCCTTTACTATTGAAGCAGGGGTTAAGTTGGCCAATAGGGACCATCCTAGGGGATATTCCCCTTGGACTTCCCCCGAAAAGTTCCCAGAATTACAGGCAACATGATGACTCAATGGATGGAAGAGTCATAGTTGACTGAGTTTATGAATGTTTTTGGCCATGTGATGGCCCTACTCTGAAAAGGCTTGTTACTGCAGAAAACTTTGAGTAGTGGTCCCTTAGTCTTATACTTTCTTTCTCCCCACCCTCATCCCTATGAGGTACTGTATCACTGTATCAATTAGAAGGGAGAAAGCTTCTAGAGAATCTCCTCTGGCTTCCACTATCTCCATAGCAAGTGCTGTGTTCCATCTCTAGTCTCCATGTGAGTGTCTTTGGTAGGGTAGGCTGTGTTCTTTTCCTGACCCTGCTATGGTTCCCAGCTTGAATTTAACTAGGTGAGCTGGTGCCTGAATCTCTGACTCTCTTTTCCCACATAGCATGGTAGAAAGAATGGTAGATTTGCAGTCAGGAAGATAGAGGTTCAAACTGAACCCTTCCTAGTTGTTTAATCCTGGGTAAGTCTCTTAACTTGCTTCCAAGCAAATCCCTAGAGTTTATTTACTAAGTCATCGACCCTGGAGCTCCTTGAATTAGATAGAAGGTGATATAAGATGTAATTAGATTTAAATTATTTGGGACTGGAGACTTGGGATCATGGATTGCAGGCAGGTTGTTCTTACTATTAGCTCATATATAAGGTAGTTAGGTGGTATAGTAAGTCAGGAAGTCAGTTCAACTATTGCTTCAGATAATCACTAGTCATGTGACCCTAGGGAAGTCATTTAGCATCTGCCTACCTTACATTGCTCATATGTAAAATGGGGATAGTAATAATGGAAGCTACTTTCCAGGGTTGTTGTAAGGATAAAATGAGATGTTTGTAAAGAAAGTGCTATGTAAATACTACTTTATTATTATTATTATTATTATTATTATATACCTTTACTTTCAAATGATAGAATCACAGATTAAGAGCTGGAATGAACATTTGTAAAGTGCTATGTAAACAGTACTTGTTTATCATCATTATCATCATCATCAACATCATCATTATATATCTTTACTTTCAAATGATAGAACCATAGATTTAGAACCAGAAGGATCCTTGTTGCTGTTTAGTCATTTGAGTTGTGTTCGACTCTTAATGACCCCTTTGGGGTTTTCTTGGCAAAGATACTGGAGTGGTTTGCCATTTCCTTCACCAGCTCATTTTACTGGTGAGGAAAGTGAGGCAAACAGGGTTAAGAGTCTTGCCCAGGGTCACATGGCTATTAAGTGTCTGAAGCTGGTTTTGAACTCAGGTTTTACTGATTTCAGGCCCAGCACTCTATCCACAGCACCACCTGGCTGGAACTTCAGAGAATATCAAACTCAATTCTTTCTTACAGAAGATGAAACTGAAGCAGACAGAAGTTAAGTTTTTTTGTTCCACGGTCAAACAACTGGTGAGTGTCAGAGATGAAACTTGAACCCATGTCTCTCCTTACTCCAAGTCTGGTCCCCTAGCTGTCATATCCCACTGCCTATCCCTTGATCATATTTGTTCTAAACTTCTCAGTGTGAGACCATATCTCAGAGTGATCATGGAGTTTTTCTAATCTAACTCCCTCAGTTTATAGATGTGGAAACTGAGGCTGGCTTAGAGAATTGAAATGTCTTTTCCAAGATCACAGTGATAGCATGTAGCAGAGCTGGGCTTCAAGCCTAGTTCTAATGCCATCTCTTTCTGTCTTACTGCATGGTTCTAGAAGATCTCCCTTAGTTGCGAAAATGGAAGCAAAAGAGTCATTGAAGAGTACTTTTGTTTACCGTGGATGGTTTTGTTTGCTGTGGATTTATTTCTTCCTGTCTAATCTTCCCTAACCAGCTTAAAAAAGAATATTTTTTTTATGTCATCTGTTTGTCATGTTTTGCAACTAGTTCAATTTGTTGGATTTTTTCTCCTGAATTGTCTGATTTTTCTGTCCAGAATCAGTGGTATCTATTTACCTAGTGCCCACTAGACACAGCTTGTAACAACCCCAAAGTTGAGTATAACTGAGATGAGAATATGGAATGTGAGAGCCTAGAAGTTAAAGGTGTGAAAGCCTGGATCTACACACTTCAAAATATTACTATAAAAATCTGTTCTCTCTTGGTTCCTATCTCAATCACTAGATGTCACTAAAAAATCTAATTAGGTACAATAGTTTTGTTTTTTTTTTTTAAGCTGTAGACAGTAAGCTCAAGCTTTAATCAAAATTAAGATTATGTGTCCTAAATAAAATTGGGCAGATTATCTGCTGTGACACAGTAGGCTAAAGTCCAAGAATCTGAATGAAGGTTCTTATAAATTAGCCGGAGTATGTGAAAAAGCTTAATCTTTGTTGATTAAACATAATCAGTTATTTATGTTTTTATGCTTTCCCCCATTCTCCTACTAATTTTGACTTCTCTGCTGCCTCTACTTTCAGTATCATAATTGGATTTGATATGGTCTGAGCACAAGAGATGTGAAATCCTAAGGAGAATGAGCAGGCAGTTTCTCAGTGGTTTTGATCAGCTTGAGTATTTTATTATCAAAACCAAAACTCTTTTTAGCATACCCGTTGTCTCAAGGAAAGGGTCCAGATTGTCTAAAAAGCAAAGAAAATGCACGCTGTCCCTGCCATTGGGACCTAATGCTCAAAATGACCTATTCTATAACGTTTCTGAACATTTTCTAAGCTTCTCAGAATGAAGGTGTTTGGAGAGTAAATCAGCACTATTCCTTTTATTCCCATGTATTTCTCCTCCTTGATTCCATCCCAGATGGACATAGAAGGCTAAAAACCATCTTTAATTGGTTTTTTAAAAGGGATCCTTTCTTTTGTCTGAAACAGTGTTCCTTATAGGAACTCTTCTGTGAGTAGGATAAATGCCCAATGAAATAAAAAAAGATAAACAGCAGTGAGAAATAAGCCCTGATGCTTTTTTTTCTGTAAAAATCCCCCCAAAACATGCCCACCATTGTCCGGTGAATTTACTCATCTGTTCCTCTGCCATACTCACTGTCATATCACATCAAGCCTAGATGGGAGGCAGCTAGGTGGTGTAGTGAATAGAGCACTGAACCTGAAGTTAGGAAGACCTAAGTTCTAATCTTATTGTGTGACCCTGGGCAAGTTTGCTTAACCTCAGTTTCTCCATCTGTAAAATGGGGATAATAATAACACCTACCTTCAAGGGTTCTTATGAGGATCAAATGAGACGATAATAATTGTAAAGCACTTAGCACTTTATCATGGTATAGTAAACACTACATCAAGGTTAGCTATTATTATAATGAAAAGTCCTGTTGGTTCTTCTGTCTCACAGAAGTCAAGGTCAGGACTACAATTTTCTCACATAGACAAGAGCCCCTGAACAGTGTGGCAGAGTAGACAGTGTGCTGGATTTGAAGGCAGAGAACATGGGTTCAATTCCTATCCCTGGCACTTACTACCTACGTAACCCTGGAAAAGTCTATATATAATGAAATGTATCTGGACCTCTGTTTCCTCATTTGTTAAATGAATGAGTTCATAGAATCATGCAGATTAGGAAGAAGAAGCCCAGGGTGGTTAAGTAACTTGCCCAAGATCACACAAAGGGTTCCTCATGGTCCTTTTCAGTTCTAGAATCCATGGTCCTATGATTCATCTTTGTGCCATAAGGCCATGAACTAGCTATAGCAGATCCTTTCAAGGTTTGAATGACATCTGTTAAGGTACCAACAATATTATGTGTATCTCTCATCCCTGGGCCATCCTCCTTAGCTTCAGAAAGGTTTGTCCCAGGAAGGTTAACCACCTTTTTCACCAAAAGAAATTCCTCAGAACAGTCTACTGAGGCAAAGAAAAGCTTACAATCAGCATCAGTGAGGGGAATATCAGATGAAATAAAGAGATGAAATCACAGATTTTTTTTGCATTTTTAAATAATTAACTGTTTCAGTTGCTACAAGGAATACTGTAAGGTCTCCCAAACTTCTACTGGCATATAATAATGATAATCATCATCATCATCATCATAACCTAGTTTGACACAGAGTTTTGCATTTTTCAAACACTTTAAATTCAATTTAACAAGCATTTAAGTGCCTAATATTCCAAAGGTTGTCCTGGGTGATGATGATAGTGAAAACAGAACAAAAACCAGACCCTGACCTCAAGGAGCTTATGTTCTATTAAGAATTTCCTTACAACAACCCTGTGAGCCTGATAGTACTATTATTATTCCCATTTTGCTCATGAGGAAATAAGGTTAAATGAAGGTTATGTGACTTGACCAAGGTCACAAGATTATTACACTTCCTCAGTAAACCCCTTTAAAAAAATTGTTAGATCTGTGGCTAATAGTAACTGAAATAAAGAATATGGATTGATTAAAAAATAATCAAACCCTCAGACCCTCCTTTTCTCTGATTGGAGAGGGTGGAAGGTGGGCTTCAGAGAGTTCCTCCCAGATTCTCCACTTAAGAAGGGGGCGCAGCACAGTCACCTCATCTTTTACTACCCAACTGTAGGTCTTCATCAGGCCCCTAGGCCAGGTATTCCCCCCCCACCCTTTTAGTTTCATTTTATGTGCCGTCTTCCCCATTAAATTCTGAACTCCCTGAATGAGCTCCTTGTCTTTTGCTTTGCTTTGTACTCAAGCACAGTGCTTGGCACACAGTAGGCACTTAATCAATGTTTATTGATTAAGGGTCAGAGTTGGGATCCACATCTTCTGACTCCAAGTCCAGGGATTTTTCTACTGCATCAGGTTGCCTTTAGACTTGATATAACAGGTTTCAATTGCTTGTCCCCAAAGAACTTCACCAATCAACCTCTTTCATGTCCTTTCAACATTTGATAAATTCTTCATCCTTAACTTTATTATAACATATGCTTGCAAGGAGGAATTAATGGGACAGTATCCATTGTTTTGGAGGCTGTCCCATAATGGATTTTAAAAAATGTATTCATTATGATGGAAGTCTTTACCAGAAGTCTAAGAATAGTCACATAAATACATGAGGGCAGAGAAGGGTAGAGGAAGAGGAACATTTAAACAATTTAAGACATCAAATAAACATTTCGAGGAAGGACACCATTGCAACCGATTGCTGCAAGGCTATTGACTTGCACTTCATATCCTTACAGGTATTGCTGTCTCAGAGATACGTTAGTGTATGGTTTTGCTGATTCCACTTTGCAGACAAGAAGAAATCGAGGCATACAGAGACTTGGGTTATGTTCATGTAGGCCTGGTAAATTAGCTTTGTTTGACTCAATTGACCAACTCAATGGATTTTTTAAAAATGAATCAGTTGTTTTATAGATCCAACCAAACTGACTAATTATTTGAGTATCCTTGAGATGCAGCCTAAATGACTTTTGCTGTAAGTTATTTGGTGAGTCAGTAGTAAAACTGGGGCTTTCTAATTTTGAATCTTATAGACTATGAGACCATGATACATGCCCCAATAGAGGAAAGCATGACTATTGCATGGGTATGTATTTTGCTGAGTAAGTGACCTTTTGTACCTTATTTATTTGAATGAGGTATTCCATTTTCAGCCCTTGATTCTATGTAAGGGAATTATTTGAATCATATTTCTTTAAATTTTTTAAACTAACACGCACTTTCTCTATCTCCCACCTACCCCTCCTTATCCAAAAAGAAAAAAAAGGAAAACGCTTGTACCAAATATTCATAGACAATCAAGACAAATTCACACCTTGACCATGACCATTGCCACATGACCATCTGGGTTTAATTCTGCACATTTAGTCCATCACCTCTCAGAAAGCAACTTGAAATTATGCCCCCAAAAGTTACTAAACTGTGTGTACCCTTTGACCCAAATATACTACTGGATCTATAACCCAAAGAGATCAAAGAAGGAGGAAAAGGACCCATATATACAAAAATATTTTTACTAGCTCTTTTTGTTATGGCAAAGAACTGAAAACCAAAGTCCATATTCTTTTAAAGGGGAAAAAAAGAATATGGCTTTTTCTCTTATGTGTGTCTGCTGACATTTCAATCTCAGTGGAATAGTGGGAAGGTCAGTTTCAGGTTGCTGACAGCTTCTACATTCTTCCATCCAGCTGGCTAGGCTCTTCTTGGCTCTTCTGTATCAGAATGGAAGTGGAGACAAGTCTTTATCTTTTGCCCCTGTCTCACCACTCACCATGGCTATTACTACTGGGTGTTGCTGGACACTCTTAAACAGCTGTTACTTGTCACATTAGAGGTGACCTGGCTGCATTTCAAAGGGAGACAGACTTCTGAACATTATAAGTCACCATTTTTCTGGCTGAACCACATTAGGAGGCAGACATGGAAACCAGTCAGTCACTTTGCAAATGGGGAGATGGGGCATTCCCAGGTGCAGAGAAAAGTTTATTTTGAGTGTTTCATCCTCTTTAACTTGGTTGGTTTGTCCCTAAGTGAGCCTTCCTAGGTTTACATCTGTAGGTATAACCACATGAGAATATGAAAAGATTATTGGCAGCTCCTAACTCAGAAAAGACAGTAGATTGCCAAGATCTGGAATAGGCTTCAGTATACAGGGTCACACAGCTAGTTATGTGTCTGAGGTGGGATTTATACTAGATCTTGACTCCTGATCAGTGTCTTACCCATTCCATGGAGCAGCTTCCTCAAAGTCATTCATCTGAATCATTCATGTTATGTTTTTGTCTGTTTGTAAACACACTCTTTAGTAACTGGGACCCTAGAGTAACAAAACATTGCATCAGGACTCATAAAGTAATTAAACCAATAAAGAAAAAGCCTGCTGAGTTAAAAACAAAGAATGAGTCTAAAACATGTTTTAAAAAACACAGTCAGAAAAGAATTAAACATTAAATAAATGTAAATTCTATTTTGCTAAGAAAGTAAAATATTAGCTGAATTACGTCTCACAAAGTCCCATTCTGAAGCCTTCTTGTGGCATGGAGATGACCCAGAGTTCTTGAAGGTTATTCCAACAAAGCACACACTTTCCAGGTGCCAAGCCAGAAAGGTTTTGAGTTAGGCGTGGTAATAGATTATATATCTATTGAGTGAAGACCAGACTAGCTAAGGTTGGAGAGATTCTTCAGCGAGTTGGCAGTAGGGTGATAAGCTTATCATTGTGGCCATAGCAACTGTTGAAAACCTCTTCTTAAGTCAAACATGGGTTGAGAATTCTGTTGACTAAAAGCACATCTGCAGAAATCCTAGATCTCTGAAATTACAAAATATCATTGGATTTCACTGTTTTTTCCTTCATTTTAAAAAAATAAACTTCATTACTATCCAAGCCCTGAGTAAAAGCTTATGTGTGAACTTGAGCAAGTCATGGTGGAGGGGAAAGAGTACTGGTTCTCAAGCTAGAGGATATGAATTCAAATCCAGCATCTGATGTGAACTACCTGTATGACCTTGAGCAAATAATCTATCCTCCTTGAGACTTCATTTCCTCATCTGTAAAATTAAGGGGTTCAACTAAATGGCCTTTGGGTTGCCTTCCAACTCTAGGTCTATGATGTTATGACAGATTTCTGCTCGTTGGTCAATAGCAGGATAATTAATTTATGGAGCTGTGATTTCCTTAGCATAGAAAACTCCCAGCGTGGAAATGCCAATGTAGATAGCAAGTAGTCTATGACTTAGTAGCTAAGTTTAGGGAGTACACTAAGGCACAGAGAAATTAAATTAAATTATCAAGAGTCGTACATAATAAGGGCAGAGATAGGACTTGAACCCAGGCTATGATAGGAGCAATATCTTTGATGTAGCCTGGGCTAGTTATTGCAACCCTCTCTCCCCAACCAAAAGTAGAAAAGTTCTCTTGAGACTTGCTTCGTCCTTGGGGCTAAAGCCAAATCATTGACATGACTTCTTAGTTGCCTAAGGCCCAGTCACATAGGTTAGACTAATGTTGTCCCTAAAATACAAGGAAGTTATCTTTGAGGCTTGTTTGGTTCAGTGGGCTAAGGCTCCACTCTTTGATGGGCTTCCGCATCACATGAGGCATAAAAGGCTAGCCTATCAGGAATTCAGTGCCCTTCAGAATTGATGAATGTCCAATAGGCTATGAAAGGCAGTGTGTTTTTCTGACCAGATGTGTTTCTGTATAGAGATGAGGGGGGTCTACATACAATCAAATGAGTGTCGTATCCTTGATGAATATATTTTCCATGCTATGGCTAAGGAAACCTCATGTTCTTTCTACAAGTCTCTTGGCTCTGGACATTTTCTCTGACTGCCCTCCATGTCTTGAATGATCTTTCTCCTCAACTCTTCCTACTGACTTCCCTGCCTTTCTTTAAGTCTCAATTAAAATTCCTTCTTTTACAGGAAGCCTTTCCCAACCCCTCTTTATTCTGGTGCCTCCCCTCTATTAATCATTTCCTATTTATTCTATATATAGATTTCTGCATATATAGATTTGTTTACATGTTGTCTCTCCTTTATGTTATAAGCTTTTTGAGGAAGGAACTATCTTCCCCCTTTTTTGTTTCCTTAACACTTAGCACAGTATCTGGCATATAATAATCACTTATTAAATGCTTATCAATTGATTGATCTACAAATGTCTCCTTTCATTTCCATCCCAAACCTGTAGCACCGGATCAGACTGAGGCAGGTCTGTCTTACAGTACAGACCTGTAGGATTCCAAACTTATCACTCTACAGTATATAACACTGTAGTGAGGACTCTCCCTCCTACAAACAGATCCTAAGAAATGTGGCTAATACTTCTCTAGAACCAGAAAAAAAATGGAAGAATCAGTTGAGATAGGATATGGTTATAGGTTACCAGAAATGGAAATGACAGAAAAGTTGAATTGTTTTTAAAATCTATGTAATCATTGGGAAATTGATGAACAGACACATACATAAAAATTTCAAAGACTTGGTTAACTTCCTCACACATGCACCAGTTTTGGTCTATGGATTCAAGCAAATCATTTGTCCTTCATACAAATGCCAGCCTAGAGAGCTTGGGAGTATTTCTATGCAAAGATAGTGATAGTCAACAGAAAATAATTATGTTTGACAGCAGAGTATTTAGTGACAATGAGACTTGGTAGACAAATTGGAGTCTTGACTTTAAAGTGGAATATCACTAAATCATTCAAAGATCATATATATGTATATATTTGTATATATATATATATGTATGTATTTATGCAATGAAATTGTCTTTTGAACTGACAACAATCTATTGACTCATATTTTGTCCAGTGCCAGGTTATTTGCTGCTTGCTAGTGATGGGTAGCAGTATAAGTATATATGCTTATATAAGCATATATATGCTTATATAAGCAGTATAATATATGCTAATATTAATTCAGCATTTGCTACCAGTCAGGGAAGACTAATATGGACACATGTTCCATCTCAAAGGCCACATGACATTGAAGCTATGGTGGTATCAAATTAAGGAGTGAAAGTAATATGTGATGCAGAATGACCTAGGGCACAATCCAGTGGAAATTTGACTAATGGCATTTGGGATTTCCATCAGACAACTTGCTGGAAGCATATGTAAACCTTACTTCATTGAACCAATATTCTCTGCCCCAGTAGTCTGTGGATGGCTGGTGACAACAAAAGGTGACTGATGGACCTTGAGAAGTGACAGAAATCAAGAAACAAAGAATTGATGCTAAAAGGCTCAAATTTCCTTCTCAGAAATACACCTTGCTATTAAGACAATGGCAGAAGCCAGAATTGTGCACTGAAATATTGTAATTGACTGTGACTGATCCCATCCATGGTACCAGTTCAGTTAGTGCTGCCCAAAGCACATCTCTATGCCCATGAAAACATTGCATGATGACTTTGGACTTAGGGATCAAGATAGGATCTGGGAGTTAATAAGGAATTGATTTTGTTGGTACAAGATGGTAACTGATGTCACTAAAAAGTGAAGATGTGCTTGCTGTGTGCAAAGGAAAACACTGCCAACTTGTGCTACATATTTAGGGAATACAAGTACTAGAAAACATATGGAACTTATTTTCATTTGACTTTTCCTTTCTGAAAGGAGCTTGCAAGAATATAGGACATGTATTAGGAGTTGACCATATACACAGGAATGCACAAGAATGCCCAACTGGGAGCCAGAAAGCATCTACAGTCAATAAAATGTTTTGGAAGAAACATTTCTCAGCATATGGATTCCCTGCCGGGATCTATTTTGACTAAGACAGGGACTTTGCTCTCAAAAGAGCAAATTCTTTAAGCAAATGCTAGCTTTGGCAGTTATCAATGCTTACTACCTTTGCAACCTTGACCTCTCTGGGACTCAGTTTCTTGATCTATAAAATTAAGGAGTTCGACAAGATGGTCCTGTAGGTACCTTCCAGCTCTCGAACTCTAATCTTGTATGCTTATGATATAAAACTACATAATACCATTATCAAGGTGACCCACAACTTGACTGATTTAACTTCACAGTGTTGGATGTGTTAGGAACATGGAGACAAGAGAAAAAAAAAAAACAAAACCTTATTGGAGTCAACATGTGTCATCTCTAGCACCACTTTACCAGGAAGTTGCCACAGGCTTTTCATCACACTTGCTGATGAATTTGTGAAAGGCATGCCTATCCATTGGCTTGAGTTTTGGAATCTAAAAGGATGAAGAATATGCAAGCACTCACAACCGGTATAACTGTGGGCTCAGAGAGACACTGAGAACTAGCCATGATTTCAGCTCAGAAGAGCGCTGACAGAATCAAGTTAAAGTACAATGCTCCACTTTATTTTCAAGATGTTCAGCAAGGAGAGAGAGTTCTGCTGAGAAACTGGTATTCAAGGGACACACAAGTTAGCAGATCAATAGAAAGTTATTTCATGCCTCATTCCATAGAATGGACCGCTTACCTATTTCCAGAGTAACCTCAGAGACTAGTGGGAGCTCTGTAACAACTCATTACAAACTGTGACCATGGAAAGAGCTGTGGATTTTGGTCAGAAGACCTGGGTTCAACTTGGTTCTGCCATTTACCACCTGAGTGACATTGGTCAAGTACTTAACCTTTCTTGGCCTCAGTTTACCCATTTATGATCTTCTCTGATACAATTCTTCCAGTAAATTCTTATTATACTTTTAAAGTACAAAGAGAAAGGCCATATTCCAAACCATGCTTTGATTTTATTTTGTTGATGTAACCGTCAAGAAACAGAGGAATTGAAGTGGCTGGCAGTAAACCAAGCTTCTCACATCCTGTCATTCAGTCAAGATAAACCATGCTGAATGTCTAGCTGCAAAAATCCCCCTACAAAGGCAGCTCAGAAAGTGGTGGAGCTGGTGGGAATTTCACTGGACAATATTACAACGAACCTAGCATTCTTTTTCCTGTTGTTCTCTATGCCACGACCTCAACTATAATTTTTCAGTGTCCTGTAATATTCAGTGGAAATTCAGAATTACAATTCCATTTGTACTTTTCTGCATGATCAATTAATTAATTAATTACTAAATAAATGAATATTCAGTGGAAATGATAGTGCCATCTTTTCTTTGGGTTGATCTATGGATGGTGTAGCCTGTATTCTTATATTCCAGTTCAATTTGTATTCCAAAATTTAAATTTAGTGGTTGTTTTTCTCATTCACCTCTGCTGAGAAGTGGAGAGTTAAGATGTTTTTAGGGATAAAATAGTAATCTTTTATTCCTCCTCCACCACCTTTGTCTGAAAGGTGCAAATAACCGAGATAAAAAAGGAGTCTTGTTGGCTTCAGTTACTACAGATATTGGCATTGAATTTTGCCGTATTTATTTAGGCATAGTCTTAGTCATTCAAAACATTAGTGTCCTAATTTCTCATGTCTATATTTGAAGGAGGCACAGGACATGGTAGAGAGGTGGATCACTTGACCTGGATCTCTTAGAGGTAGCATGGTGTAGTGGATGGAGCATTGGACTTGGAAAGAAAAGACCTGGGTTTAGATTCTGCCTTGGATGTTTATTAACTGTGTGATCCTGAGGAAATCAATTAATGTTTCTGGACCTTTTCCTCACATGTAAAATAAAGGGGGTTAGATTCAATATATCTATTATGTTGGTAACTTTCTATTAGATTTAAATCTATGACCCAAATAACTCCATTTCCGCATGAGGTAGTTCATTCTGTTCTTTCAGACAGATACAATTAAAATTTTCTTCTGTATATTTAGCTGAAACCTGCCATCCTACAACTTGGCACCCATTAGTCTTAGTTCTACCTTTTGGAACTAGGCAGAGGAAGTCTAATGTCTCTCTAATGACAACTTTTCAAGTATTTAAATATATAACTATTATTTCTCCTAAATCTTCCTTTTCTAGTCTAAAAATCCCCTATATCATATGACCAGGAACCATTATCCCTTCTCTCATTCTAGTTACTAGAACTTTTAGAAATCATGGGATGTTAGAGATAAATGGAACCTTAGAGGTGATCTAGTTGATCTCCTCTCATTTCATAGATGAAGAGCCAAGGAACATAATGTGGAAGAGGTCTATCCAAGGTCAGAAAGATGGAAAGTAGCTCAACCAGCATTCAACCCCAAGTCTCCTGACTCTTGATGAAACCCAAGATTGCATTTTCAGAAGTGTGCCACATTGAATAGACAAACAAAATCATAAGGAAAAAAGAGGCTTCAGCTAAATCAAAGGATGGCTTACCTGTTCTCTGTGGAGAGCAAATAAAGGAGTTGTAGTTAGTTTCTTCAGGCAACCAAACATGAGAAGAATCAGCTTTTCATAGGTTATTTGATCACTTCACCTTGAAGAACTCATGATAAAATTAAGCAAAAAGAAGGACATGTAGATAACAGCAACTTATGAATATCTGCTGCAGAGGATAATGAGGTAGAAAAATTCTATGGATAACTTGACAATGTCTTCAAAATCGATTAAACATTTTAAAATATTTTTTAAAATGAAATTTTATTTATATTCTTTTGTTTTTACATCACCTGCATTTCTCTATGTAGTTGGGACTCAGTTTCCCCATTTGTAAATGAGCCAGAGAAGGAACTGCAAACCACTACATTATCTTCGTCAAGAAAAGCCCAAATGGGGTCACAAAAAGTTGGACACAACTGAAATGACTCAACAACAACAACAGATGTAATTGGGAAATCTATATGATCTCTCCCCTCTCTCCCTCTCACTTATAGAGTAAAAAAAGAGGGAGGAGGAAACGATTCAGAAAAACTCACCAACATATCAAAAAGATCTGACATTATATGCAATGTTACATGTATAATTTCCCCTACCTCTGCAAATAAGGGAGGGAAGTTCCTTCTCATATTTCTTTTTGGGGGGCTAAGTTTGGTCATTATGTCTTGTTCTTCAGTTTTGGTATTTTAATTATCATTCTTTCCATTTACACTGTTTTGTCATTGTTTTCTTAGTTCTGATGATTTCACTTCAAATTAGTTCATATAACTCTCTCTGTGCTTCTCTATTCATCACAGTCCTCATTTCTTACAGTACATTTAGTCCATTATAATCATATATTACAATTTGTTTGGCCTTTCTTAAAATGATGGGTATCTACTTTGTTTCCAGTTCTTTGCTAATACAAAAAATGCTGTTATAAATATTTTTCTGAGACCTTTTTTCTTAATCATTCACCTTGAAACGGAATATGCCCAGCACTAGGATCTCTGGATCAAATGGTATGAATACTCTACTCATTTTCTTCATATAATTCCACATTGATTTCCAGAATGGTTGGGTTAATTCATAGCTCCACCAAAAGAATACTCTTTTTACCACCCATCATCATCAACTGTTCCCATCTTTTATCATCTTTAACAATTTGCTGCATGTGCGTTCAAATTTCAGAGGTGTTTTGGTTTGTATGTTTTTATTACCAGTGATCTGGAGCATTCTTTCATATTATTACTAATAGTTTGCGATTTTTCTTTGAAAATTCTTTAATAAAATCATTTGACCATGTATCTATTATGTAATCACTTTGCCCTCTATGTATTTGTATTGGTTGTCTATACATCATATACATCAGACTCTTCTCAGAGATATTTGGTGCAAAGATTTCCCAGTTGATCACTTATCTTCTTATCCTAGTTGCATTAATTTTGTTCATACAAAAGCCTTTCAAATTCATGTAATCAAAGTGATGTTTTTCCTAATAGCCCTTCCATTCATTGTTTAGTCACAATTAAACAAAAAGTTGTAAAGAAAATAGATGTCCATCGATTGTGAAATGGCTAAATAATGAATGCAATAGAATATTGCTGTGCTATAGGAAGCAATGAACATGATATCATTCATTTGTTCAGTCACTATGCATTTATTAAGCACTTACATATGACAAAAAAGGCAAAAAAGTCCCTTTCTTTGGGACTCACATTGTAATGGGAGAATATAACTAATTTCTTCTAGACTGTTTTTCAGTTTCCCAGAAATTCTTGTCAAATAAGGAATTGTCTTCCAAGTAAATTATGCCTTCAGGCTTATTGGACCCTGGGATGTCAAGCTAATTCCTCCTCCCTGCCCCCGATTTCCCCGTCTAGTTTGTTGCAATGACCTATTCTTATTTTTTGACCAGTGTCAAATAGTTTGGTGATTACTGCTTTATGGTGTAATTTGAGATCTGGAAGTCCTATTCCCTCTTAATTCTTCCCTTTTCATTATTTCTCTTGATATTTAAATTTTTTTTTCCAAATTGAATGTATTATTATCTTGTTAAGCTCCTTGAAGTTTGATTGGTCTAGCCTTAAATCTTCAGGAGACTAGCTATTCTTATCATATCAGTGTGGCTTGGCAATTAGTGCATCACATCTTGTATCAAGTGTTTGAGTTGGTTTTTATTTTTTTAGGGAACACTTTGTAATCATATCTACGCAATGTCTTTCCAGGTATTGCATATGCTTTAGTACATTGGCTCCTAGATATTTTATTTATGTCATTATTTTGAAAGGGACTTTTCTTTCCATCTAAACTCAGATGCTTGGTGATTTCTATATGAAGGTGGGCACTGGAGAGGGTGACGAAAAATATATTGGGAAATATAGTTCAGGATTAACGTGTGAAAGTAGTTAAAGTTTTATAAACTACTCAGGACTCATATTTGTATAATTCAAATATTTTTTTAGAAGAGAATTGGAATATATTAGATATGGCAAGCAATGAATATTACAAAAAGGAAGTTGACTGTATCTTGACAGACAGGAAACAACTGTTGGTGTGGGAGTCATATCAGATTAAGCTATTTATGTGTAGTCAGTCTATTGATTAGTAAGAGTAAAGGTTTAAAAAAAATCAAATTGTAAGAAATGAGAAGATACTGAGTACAACTATAGCAACTTCAACATGGGAAATAGGAAAATTATCAAGTCTTGATGAGTATCTTTTCCTGAAAAAGATATCTGATGATATTTTTTGGTCCAGACTTAACGGTTTGATTGGCTTATGGAACCCCCAGTAAGGTAATTCCTTCTACTATTGTAAAATAGTAGCTATTCTGTAGCTTATTAACTATAGAGAGTTGCCTGAGGGCATTGGGAGGTGAATGACTTATCTAGAATCATGAAGTCAGTATAAGTCAGAGGTAAGATATGAACCCATGCCTTTTTTACTTAAACTTTTTTAGTTTAATATTTTATTTTTCCTCAATAACACATAAAACAATTTTAGCATATTTTCAAGTTTTGAGCTCCAAATTCTTTCCCTCCTTTCGTCCCTTTCCCCCCACATCTATAAATCAAGCAATTTGACATAGATTATACATGTGTAATCATGCAAAATACATTTCCTTGTAAGTCATGCTGTGAAAGAAAACAGATAAAAAACACACAAGAAAAACATAGAAAGTAAAGAAAAAGTATGCTTTGATCTGCATTCAGGCTCCACCAGTTCTTTCTCTGGAGATGGACAGTACCTTTCATCATAAGTCCTACAGAATTATCTTGGATCATTGTATTGGTGAGAATATCTAAGGCTAATCATCATACAATGTTGCTGTTACTATGTATAATGTTCTGGTTCTGCTCATTTCAGTTTGCACTGGTTCATGTAAGTCTTTCTAGGTTTTTCTTAAACGATCCTGATGAAACCATCATTTCTTATAGCATCATAGCATTCATCACAATCATATCCTTAATGAATTCAGCCATTCCCCAATTGATGGGCATCCCTTCAATTTCTAATTCTTTGCTACCACAAAAAGAACAATGAACAAATAAGTCCTTTCTCCCTTTTCTTTGCTCTCTTTGGGATACAGACCTGGTAGTGATATGGCTGGGTCATAGGGTATGCATAGTTTTATAACCCTTTGGGTGTAGTCTTGGTCTCCAGAATGGTTGGACTGATTCACAACTCCGCCAACAGTGCCTTAGTATCCCAATTTTCCCATATCCTCTCCAGCATTTGTCATTTTCTTTTCTGTCATGGTAAATAATCTGAGAGGTGTGAGGTGGTACCTCAGAGTTGTTTTAATTTCCATTCATCTAATCAGTAGTGATTTAGAGAATTTTTATGTGACTATAATAGCTTTGATTTCTTATTCTGAAAACTTCTTGTTCCTATCCTTTGACCATTTACCAGTTGTGGAATGGCTCACATATATATATATATATATATATATATATATATATATATATATATTTGGCTCAGTTCCTTATTTAGTTGAGAAATGAGTCCTTCATCAGAGAAACTTGCTGCAAATTTTCATCCCTCTATTTCCTGTTTTTCTTATAATTTTGGCCGCACTAGGTTTGTGTATGTGTGCGTGTGTGTATGTGTGTGTGTGTATGCCTTTGAATTTCATGTAATTAAAATTATCCATTTTACTTCTCATGATCCCTCTATCTCTTGTTTGCTCATAAACTCTTCCCTTGTTCATAGATCTGACAAGTATATTTTGCCCTGATTCCCTAATTTACTTATGTCTAAATGTCTAAATCATGGACCCATTTTAACCTTATCTTGGTATACAGTGTGTGAGATGTTGGTCTATGCCTAGTTTCTTGTCAAACTGCTTTCCAGTTTTCTCAGCAATTTTTTTTTTTGTCAAATGTTGAGTTCTTCCCCAAAAGCTTGGATATTTGGGTTTATCAAATACTGGATTATTATGGTCATTTGCAACTATGTATTGTGTACCTAATCCATTCCACTGATTCACCACTCTATCTTAGCCAGTACCAGATTGTTTTGAAGATTACTACTTTGTAATGTAGTTTGAAATGTGCAACTGCTAGTCTGCCTATCTTCATTTTTTTTTCTCACTGATTCCCTTGATATACTTGACCTTTTGTTCTTCCAGATGATTTTGTTAACTATTTTTTCTAGTTCTATAAAATAATTATTTGGTAGTTTAATTAGTATGGCACTGCATGAGTAAATTAGCTTGGGTAGAATTATCATTTTTATTAAATTGCCTTGGCCAACCCTTAAGTAATTAATATTTCTCCAGTTGTTTAGATTTATCTTTATTTATGCGAAAAGTGTTTTGTAATTATGTTTATATAATTCCTGGGTTTGTCTTGGCAGGTAGACTCCCAAGTATTTTATTTTGTCTGCAATTATTTTAAATAGAATTTCTCTTTCTATCTCTTTGTGCTATGTGCTGAAGCTTTATGTGGGTTTATTCAATTCCACATCTTAATTCCAAATTGTATTTTCTTTTATTACTTTTTTAAAATTCCTAATGGATTTCTGTGCATTGAAGTCATGAAGTGTCAAGCTAAATATTGACCTGGAATTTTACTAACCTCTAATTGAAAAGTAACATTTTCTTCAAATATTTAAAAATGTTATTCTGAGAAGGGGCCATAGGCTTCATCAGACTGCCAAAGGCATCTATGGTACAAAAAGTGTTAAGGACACTCAAGCTATATGAACTCCAAGGCCTCTTCTAACTTAGACAATTCTATGAAAAAGAAATTGACTTAGAATGATCAGAAACAAAGAAAGAAGAACTGAAAATAATTGTCTCAGCTCAACAGGAATAAATCCGGGGTTGATCAGTAGGCTACCACCCCAAATAGGAACATAATGGGTCAGGAATTAAGCTACCATTCAGCAGTAATTCTACATTTTATTTTTTCATTCAAAAGCTAAAAGGCATACACACCGAAATGGAGCAAGGTTCCCCAATATTCCACCTCTACAATTAGAATGGAGGACATTTTGTTTGTTTGTGATATTTTTATAATGAGCTCCATTTTGAGTTGTCTTTGGGACATCCAGGTGGAGATGTCCAGCAAGTAGTTCTCAATACATGAATGAAATTCAGGGAAGAGATTAGAGTTAAATTATAAATTCAGGAGTCACCCAAGTAGATTTGATATAACAATCCATGGAAATTGATGAGATCTCCAAGGGAATCCATGTAGAGGGTAGAGAAGAGGACTCAGGTAAAAACCCTGGGGTGCTCCCAGGCATAGGGGTCAGGACATAGATGATGCACCAGCCAAAAAGACAGAGAAGAAGCAGTTATGTGTGTTCACAGAGGGGGAGCAAGAAAGCAGTGTTGTGAAAGCCAACAAAGGAGGAAGGGGTGGTCAACTGTACCAGAATCTAAGAGGTCAAAGACAATGAGACCAGAGAAAAGATAATTTAATTTAGTAGTGAAGAAACAAGTGGTAAATTTGGAGAAAGAACTTTTAGGCTAGTGGTAGGGTCAAAATCAATGTTGCATTGGTGTTGAGAAATGAATAGAAGATGAGGAAGTGGAGACAGCAGGTAGACAATGTAGATGGCAGTGAAAGCGAGGATTATATATATATATATATGTACATATATACATATATATGTACATATATACATATATATGATTATAACTCAAAAGTTGGCAAGGTCAAATTTAAAAATTGTATTTTGAAAGAGAGAGAGAGAGAGAGAGAGAGAGAGAACTTTTATATCACATTTCCTGATATATTCATTCCCTCTACCCCTCCCAGACAATCATTAAGGAAAGTTCCTGGGCTATCCATACTCACTTCTCTCCTGGCTTTGCTCCTTTTCCTCTGGACTTTTCTACCTCCTTCCCAGTAATTGACAACCTAGAGATGCCTCTGCCCCAGGGACCCTCTCTTCTGATTGGTAAGTTCTACCCGGGACTGACTTTTATGGAATTACCCCAGTCATTCATGATCACTTCTCTCTCACATCTCCAGACTTTTATACCTAGTCCCCCCCAGGTCACAACCCTACTCTCCTGTTCCCCAAATTTTCTTTTATGTGTCATCTTCCCCATTAGAATGCAAACTTCTTGAGGATAAGGACTTTGGTTTTTTTTTTTTTGCATTGCATTTTGGCTTGTGTTGTATTGCTTGTATATTTGACTTGTATTCTCAATGCTTATTAAAGTGCATGGCATATAATAAGTATACCCTCATATCATCTGTAAAGAGTGATAATTTTGTTTATTCATTGCCTATTTTTATTTCTTCGATTTATTTTTTATTGTCTTATTGTTAGGCTAATATTTCTAGTACATTTTGAATAATAATGGGGATAATGGACATTTTTGCTTCACTTCTGATCTTTTAGGAAAGCTTCAAGTTTATCCCAATTACAGATAATGTCTGCTCTTGGTTTTAGGTAGATACTACTTACCATTTTATGAAAAGCTCCATTTATTCCTATGCTTTCTAGTGTTTTTAGTAGGCATGGGCATTGTATTTTGTCGAAGACTTTTTTCTGCATTTATTGATATAATCATATGATTTTTATTATTATTATTGATATAGTCAATTATGCTGATAATTTTCCTAATATTGAACCATCCCTGCATTCCTGTTATAAATCCCATCTGGTCATAGTGTATGATCTTTGACATATTGCTGTAATCTCCTTGCTAGTATTTTATTTAAAAATTGTCCATCTGTACTCATTAAGGAATTTGGTCTAGAATTTGCTTTTCTTGCTTTTGCTATCAAAACCATATTTGTGTCACAAAAAGAATTTGGCAGGACTCATTCTTTACCTATTTTTCAAATAGTTTACATAGTATTGGAATCAATTGTTATTTAAATGTTTAGTAGAATTCACTTGTGAATCCATCTGGTCCCAAGAATTTTTTTTAGGGAACTCATTGATGGTTTGTTCAATTTCTTTTTTTTCTAAGATAGGGTTATTTAAGTATTGTATTTCCTTTTCCATTATCTGGGCAGTTTATATTTTTGTAAATATTCATACATTTCACTTAGGTTATCAGTTTTAGTGGCATATAGCTGGATGAAATAACTCCTAATAATTGCTCTAATTTCATCTTCATTGGTGGTGAATTCATCCTTTTCATTTTTGGTGCTAGCAATTTGGTTTTCTCTGTTTTTTTAAAATCAAATAACACAATGGTTTATCTATTTTATTTCTCCCCCCTACAAAACCAGTTTTTAGCTTTATTTATTCATTCATTTGGAGTTTTTACTTTCAAGTTTATTAATTTCTTTTTTAATTTTCAGGATTTTCATTTTGTTGTTTAATTGGGATTTTTAATTCATTCATTTTCTAGATTTTTTAGTTGCATGTCCAAATCATTGATCTACTCTTTCTCTGTTTCACTGATATATGCATTTAGAGATATAAAATTTCCCCTAAGTATTGCCTTGGCTGCATCCCACAAATTTTGGAATGCTGCACCATTTTTCTAATTTTTTTAATGAAATTATTTATTGTTTCTATGATGTATTCTTTGACCCACCCATTCTTTAGGATTAGATTATTTAGTTTCCAATTAGCTTTTAATATCTGCTTTGATGGCCCTTTATTAAATTAGCTTCTATTGCATTATGGTATGAAAAGGGTACATATAATGTTTCTGCTTTTCTGCATTTGATTGTGAGGTTTTTATGCTCTGATGGTCAATTTTTATGAAGGTGCCATATACAGTTGGGAAAAAGATATACTTTTTTTCTATTCCCTTTCAGTTTTCTCCAGAGTTTTATCATATCTAACTTTTTTAAGATTCTATTCATCTCCTTGGCTTCTTTCTTACTTTTTTTTACAGTTGGATTTATTTAACTCTGAGAGAGAAAAGTTGAGGTGTCCCACTATTATAATTTCACTATCTTTTTCCTTATTTAATTTGTATAACTTGGCATTTAAGAATTTGGATGCTATGTTATTTGGTGCACAGATGCTTAGCATTGATATTATTTCATTGTCCATGTTTCCTTTTAGTAACCTGTAGTTTCTCTGCTTATTTCTTTTCATTAGGTTTATTTTTCCTTTTGCTTTGTTTAAGGTGATGATTGCTGCTCCTGCCTTTTTTTTTTTAAACTTCTGCTGAAGCATAATAGATTCTTCTCTAGCCTTTTATTTTAACTTTGTGTGTGTCTCTCTTTCTCTAGTCTGTTTCTTGAAAATAACATTGCTGGATTCTGGTTTCTATTCCATTCTGCTGTCAGCTTCTGTTCTATGGGTGAGTTTATCCCATTCCCATTTACAATTATGATTATTAACTGCATTTCTCTCCATACTATTTTCTTCTGTTTAACTTTCTCTCTCTCTTTGTATCCTCTCTCCTCCTCTGACTTCTGTTTTGCTTCTGACTACTGCTTTCTTTTATCTGTCCTCTCTTTTGTAACTCCTCTCCCCTGCATCTTTTCTCTTATCCCCTTCTCTTCCTACTTTCCTATTGGGTAATATAGATTTCTATTACCAATTGAGTACATACACACAAACACACACACACACACACACGTATACATGTATATATTTTCCCTTTTTGAACCAATTTAGATATGAGGCTCAAAAATTACCACACCCCCTTCATTTCCTTTTCCACTATAAAAGCTTTTCCTTGTGCACCTCTTTTATGTGAGATAATTTCCCCCATTCTTTCTCTTCCTTTCTCCTTCCCCCAGGACATGCCTCTTTCTTGCCTATCCACTTTTTTTTAAATCATCCCATCATAATCAACTCACTCCTACACTTTCTTTCTACGTAGAATCCTTCTAAGTGCTTTAATAATGATAAAGTTCTTAGAAGGATAAACAGTTTGACCATATTGAGTCCCTTATGATTTCTCTTTCATGTTTACCATTTTATGCTTCTCCTGAATCTTGTACTTGAAGGTCAAATTTTTTATTCAGCTCTGGCCCTTTCATTATGAATACTTGAAACTCCTCTATTTCATTAAATATCCATTTTTTCCCTTGAAGCATTATAATTAGTTTTCCTGGGTAGGTTATTCTTTGTCTTCTGGGAAATCATATTACAAGT
The DNA here is from genome assembly GCF_900497805.2 of Vombatus ursinus. Taxonomy (NCBI): domain Eukaryota; kingdom Metazoa; phylum Chordata; class Mammalia; order Diprotodontia; family Vombatidae; genus Vombatus; species Vombatus ursinus. Next base: position 1,451,991 of record NW_020950098.1, read on the forward strand.
CCTCCTTTAATGTGGTACCTGTTAGATATTGTGTGATTCTGTTTGTGGCACCACAGTATTTGAATGGTTGCTTTCTGGCTGCTTTGACCTGGGAGCTCTGGAATTTGGCTATAATATTCCCGGGAATTTTCGTTTTGGCATCTCTTTCAGGTGGTGATTGGTAAATTCTTTCAGTTTTTATTTGGCCCTCTAGTTCTAGCATATCAGGGCAGTTTTCTTTGATACTTTCTTGAAATATGATGTCTAGGTTCTCTTTGATCATTGTTTTCAGGTAATCTAATAATTCTCAAGTTATCTCTCCTTGATCAATTTTCCAGATCAGCTGTTTTTCCAATGATATATTTCATATTTTCTATTTTTTCATACTTTTGACTTTGTTTTATTGTTTCTTGATGTCTCAGTAGTCATTGGCTTCCACTTGCCCAGTTCTTATTTTTAAAGAATTATTTTCTTCAGTATTTTTTTTGTATCTCTTTTTCCATTTGACCAATGGAAAAGGAGTTTAAGGAGTTATTTTCATGAGCAAGCTTTTTGCATCTCGTTTTCAATTTGGCCAATTCAATTTTTAAGTTTTTTTTTAATTCAGGTTTCTTTGTGCCTCTTTTACCAAACTGTTAGTTGTCTTTTAATAATTTTGGTCCTTTGCTTTCATTTTTTACCTAATTTTTCCTCTACCACTTTTATTTGGTTTTGAATTTTGTTTTTTAGCCTTCTCAGGAATTCTTGTTGAGTTTGTGTCCAATTTACATTTTTTTTTCCTTTGAAGCTTTGCTTGTAGTTGTTTTGACTTTATTGTCTTCTTTGGAATTCGTGTCCTGATCTTCCTTCTCATCATAGTAGCTTTTTATGGTCAGATTCTTTTTGTTATTGTTATTGTTGTTTGCTCATTTTTCCACTGCATTTCTTAATTGGAACTTTATATTAATGTTGGGCTCTGTTCCTAGCATGTGGGGGAAGAGGGACAGAAAGGTCTGTCTCAGCTTCAGGCTTTTTTGCACTGATGTTTTCAGAGATTGGGGGAGGGGGGTTGGAAGTTTTTGATACTTCCAAGGTGATGTGATCTGTGGGGAGGTGTGGTCAATGCTGTCATGGTCTGCAATCTGGTCCTTATCCAGAAAAGGTCCCTAATCCCTTCTAATTGCAATCAATACTTCTCCTCAGGGTCCCTCCTCCCTTGGGACCAGAAACAATACTATTTGTCAGGGTTCTTGATCTGTTGGCGCCAGAAACGATATTGTCCCCCAGGTTTCCCATTCCCTCTTGACCGAAAGTGCTCCTCTCTGTCCTTGAATTATGACCCAGAAGTGGGTATAGGCAACGGGTTGTCAAATAGCATCTGGTCCTGCATCCAGTGCTGGAACAGGGGTGTGCTGTAATCTCTTTCTGACCAGTCATCCAGTCCACTTACTGTCTCTGGCTTGAGAGCTCCCAAAGCTGCTACTGCTTCTGTCACCACCACTTAGTCCCACCACTGGTGTTTCATCCATATGGACTTTGGGTCAGCCTCTGTCCCTACATTACAATTCTCTTTTTCTAACCTCCTACATTGTCTTGGGCTAGAAGAATGTCTCAGTCTGACCTTTTGTTGGCTCTGCCTCTCCAGAATTCAATATGAGACATTATTTTTAAAGTTATTTGAAGGAGAATGTTGGGAGAGCTCAGCTTTTTCTATTCTACCATCCTGCCTCTGCCCTCTGTACCCATGCCTTCTTGATGCTAAGACAAGCCCTCTACCTACCATTCCCCATTAACTCCTGTATGATAGTATTATCCAAAAAAGTTGATTGAAAGGACTTTAGTAACTGTTGACTCATGTGTACTTGCTGAAATTAATAAAGCTTATATACATATTACAATGGGTATGTCACCCCACAACCCAATTAATGTAACTAACAAGAGAACTTTGACATTTTTGCCAGGTAAGAATATCTTTTTTAGGCTTAGATTCTTATAATATAGCCAAATGCTTAGATTCTTAAAATCTAGCCACTGCTCAGATTCTTATAATCTAGTCAATAGCTCACTAATGTTTGGACTCCTTAAAATATGACAAATGTTCTAATAAACCTTTGGCTGGAAAAAAAAAAGAATATCTTTTTTAGTAAGTTACAGAATTAGTGAACCAAAGGTTTATATTAGGTACAAATTAAATGAAAGTAGACGACTCCGCACCGGAAATAGTTTATAGTTGGTTGAAGAAAAATAATCACACCCCATAGGGTTTGGATAAAACAGCAAACCAAATGGATATCCTATATTCCAATAGCAGGCCAGCCTACTAGTGGAGGAGTTCCAGCCATACTCCTCAGAGGGATTTGGTTGAATGTGGAAGAGATAGTATCTGTCACCCCACTCCGGTTTCCCAACCAGAGGATAAGCCTGTGAACTTTGAAAAACAGATTTGGACTCCCCATCAGTGTTGGTAGCAAGATCAAAAGTGCCCAAGGACACTCTAGACACATGGAGGAAAGGTAGCTTGAGAAAGTATGACCTCTTTGGACTAGAGAGAAGTATAGCTATGGACTTACCAAAAGCCTTGGAGTGCAGCAGAAAGGTACATCTCAGGAAAATTCATGAGGACTCCACAAAGGGAGAAAAACAGAGTACCATTATCAAAAATGCCTTTTGGCCACATGAATTCTCCAAGTCTGAGCCAACTTTCCCCTGGACTCTGTGTTCACTTGTGGAAAAGAATGTCACAGACTTTTGGGAAGAATAATTTTGTACCAATTATTTCTCATATGCCTAATTAGTAAATACTCCTAACTAAAAGCTAGTCAAGTCTGGCTGATAATTAATAGGGAGCACACCAAATGAGGATTCATGAGCAATAGAAACACCCACTTCCCCCTTGCCATGACTCCCTACACATCTCAGTGTTAGAGTTAGATCCCAGAAGGGAAAAGTAGTCAGCTGCATTCTGGGGTCCTGGTTTACATTGTGAATGAGAATTGGGAGAGCTAGCCCAAAGGGAACACAAAGATTAAGAGCATCCTTGATGAAAATAAGAGAAAATTGCTTCCATTTCTATTGAGTTTTAATGGAAACTTTTGGGGGAAGTAATTATTGTTGGTATTATGATTCCCATTTTACAGACTGGAAAACTGAAGCTTAGAGAATTTAAATGACTTTGCCCATAGTCACACAGTTGGTAAGTATCAAAAGTGGGATTCATACCTATGTTTCTGATGACTTCAAATCTAATGCTTTTTTTCACTACATTATCTGGCATTTTCTACAGCAATTCTTATCTTTATGGTCATTTGTGGTTTGTCCTTCATTTTCGAAGAGGACCATTACATCAGGAAGATAAAGCCATGATTCACAATTGAATTGGATTTAAGTGAGGGAGGGCTGTGCGAAGTTACCAGCCTCACTTTCTCCTCCAGTGCCATAAGGGTTCAGTGGCCAGATATAGATCTGGACAACTGGAGACGGCCCCACCTTTATGGTCATATAACTAACTAAAAGATGAAAAGTATATAAGATCCCATTGTGTATACTGTTTTCTCATTACAAACAAACATTTAACTTGCTAGAGCAAAATGTATCCTTAAAGATGGCAGGTAGAAAACAAGCTGCAACCTATTTCCGGTGGCAATTAATACTCAACATTGTGGAATATCATTGGAGAAATATATGATTGCAGAAGGAGGTGGGCTGATTATGTAGCATGAGGTAGGCATAGCAGATGGATGCTTAAATGCCCCACTGATACTCTTGAAATGTAAAAAGACCTAGAGAAAGACCCAAACACAGTGAGTGGGACTGTCAATGGAAGATTTACAAACAATATTAATTTTTCCAGTCTTCTGCACATCATTCCCCTCCATGAACTCTGTAATCCAGTAAAATTGGACTAGGCACTGTTTTGCACATAGGATGTCTCGTTTCCCTTCTCTGTGTCTTTTGCTCTGGCTGTCCCCCATGCCTAGATTCACCTCCCTCTTTTCTCCTGAAGATTCAGTTCAGATCCCACCTTCTACATGAAGCCTTCCCTGAGTTCCCCAGACACAAGTGTACTTCCTCTCAAAACTACCTTTTATTCAGTTTGTATATTTTATGTATCTATTGTTTCATATATATATATATACACACATATATATATGCCTATGTCTATATTTATACCTATATCTACATTATCTAACCTATATGCATAAATCTCTGTCTACATCTATATCTGCACCTGTACCTATACCTGTATCTATATCTATGTCTATATATATCTATGTCTATATCTAAACACACATAAATACATATCTTGTCTCTCCTTTTTTTTTAGAATGTAATCTCCATGATAATAGGGACAATTTTGTTTTTGTCTTTGTTTCCACCATACATAGCACAGTACCTTAGCACAGATGTGAATCACAGAGGATGAGTATGTATGGAAGGATTGCAAATTGTATCAATGGAGAGAAAATCAACAGTACATGCTTACCTAAGAAGAGTCCAAGTGACAGTGCTTGCATAATCAAAGACCCATCACACACCTGGAGGAGAAACTTCAAGGCCAAACATCTGTTCAAGAGACCTTCTGTTCTCCCTTGTCCTCAGCCCTGGAGGATAACCTACATCATAACTGTTGGCCCAGTTCTCTCAATCAGAACCCCATAGTACATTTGGAGCAATAGCTTTATGGAGGTTGCATCCAAAACACAAAACCTATGCTGAAATTTGAGGAGAATTAATTGTGCAAATTCTTTATCAGTTAAGCTCTATTGAGGGAATATGCCCTTCTACTGTACTGGGCCCCCAATTCTGATCATCCAGTCTCACTGTCTTTGGTTCAGATAGCGTGTAATGCATGAGACACTGGATTTGGAGTCAGAAAGACTTGGGTTCAAATCCTACCTTAGACACTTAGTAACTTAGTGACTTTGATCCCAGAAAGGTCACTTAGTCTCTCTGTGTCTTACTTTCCTGATCTCTAAAATAAATGAATTGAACTACAAGTCCCTGCAAGGAACCATCCAGCTCTAAATCTAAGATCCCATGCTATGTCCCAAAGAATTTTCATCGTTCTCTTCTAATCATCCCTATAACTTTCTGGGTCCACTCACACCCATTTTATGCACTGTCTCTCCTATTCTACCGATCCCTTTGGAACTTCCCATTCAAGGTCAAATATTTCTACCTCCTCAAGTTGGGAATGAGGGGCTAGCAACAACCTCCCCAACCCCTTCACTCCTGAGACTAAAAAGTATTCATTGTTTGAGTCTACCTGCAAAAGTAAAGAGAGTGAGCCAGACTTCTTCGGACAACAAATCAGACATCTTTAAAGCATAGCTTTAATATAGCTATATATTAAAGCTATAGATACTAGACCAGACTCCCTGGTGTCCACTTGCAATCCTCAAGGATAGCAGATTTCCTTGAGGCAAGAATAGAACAGTGATTAACAAGAGAACTGGGTTTCTAAAATTAACTTAAAATTAATTAATTAATTAAGCTGCAGTTCTGAACTGAGTTCAGAAACAAAGAACTATGACTTAGTTACGGTACATAGGATCAATAAAAATGATACAGAATCAATTTAATCTCACCTTGCTCTATATTTTAAAAAGGAATTTGAAGTAAGGGAACTGGTCCCTTTTGCAAAGAAGGATAAAATAATTGGACATATCCAGAATGCTATGTTAAATTTCCAGAACTACTTCTATCTGAATAAGATGATTAGGGTATTTTGTATGTAGGCAATGTGTCCACTGGGGAAGGTTTTGATTTCATTGTTAGCATGGTTTAGATTGTTTGGATTGCAAAAATGGCATCATGAAAAGGAGCAGGTGAGCTGTGTATTGGCCCTGGCAATCATTCCTCTGCCTTTAACCTTTCTCTTTTAAAATCCCATGGGCCACTCCTGCATTAGACACCATACTCAAAACCAACCAGATCAAAGGCAACCCTATGTTGTCACTGTAGGAACATGGTACCATGGACACATACCCTAAATATATAATTTATGTCATTTTTTTAATGGATAGTTAGCATAGCATGGAGAACAGAGAGTTGACCTAAAAACCTGGAAGAGGGGTTCCAGTCCTACTTCCCACACATCCTGGTTACATGAACCTAAGCAAATCACTTAGCCTCTAGGTCATTGGGGTCAAACTCAGATATAAATGAGAGTCACTAAACCAGACATAAGAATCCCTGTGGGCTGCATGTTGACTTTGTTCTAAAATGTAAAGTTATCTATGTTTTATAGTATTTTTTAAGATTTTGTTAAATATTTCCCAACTACATTTTAATCTGATTCAGGCTGCATTTGGGAATATTGCAGGCCATGTGTTGGACATCTCTGCTTCAGGCAATTAAGTCTATAGGTTACAGAGAAGGTACCAATTTGAATTGGTAGAGAGAGTTTCCTTACATAGCTATTCCTTATACCAATAAAATAATAGATTTAGTCTCTAGCCTTATTTTTTTGGGGGGGAGGCAATTGGAGTTAAGTGGCTTGCCCAAGGTCACACAGCTAGTAAATGTCAAGTGTCTAGTCTGAGACCGGATTTGAACTCAGGTCCTCCTGACTCCAGGGCTGGTGCTCTATCCACTGTGCCACCTAGCTGCCCCATCTAGCCTTATTTTTAAAGAGTTTTTTTTTAATATTGAAATTCTTACCAAATTTGAATGTCTCTTTAGGAAACCAGAGGCATTCAATTTTGATAAAATTTCCAACATTAAAAACCCTCTTTAAAAATATAGGGATATGATTACATTCATATAGGCTAGGCAACATAAAGTAATACTGTGGTGAATGAATCTCAAAGAATTCTTGGTTTTGTTCCTGTGGATTACTCAAGTACTAGGCATTAAATGGGGCAGTCTGTGGTGGTTAGAAATGAACACCTATGGGGATGACTTAAGATTTGAGCTCCAGGCTGTGACTCATTTAAAAGAGTGATCTTGCATGAATGTGACCTGTTTGATAATAACAATATCTTGTATTTGTATGTCACCTTTTTCTGGAAAAATGTAGGCTTTTCAAAAATATGCCTTAAGC
>NW_020950098.1:1459003-1520804 GCF_900497805.2 Vombatus ursinus
GTGCCACCTAAATGCCTGTAGGAATCAAGAACACCTGAGTACAAATCTGTTCTAAGACATTGCGCAAACCACTTAACCTCTCTCTGCCTCAGTTTCTTCATCTGTAAAAATGGCTATAATAATAATACTTTCTTCTTAGGGTTGTAAGGATAAAATGAGATAATAATTATGCAACATTTTGCAAATCTTCAAGTGCTATATAAATGCTAACTATAATAATGATAAATTAATATTAATCATTATATTTATGATTATTCTTTACTGATAAAAACTGAAAAGAAGAAAAGAATATTTTATTAACTTTCTAGATAGTGTCTTTGCCTCTATAAGAGTAGAACTTTCTTCACTACTTCTTGTGATGTTATTTCCAAACCATATGAGGATATCTACCCCAAGCATGTGAAGACTTCCTCCAGCAGAATGGGTGGATGAAAACAATTTGTTCCATTGGCTGTGAAGGAGGTTGAAACAGATGCTGTGGAGTGCTTAAAGCTTGGTGAGGCATTGAAGAAGCCAAGGTCATCCACTGCATCCCAGGCCATCCCCAGTCATCCTGAATTTTGTCCTGCCACTGCATTTTGATGACTAGAGGAAAGAGTGAGGCTGACGACTTTGTGAAACTCTGCCTCGCTTAAATTCAATTCACTCGCAAGTCAAGACATCACCCCATGATGTCACTGATCCTCCTCTAGGGGAAGGATGAACAATAACATTCTCAAACTATGACTCACTTCTTCTTGCATATATACTCCACAAAATTAGAGATGGGGTTTTGGGTGTGTCTCGTTGTGATCTTTCCTCCATTGTCATCCCCCCCCTTTACTTTCTAGTTATTGCCCAGAATCTTGAAAACTCACCTGTCATTAATTTCCTGCTCCACATTTCTTGTCCCACAATCAGCTTAACCTCTTGATTACACTTACCTTTCATCTTATAGCCCTACCAGAAATGTAAGCATAGGTGTGAAATGCATGGGGTACAATCTGTTTCTGTCTAAGTCTTTCAAAAATTATGGTACGGTGGGAACAGTGAAGAATTTAGGGTCAAAAGATCTAGGTTTGCATTCCAGCTTTGCCACTTATTATCTGTGTGATCTTGGACAAATCACTTACCTTTTCTAGGCCTCAGTTTCCTTATCTATAAAATGAGGACTTGATGACCTCTAAGATCTCTTCCAACTCTAAATCAGTGATCCTATGGATAAGGTTCCCATATAGGTCTGATGGTCCCTTGATAGGAATAGGCCCTGCTCCACTTGCCCAATGATGAAGCAGTCTTAGAGTTGATACGAAGGTCAAGTAGTACTGATACTTCCTCATTTCTAGAACCATGATGCAATCACTGCTTTAGTCCACCTCTGCCTTTAAGTGTACTGTTCTTGACAAATCCTTCCAAGTAGGAAACATGCTCATAAGTTTCTTTGATTAGGGTTTTATGTCATTTGATTCCACAGATAAGAATAAGCCCTATACATGTCCTGTTGTTATTGCCTATGAACAAGGATCTAACAGCATCATATCATACCAGATGAAGGTTGTCTCTGCAAAAAAAAAAAACCAAACAAAATGTTCTTTCCACCACATGTTCTGTGATTTTTCTCTTTTTCAAATGCAATGTTAAAATAAATGATGACGCACAATACTTGAGGGGATCTCTAATGCCCAGCTCCCATTACACAGGAAGAGGGGATGTAAAACAGTTCCCTTAAAATTGGAAATTAAATCTTCATTTTGGTTGTTATTGTTCATTTTTCAGTTGTGTCTGACTCCCCGTGACCCCATTTGGGGTTTTCTTGGCAGAGATACTAGAGTGGTTTGCCATTTCCTTCTTCAGCTCATTTTACAAATGAGGAAATTGAGGCAAATAAGAATAAGTGACTTGCCCAGAATCACAGAGCCAGTAAGTGTCTGAGGCTGGATTTCAATTCAGGTCTTCCTGACTCCAGGCCTGACGTTCTATCTACTGCTCCACCTACCTGCCTCTCTATTTTGGAAGTTCTGTCAAATTGTAATTGAATTTCTTAGTTTCTGTCTCTGTCCCTTCTTCAAAGTTGAGAGCTAAAAAGTGATTTAGTGTGCCGGAATGATTTAAATACTCATACAGGAGAAAGTATAGTAATCTATATGAGATTATGTCTTTGTCTCTCTGTCTGACATACACATATACATTCTCTCTCTCAATCTCTCTCTCTCTCATACACATACACACGCTAAACTGTGTAAAAGAGAAAGTGATCAAAGTTTGGTCACAAATCCCCTGCCTAGAGTGATTTCTAGAGATTTAGGGCAATTCACAAATATAATCTATGACCCAAGGCCTCACAATGAGATCACATAGACTAGTCATGAAAGGGTTTATGCCTCCCTTTCTCTTCTGACTGAAGTTGCACCCAAAATTCTTCTAATATACTCAGAATAAATAGTTCATGTCTAGGTTTCCCCAAAGGTGGGTGGAAACATCCCTGATTCCTAAACAAGCACTCAAGGTACTAAACGCGTATAGGATACAAGGGCAGCCTTGTTTTAATGCCACAAAAAAACACATAAGAAGCTAAGGACAAAAGCTCCTCAACGGCTATGGAAAGCATTTAGAATGTTCAAACAGTCTATCAGTGTCCACCACAAGGTGGGCCCAGCTCAGAAAGGTGGTCCATCAGACAATCCTTTGACATTTCGGTGAGTCCTTCTTTCCCATAGATTTTTGATGACCACTTTGTTATTTAGAATTTTCCCAACTTTGGGAGTTACTCAACAAACCATCCCCTTCCCATTGGCCCTGCCTACCTCAATAACTCACCAGCTTTGTTCTCCAAACAGACAATCCTTTTCTGACCTTATGCAGGAACATATTGCATCAGGAAATCCCCTTCTAACTCATGGCACAGTGGATAGAATGATGGGCTTAGGAAGACCCAAGTTTAAATCCAGCCTTAGACACTTACTAGCCATGTGATTGTGGTTAAGTCACTTAACCTCTGCCTGCTTCAGTTTCATCAGCAGTAAAATGGGGATCATAATAGCATCTATCTACCAGGATTGTTGTGAGGATCAAACAAAATAATGTTTGTGAAACACTTAGCACAGTAGATGCTTAACAAATGCTTTTTCACTCCTCCCCCCATTAAGTCTCAATCAATCAGTCAACCTAAATTCCCTGCGTCTTATTAGCAAGATACCAGTGAATATGCTCACATCCCAGAGGATGCCCTTTAGATGTTTCTAAAGAAGGGCCTGGAATCTCATATTATCAAATGACAAAGTGACTCCTTTAATCATTCCTCTTAAAAAGCAGGTAATACATTTGAGATCAGTAGTCTAAAAGGCCTTTTGTTTTTTAGATGTTTTACAGTTATGCAACTCTTCACCTCATGGAAAACATTGCAAAGGACCTTCAGAGTAAAATCACAGGAAATTTCTCAGAAGTTCATAGTTGGAGAGGTATTCTAGTCCAAGGTATCAAAGGTATTTAGTCCAAGCCATACTTGAACAGAAATGCCTTTACTGCCCACCCAACAAATGCTCATGAAGTCTTTGTATGAAGAACCATTACTTGGGTGGTGGGAGTGGTTTCCTCAAGGTATAGTATCAAAGATTTACAGCTGGAAGGGACCTTCAGGTTCAACTTGTCCAGCCCCTTCATTATACAGATGAAAAATCTGAAGTCTAAAAAAATTAAATGGCTTGACTTGCCTAAGATCACACAGGAGGTAAGCGCAGAGCTGGTACTTGAGCCAATACCTGATGGTTTTAAACTCAGCACTCCTTCCATTACACCAAGCTGCTTCCCTATAATTACCACTAACTCTTGGGATTTTTTTCTTTACATCAAGCTAAATTTGTCTCTTTGCAATTCACTACCTTTACTTCCTACCCTGCGTCATTGTCCCTAGTTCTGCCTTCTAGGTCCAAATGGAACATGTCAAATCCATGTTCCATGTGACACCAGCCCTTCAAATAAAAATTGCTATTGTGTCCTTCCCCTTTCCCACAATACACACACACACACACACACACACACACACACACACACGATAGTGCCTTTTTCAGGTTAAACATCCCTAATTCTTTCAACTGATCTTTAAGTCATAAGATTTATTCATTGGTTCATAGATTAAAAGCTGGAAGTGACGTCACAGGTCATGTTGTTTCATCTCTCCCTTGTTTACAAATAAGAAAAGAGAAAAAAATGAGAAAACCATTTGAGGTGAAGTAATTTGACCAAAGTCAACCAGGTCATAAATGTCTGAATTGGATTTTGAATCCAGGTCTTCCAACTTTAGATCCAATATCCTTTCCACTGCATAATACAATTTCTGGAGGGGGCATGCAGAGCCATTTTAGGCATTCCTTCCTTTTTAGAAAGGAGGAATTTGAGGCCAATAGAGATTGTATCACTTGCTCAAGGTTACAAAGGTAGTAAGTAGCCAGTCCAGAATTCAAACCAGGATCTCTGATGCCAAAATCCAATGATTTCTTCACTACTCCATGCTAAATCTTTGCCAAGTACAAAATCAGGAGTATCTTGATCCTTTTAATGGAATATTATGATAGTAATAGTTGACATTTATATAATGCTCTAAGGTTTATAAATGACACATATTTGTCCCTCACAACAACATATTTATGTAATACTCCAGTTACTGCTAGCCCCATTTTATGTATGAGGAAATTAAGGCACAATTGCCTGCCATCCACAGTCAGGATATGAACTCAGGACTCTATAATCTAAGTCATAAGCTTATAGATTTAGAACTAGCAGGGTCCTTCGAAATCAGTTAGTCCAATCTTCTCATTTTTCAAATGAGGAACTGAGGTCTATTGAAGTTGAGTGGCTTGCCAAAGGTTACACTAGTAATAATTGGCAGCAGTGGAGTTCCAACCTAGGTCTTTTTATACCCAATCTACTACTCTTCTTGCTGCGCCAGGCTGCCTCCTGGTGCTCTTGCTAATACAGTGTGCCTTTCATTTTTCTCTTCTCTGTATCATGAAAAAACTAGCACAATGAAAGATTCTTTTGGGGATGCCTTATGGGAAACTTAAGGGAAAGTCAAGACAGCATAACTGTAGGGAATTATGGGAAGTTCATTAAAAGCCTAGAATATAAACAGACCATAAAACCCGTATTGTAGGATGGTGAGTAATAAATAATACTGTAGTATTTTCTGCTGCATAGGAATTTCTTACTTGTTTAGGCAAACAGGATACAAAATATATCTAGTCCGTTGGGTTTTATTTGCAAAAAACATTTAATTCTATTTCATTCCAGTTCTATAAAACATCTATTTGTAAGTCTAGTTTACAGTAACATTGAAGAGGAGGTGCATTTCTGAGTAGCAAGGATCCTTCTCTAGAGATTTTTTTGAAGCAAATTTCCTAATATGCATTTTAGGAAGCATATTTGAGTATTTCTTATGTTAATTGGAGCAATTCTGTAAACAGAGTGGATCGCAATTGTTTTACATTTGGATCTCCCAGCTGGCATATATGTGCATTGATTTGGGCATTTGAAGTAAATTCAATTTGGTCTTGTTTTTAACTGTTTGAATATTAAAGTCCTAGGTGACATTTTTTCCCCCTCTGAGGGGCCATGTTCCCTCTCTATTATTTTGGTTTGGCGACAGTCTCTAGCTATCTTTCCATCCCTTCCTATTTTTATCTCCCTGAAGTTTTCTTTCCCTGATTCTATTACACCAATACTATCAGTCCTTCAAATATTCATCTCAACCTTCCTCTGGGAATAGACTAGTGGTTAGCAGGTGGAGAAAAATTTTCCCAAACCAATTTAACTCAATAACAAACATCTATTAAGCATATATAAATGCAAATAAGTATAGTCCAAAAAAATGGAATAGGCAGAGAGCACTAACAATGGGGGTGGGATGGGGTGCAGAAGGGCATCAGAGAGGTGTATGGTGCAGTGGATAGAGCATGGAGTTCAAATCTTGCCTCAAATATTTACTACTGTGTGACCTTGGGCAAGTCACTTAATTTCTGTTTGCCAGAGTTTCCTCAACTTTAAGTTGGGGAATAATTATAGGACTTATCTCCCAGGGTTGTTGTAAAGATCAAATTAGATAATATCTAGAGGTTAGCACAGTGCCTGGCACATAGGACGTGCTATATAAATGCTGGCTGCTATTATTATTATTATTAACAGGGAAAGATTGATTCATGAGAAAGTGGCACCTGAGTTGAATCTTGAAGAGAGACTAGGATTCTGAGAGGCAGAAATGAGGCAGAACCAGTGCATCCCATGCATGGAAAATAGTTTGTGTGAATTCATGAAGCTGAAAGATGGAGTATTAAGTTTGAGGAATAACTATTCCAAATTATCTAGGATATGAAATTTATGAAGAGTAGTAGGATAGGGGCTGGTAGGTGGCACAGTGGATATAGCACCGGTCCTGAAATCAAGAGGAACTGAGTTCAAGTCTGGCCTTAGACACTTACTAGTTGTGTGACCCTGGGCAAACCACTTAACCTTTATTGCTTAAAAAAAAAACCCAAAAAACAAAACAAAAAAAAAAAGAGTAGTAGTATGAAATAATACTGGAAATGTCAATGGAGCAAGATGAAAACTGAAGGCATTTTTATTGCCATTTTCTTTACAAGGAAATTGAGGCTCAGAATTTAATCACTGAATGATGGTAATAGGGTCAGAGGTAGGATTTGAACTCTAGGCTCTCTGTCAATACTCAATTCTAGGTTTTTATATTTTATGCAATAAGCAGTAGGGATCCATTGAAGATTTTTGAGCCAGGGAATTACATGATTAGACCTGTGTATTAGGAAGATTATTTTGGCCACTGTGCAGGATGGATTGGAGAGAAGAGATATGAGAAGCAGGTAGGCCAATTAGTAGGCTATTACAGTAGTCCAGGGGAGCTGAATGAGTATGGTAGCTATATGAGTGGAGAGAAGGAAATACATATAAAACATATGGTGGAGATAGAATTCCTAAGACTTGGCAACTCCTCCCTGGCCCTTCTCTATATCATCTTTAATTTCTCCATACATGCTGGATCTTTTCCCATTGCACATAAACAGTCTCATACTCAGCTCTACTCTGTCTTTAAAAACCCTCATTTGCCCAAGAGGTAAGTAGTCTAAAGCTATGAACAAAGTTCTCAAAAGAAAAATTACAAACTATTAACAATCAAACATATGAAAGACTGTTTCAGATCATGAGTAATAACAGAAATGCAAATCAAAACAACTCTAAGGTTTATAAAACATTGAATTAAACTGGCAAAGGTGGAAAAGGATGGGAATAGTCAATGTTGGAGGGATTGAATAAGAACAGATACTTTAATGCATTGTTGGTGGAGCTGTGAATTAGCCTACCCATTTTGTAGAACAATTTGGTTTTATGAAAGTCACTGAAATGCCCATGATCTTTGACCTGGAGATCCTACTGCTAGGCATATGCCCCGAGATAATCAATTGTAAAAAGAAAGACTTTTTATACATAAAAATATTTATAGAAACCCAGTGCAACAGCAAAGAATTGGAAACAAAATAGATGTTCATCTATTAGAGGATGGATAAAAAAGGGTAGTACATAAATATAATGGAATATTACTGTATTGTGATGAACTATCAATATAAAGAAGTGTGGGAAGACTTGTATGAGCTGATGTAATAATATAAGAAAAAATAAGAGAGAAACATGCCTAATGATTGCAACAATATAAATGGAAAGAATAACAGAGCAAACGCAATAGAATGATGTGGCTTTACAATGATGTTTGGCCTCAAATAAAAGATAAGACCATATGTCCCTCTCTTCTTTGCAGAAATTGGGGTCTATGGATGTGAAACATTGCATCATGTCAGACTTGGATGATGTTTAGTTAATTTTGCCGAAATATTATTTTTTAGTCTTTGCTGTGAAGGGTGATAGATAGACAAATAAAGATAGATAAGCAAGAATTATTAAGCACTTATTATATGCCAGGCACTGTGATAGGCATTGTTATTTGTTCTTGAGGAGGACCTTGACTTCAGGGAGGTAATGCCATGACATCCAAGTGAATTGGATTTACGTGAGGGAGGGCTGTGCAAAGTCACCAGCCTTACTTTCTCCTCTGGAGCCATCTGGGTCCAGAGGTAAGATATAGATCAGGATGACTGGAGATGACCCTGAATGAGTGGGAGACCTTGGCCTTTTTAAGCTAAGGTCTTTAATAGGTCTCAGTTTGACTGAGGCAACATCCATTCAGTGATTAGGCTAAGTAAGAAATGAGGCAGAGAATGGCATTGAGAATACAAGCCAAATATACAAGCCAATATAACACAAACCAAAATACAAGGTAAAAAAATAGCCCTTACCCTCAAGGAGGTTGCATTCTAATGAGGAAGATAACACATAAAAGAGAATTTGGGAAATAGGAGGGTAGGGTTGTAACCTGATGGCGACTAGATATAAAAGTCTGGAGACATGAGAGAGAAGTGATTGTGAAAGCCCTGGGTAATTCCATAAAAGCTAGTCCTGGATAGAACTTACCAATCAGGAGAGAGGGTCCCTAGGGCAGAGGATCTCTAGGGTGTTGACTACTGGGAAGGAGGTGGAAAAGTCTAGAGAATAAGGAGCAGAGGCAGAAGAGAAGTGAGTATGGATAGCCTGGGAACTTTATTAAATGATTCTCTGGGAGGGGTAGAGGGAATGAATATATCAGGAAATGTTATATAAAAGTACTCTCCCTCTCTCTTTCAAAATACAATTTTTAAATTTGACTTTGCCATCCCTTGAGCTATAATCTTACATATATAATCCTACCTTTGACTGCCATCTACACTGTCTATCTACTGTCTCCACTTCCTCATCTTCCATTCATTTCTCAACCCCTATGCAACATTGTTTTTGACCCTACCACTAGCTTAAAAGTTCTTTCTCCAAATTTGTGACTTGTTTCTTCACTGCTAAATGAAACAATCTTTTCTCTGGTCTCATTGTCTTGGACCTCCATAGATTTTGGTACAACTGACCACCCTTTCCTCCTTTGTTGGCTTTCACAGTACTGATCTCTTTTGCTTCCTCTCTGTGGACACATATGACTGCTTCTTCTCTGTCTTCTTGGCTGATGCATCATTTATGTCCTGACCCCTATGTCTGGGTGCACCCCAGGGCTTTTACTTGGGTTCTTTTCTCTTCCCTCCACATGGGCTCCCTTGGAGATCTCATCTCATCATAGCTTTTGCAGTTAGCGTATATTGTGGTGAGATGGCACCACAAGAAAGAGCTGATTCAAATATCATTCAACAATGGATTCAAGTATCAAATCTACTTAGATAGTCCCTAGATCTATAATTCAATTCTAATTTCTCCCCTGAATTCCATTCATGTACTGACAACTACTTGCTGGATGTCTCCACCTGGATGTTTCAAAAGCATGTCAAAATGGAACTTGTAAAAACTACACAAACAAAAAGTTCTCCATTCCAGCTACAGAGGTGGAATATTTGGGAACTCTGCTCTATTTTGGTTTGCATGCCTTTTAGCTTTTGAATGAAAAAATAAAATGGAGAATTACTGTTGAATGGTCACTTAATTCCTGACATCATGTCAGAAACATTCCTATCTAGGGTGGTAGCCTACTGAACAACCCCAGATTTTTTCTTGGTGAATTAAGAAAATTGTTTTAAGTTCTTCTTTCTTTGTTTCTGACAATTCTAAGTGAATTTCTTTTTCTTAGGATTGTCTGAGATAGAAGAGGCCTTAGATATCATGAAACTTGGGTGTCCTTAACCTTTTTTTGTGCCATAGATCCCTTTGGTAGCCTGGGGAAGACTTTGACCTCTTCTCTGAATAATATTTTTAAATATTTGAAGAAAATGTTACATTAAATTAGAAGCTGGTATGACACTTCATGACTTCAATGCACAGAAGGCCATTAGGGAATTGAAAAAAATGGAAAAGACAATTTGAAATTAAGATATGGAATTGAATAAACCCACATAAAGCTTTGGCATTTCTATATATTATCAAAAAACATAGCAGGAAAAGAGGGAAAGAGAAATTCTATTTAAAATAATTGCAGACAATATAAAATACTTGAGAGTCTAACTGCCATGACAAAGGAACTACATGAACAAAATTACAAAACACTTTTCACACAAATAAAGACAGATCTAAACAACTGGAGAAATACTAACTGCTCTACAATAGGCTGAGCCAATATAATAAAAATGACAATTCTAACAAAATTAATTTACTTCCTCTGTGTTATATTAATCAAAATGCCAAATAATTATTTAACAGAGACAGGAAAAATAATAACAAAATTCATCTGGAAGAACAAAAGGTCAAGGATATCAAGGAAATCAATGAAAAAATGTGAAGGAATGCAACCTAGCAGAACCAGTTTTCAAACTATATTACACAATAGTAATCATCAAAATAATCTGGTAGATCAGTGGAATAGATTAGTTATACAATACATTGTAATAAAAGTTTATAGTAATCTAGTGTTTGTTAAACCCAAAGATCCAAACTTTTGGGGCAAGTACTCACCATTTGACAAATTATTGAGAAAATAGGAAAGCAGTTTGACAGAAACTAGGCATAGACCAACAACTCACACCATATACCAAGATAAGGTCAAAATGGGTGCACGATTTAGACGTTAAGGGTGATATCGTAAGCAAATTAAGGGAGTGTAGAAAACTTTACCTATCAAATCTTTGGATATGGAGTTTATGACCAAACAAGTAATAGAGAGGACTATGGAAAGCAAACAGATAATTTTGGTTACATGACATTTAAAAAGTTTTTGCACAAACAAAACTAATGCAGCCAAAACTAGAAGGAAAATAGAAAATCAGGTGGAAATATTTGTAGCAAATTTCTCTGATAAAAGCCTCATTTCTTAAATATATAGGGAACTGAGTAAAATTTATAAAAAATAAGAACCATTCCCTAATTGTTAAATGGGCAAAGGATATGAACAGGCAGTTTTCAGCTCAAAATTCTTTATAGTCACATAAAAAATGCTCTAAATCACTATTGATTAGGGAAATGAAAGTTAAAATAACTCTGAGGTACCACCTCACTTCAATAGATTAACTGACAGGACAGATAAGGAAAATGTTAAGTGCTGGAGGGGGTATGGAAAAGTAGGAACGCTAATGTATTGTTGTTAGAGTTATGAAGTGGTCCAACTTTTCTGGAAAACAATTTGGAACTATGACCAAAGGCTATAAAACTGTGCATATCTTTTGGCCCAGCAAAACTACTACTAGATCTGCATCCCAAAGAGTTCAAAGGAAAAGGACCAATATGACAGAAATATTTATAGCAGCTCTTTTGTCATGGCAAAGAATTAGAAGTTGAGTTAATGCTCCTCAATTGGGGAATAACTGAACAAATTGTGGTATATAGTTGTGATGAAATACTATGGTGCTATAAGAAATGATGAGGAAGATAATTTCAGAAAAACCTGGGAAGATCTATATGGATTGATGCA
Organism: Vombatus ursinus; assembly: GCF_900497805.2. Lineage (NCBI taxonomy): Eukaryota > Metazoa > Chordata > Mammalia > Diprotodontia > Vombatidae > Vombatus > Vombatus ursinus. The sequence goes on from NW_020950098.1 coordinate 1,470,468, forward strand.
TAGTGAAGTGAGCAGAACCACAAAATCATTGTACAGAGTAACAACAATATTGTAAGGATAATCAATTGTGAAAGACTTAGGTACTCTGATCAATACAGTTATCCAAGACAATTCTGAAATATTCATGATAAAAAATGTCATCCAACTCTAGAGAGAGACAGGATAAACTCTGAGTGCAGAAGTATAATTTTTCACTATCTTTTTATTTCTTGCTTATTTTTTCAACATGGTTAGCATGGAAATGTTTTGTATGATTTAATATGTATAATTGACATCATTGTCTTCTCAATGGGTGAGGGAGGGGCTGGAAGGAGAGAAAGACTTTGAAACTCAAAATTTTAAAAATGTTTATCATAAAAAAATACTTTTTTTTAAAAAAGAAAAGAAAAAAGAGATGGAATTGGCCAAAATTTGTAGACAACTTAGACACTTCATATATGCACAAGTACACACATATACATATATAAGCCTGTAAATATAGATATGTATACATACACATTTGTGTATATGTATATATATATACATGTATACATACACACATACATATGTATAATGTTTTCTTTGAGAATTGGGTCTGAAGGATCTGAACATGACAAGCGAGGAAAAAAATTGTCCTCCTTCCAAAAGTAATTAACTATAATTTAACATACAGGAAATGACTACTTACTGATGTAGAAGTCATTACAGAATTACCTGTCAAATGAGCAGTCATTGTTCACTGGCTAATTAGCCATTAACTGGCTAATTAGCTACCAGCCATTGGTTTATTAGAGCAGAGATCCCAATTATGCTACTTTACAAGAAAGTCCAGAAATGCAAAGTCATTGTGTAAAGTAACAACAGCTCCCACTCACCTTATTTGACTAAGAAAATGACTTTCAAAACTAGGGGATGGATAAAAGTAAAGACATTGACTTTGATTACCAGCATATCTTAGAAAATTTAACAGATTTAAAATAGTTGCCACAAGACAGAAGCTAAAAGTGCTCAGAGACTACCTGAGTTGGAACACATTTGATCTCTGTTTTAAGGAAAAGAGATACAACAGCCAGGAACTTTATAAGCTCACTTGAAAAACAAGTCCAAGGCAGTTGACTGAAGTTTTTGAGGTCTAGAGGAAGTGAGCCTGCAAAAATCTGTGCATGTGAAGTAAGCCAGGTTATCCTGAGAGCATTTATAGGTGAAACAGGAAGAACCCTAGACAAATGCAAAATGGAACCAATTTTCCAGAACTTTCATAGGTTTCTATTGCCATCATTGATGTCATTGGGACTAGCATAGTTGGACTTAAATGAGATAATACTTATAAATCATCTAGCTCAGTGCCTGGCAGATAGGATTGTTTTCTCTCTTTCTAACACCTCAGGACCTAAAGTGCTATTGGAAAAAGTAGAAATGATTCTTAGGAAGATAAAATCAGGAAATGTCATTGAACTTGATCAAATAGGCACAGAGGGATCTGTACTTGGAGAAGACATATTTTATGGGTGCTTTGGTATCAATTTTTGAGGTGTCAAAAAAGAAAATTGACCAAAAGAAAGGGAGGAAATGATAGAAAATTTTATTGCCCCCTCCACGATTCAAGAGACTTAAGCTACAACTGACCTGTGTGGCTTCTTTCTTATTTTTATAGAATAAGCATTTATGTAGCACTTTAGGGTTTGTAAAGTACCTTGCAAATATTATTTTATACTCACAACAACTCTAGGAGTTAGGTGCTATTACTATCCCTACCATTTTACATATAAGAAAACTGAGGGAGAGAGTAAATAATTTGCCCAGGATCACAAAACCAATAAGTGTCTGTGGCCAAATTTGAACTCAGGTCTTCCTGACTCCGGGCCCAACACTCTATCTATAATGACACTTAACTGCTTCTTTGTTGTTGAGTCATTTTCAGTCATGTCTGACTTTTTGTAACCTCCCTTGGGGTTTTCTTTGTGAAGATACTGGAGTGGTTTGCTATTTCCTTCACCAGTTCATTTTATAGATGAGGAAACTGAAGTATATAGGGTTAAGTGACTTGCCCAGGGTCACACAGCTAGTAGGTGTCTGAGGCTAGATTTGAACTCAGGAAGATGAATCATCCTGACTTCAGGCCTGATTCTCTATCCACTATACCAACTAGATGCCCTTACATTTAACACAGTCAATTACTAAAGCTGTACTACTCTGGACTGAGAGTTACATGAGATTATGGTGGGCTAGATGACACACGAAATTTCTACCATCCCAATCTGTTCTCTGATACAAAATTCTATCTTTTTTTTTTTAATGCCAATACTGTTCACCCATTTACCCTGTCAGACTGAAAAACATGGAATGCCACAATTTCCTGAGGGTGAGTCAGAAAATATGGTGAGTATGAGCAAACAGAAATGTATTACTAAGAAGTAGTATAAAAGACATCGACAAAGATGAGATAGAAGATCAGGAAAGATGGGTGGCTGGTAATGTAGCAAGAATGAGGGCTACCAGAGGGACCAGATGAATTAAGGCTCTGGCGTCCATGAAAATAGAGGAAGGCTTCTAGAGCTTTGGGCAGATCCTCTCTGAAGAATTTGTGGGAGAACACTGATAAGAATTATATAGAATTGGTAGATGGGTTCCAATGGAGGGAGTTCACAATTTGATGAGTTCACAAGGCCATCTCAAAGCACAGATGTTTTAAGTAAGGCTTGAACGATTCATTGTTCCTGAGTTCCCCTACTCTCAAAGTTTGTTTATTGGATACAGAATTTATCTACTTCTTTAGATTGTGACCAGTCATTCTACTTCTGTATCACCCACAGTACCCTACAGGATCGGGTATTAAGTAGATGCTTGATAACTATTTATTGACAATAAAAGAATAAGAGAAATTCCTGCGTTTTATAGTAAGCCAGACTCACATGTGATACACCCTATGCTTTATTTTTCTTTCTGATTCTTCATGACCAATAAATGTTTCATGGCACCATATTTTTCCTTACTCTTCATATGCTTAGCACTAACTTTCTGACCGTATCTTGGATATATCCACCTGCATCTACTTGCGTCACAAAATCAGGTTTGAGAGTTGCAAGGGCCAACAGCCACCTGGTCTAAAGGAATCATGCCCACTATAACATATGTGACAAGTTTGCCTATCACAGAGCTTTGCTGTTGTTGTTCAATCACATCCTACTCTTCATGACCCCATTTGGGATTTTCTTGGCAGAGATACTGGAGTGGTTTGCCATTTCCTTCTCCAGCTCATTTTACAGATGAGGAAAATTAAAGCAAACAGAGTTTAATGACTTGCCCAGAGTCACACAGCTAGTAAGTGTTTGAGGCTGGATTTGAACCCAGGAAGATGAGTCTTGTGGACTTCAGGCCCAGGACTCTATCCACTGTAGCACATAGCTGTCATCACAGAGCTAAAAAACCCCAAGTACTTTCCTAACACTGCACACCCACTTAGAGGTTTCCGCAAATACAAATTCCCATGGAGATCTGATAGCATAATCACAGCTAGAATTAGAGTTCATTCAATTGTTTTGGAAATCAAAGCCTATTCCTTTAGTCTACAAGCATGTGATAACCCACAAATCTAGAGTAGATGATTGTACTCAGTCTATCTGAAAACTCATTTGAATAATCAAGATCTTTGTAATAAAAAGTCATATATGTAGCACTTGTTACAGAAAGTTGAAGTGAACAATCACTCCATTACATATTTTTTTCCCCTATACTTAAGGCAATGTGATACATATACTCTTCAGTATTTCAAGGGTTCATGATTTCACTAATGTGATTCACCTTCCGTGGGTACAGAAGAAAACTTCAGGCCATATAAGACAGAACTCAAAAATGTTATGACTCTAGAATTTATCCATTGCCGTGTGCATTGGTGATAAGCCTACATACACTTAGACTGTCCTCTGACAATATCCAAATGATACATTGTCTGGTCTTCACTTGAAGTCATTCCAATGTGAAAGGACCTAGCAGAACTTGTGTTTCACTGACACAACCTTCAAAAAATTCAGAGTCACCTCCATGTTATGATGAAGCAATAGAGTCAGACTTGATTGACTAAATGTACGAAGTACACATCATACTTGGCACATAGAATTTCCATCAACAATCATTCACCATGAATTTATTAAGTGTTTACCATGTGGTAAGCAGTGGAAGTACAAAGAAAGACAAAAGTAGGCCCAGCTCTCAAGGAACTTGTATTCTAACAGGAGAGACAATATTTAAATCTGTGGTTCTTACTTTTTTTGGTCTCAAGACCCTTTGGTACTCTTCAAAATCACTGAGGAGTGAATCTTTTCCCACCTCCCAAGGAGTTTTTGTTTATATGAGTTGTAGATATCAATATTTAGTATATTGGAAATGAAAACATCTTAGCATTATTATGAAAATTGTTTTGACCTGGTAGATCCCTTGAAAGGGTGTTGGGGACCTTTAGAGGTGCCTAGATCATACTTTGAGAGCCCTTGATCTAAATAAATAGTATGAAGGGAATTATGATTTTCATATTAATCAATACAATATGTGTAATGAATATACTAATAATTTAGATTTCTCAGAGCTGCCTCTTCTGTCTTGGGAGTCAGAAGCTTATAGTGCAGCTTGAAATAATAAATCAAAACCTTAACAACGTTTTCATAATCACTACATTCCTGTGTTCGTGTACATTAAGCAAAGCTAATCAGAGATTGTGGAACCTGTTCCTGTCATAGAACTCTGGTCCTTCTCCCCACCAAGCAATGACCCCCAAAGACTTGAAACAATACTGTTCCCACAAGACTCCAGAACACCTGTATCTTTTGCTGTCATGGGTTTGTCATGGGAAACCACTCAGACCCTAGAAATGATTGTTTGTAATCCACCTTCCCTCCCCACTCCCACTTGTGATTTATGTATATAAACTGTGCCTTTGTGCCAGTCTGTAGAGCATTCCTCACTCTGAAAGTAATTACTTAAATAGCTCCTTGTTTCCTGGCACTCCTGTCTCTGGCCTGCTTTGTGCTACTCACAGGTTAGGCATTGGTCCTGTCTGGACTACATTTAAAATTCTGTTAATAATACGTACATTCAAGACACACAGAAGAGGGGCAGCTAGGTGGCGGAGTGAATAGAGCTCTGGCCTTGGAGTCAGGAGGACCTGAGTTCAAATCCAGCCTCAGACACTTAATACTTACTAGCTGTGTGATCCTGGACAAGTCACTTAATCCTGATCACCTCACCAAAAAAAAAGCAAAAAAAAAAAAAAAAAAGACATACAGAAGAGATGAAAAGTAACCTTAGACAAGAAGGCTCTACCAGGTGGAATAACAAATAATAAATCGTAATAAATATTTTTCATTTGATCAGTAGAATATCAGCTCTATAAGGGAGCTGTGTTTATGAAGGAGGAATTCTTTTCTTTTTCTCTTTGTGTTCCCAATGCCTCATGCTATCTTACACATAGTGGATGCTTAATGAACACTTATGGGATTCAATTAAATTGGATTCAGTTGGATTCAATGATGAAGAACTCAAAACACTTTCTAGATTCCATAGGCACCTATCTACTACTGTGTTGGTGACTCTATTGGATTATGTTAAACATGTAGTTCTTCTTAGGTCTTACATTCTAAGACAACCTATGCTTAAGTACAAACAAGACACAGATTTTCACAAAATGGATTGTTCTTCAGATAGGAAACAAGCAAAATGAAACAAAAATTCAACCTGAAGAGGCATCGGAAGACAATGTTGATTCACGTCCTGGCTAGGTCACTTACACAGTCACAGGCTTATGAACAAATCCCTTTGCCTCTCTGAGCCTCAGTTTTCTAACTGATAAAACTACTGGTTTGGATTAGATGATAAAGTCTCTGTCAGGTCAGAGAGGTGATGAACTCAGGGTACAGAATGAAACATATTTTTTGGACATGGACAATGTAACTTTGATTGATTATGAATATTTATTACAAGGTTTTTCCTTTCCTCTCGTCTCCCCTTCTGTCTCCTTTACTCACTTCTTCTCTCCTATCTTCTCCTTTTCTCTTCTTTCCTTAAGTAAGGGAAAAGGAAAAGGAGGTAGGTTTTTGTTAGTTGGAGAAATAAATTAAATATTCTTTTTTTTTAATGAGCTTAATATTCTATAAACACCTAGATCAAACCCCAAAGCTTAGCACAGGGCCTGGCACATAATAGGTGCTTAATAAATGCTGATTGATTGACTGATTGAAGTGTTCTATGGACAGTGTAAACAGTTGAACATTTAATTTTTGTGCTAAAAGGCAAATAAACAAGGCAAAGACTTCAAGGAGTAAAACATCCCTGGCTTCTTTTAGGACTCAGCTCAAAGAGCACTTTCTGTAGGAGGCCTCTCTGGGTTCTCCCAGCTGCTGGTGCCTTCTCCCCTAAGGTTACCTTCCATTTCCTCTGTATGTATTTTGTATGTACCTATTTATTTACACGTGGCCTCCCCCATGAGAATGTGAGCTCCTTGAGGTCAGGGACCATACTTTTGCCTTTCTTTGTATCCCCAGGGTTTAGCTCAGTGCCTAACACATAATAAGCATGTAATAAATGACTGCTGATAGACTGCTTCCACCATGTCTGGAAAGATAATGTCTGAATTAATATTTTAAGAGATCCTCAAAAGCACCTGTCTGAGGTTCAACTGTCATTTTTATTGCATAGTTCTAAGCTACATGACATCTTGGTGGCTTCATAACACTTCAGCCAGGCAGGCTTTTCATTTCATAATTACCCCCAAACCCCAGAGGGAAAATAAATGATAATGGAATGGAATTCATGGTGGACCCAACTCTGGCTGTAAGACTGTTTGATCTGGCACTACTCTCCTTTTTGAGATCACGCTAGAACTACAGAGCACTTATAAGATAGATTGAATCAACCATTAATCGCCCAATTCTGCTCAGGAAGGGGGTTAAGCCTTGATAGGAAAAAAAAAATCCCCTCAACAAATGCTCTGAAAATGATCAAAATCCTACTCCCATGCCAAAAGTCCTTCATTTCCTTAACAGTACAGTTAATCCTACATGTGGAAGATATCTGCTTCATTCATAATATGGTGGTTTATGTGGTGAGGGAGATTAGAAGAGGAAAGCACAGATAAACAAATTGGTCACATCATGCTTTACCCAGTTAGCTGTGGCGACAAGATTTCCTCTGACAACGCTCGATGAATAAGCTATTTCAGAGTCTTGGACACAGTTTAAGAAGCATCTAATTTGACTTGATGTTACACTACATGGAGGCAGTAAGCACAGGGTATCTCCTTGTCTATTATCAGGGTAGGGACGGAAGTTGTTATTTCACTGGCATAGGGTGAAGAACCACAGCAGATGGGCACCTCCAAAGTTTGCCTAGGGCACAAATATCAAAATAGAAATGGGAGCCATCATACAGGGACTCCTGCAAGGGTTCATTGACTTAGAAAACCCCATAATAACTTAATCTGCCTCTATTATATTTTTCTTTATTTTGTTAAGTATTTCCCAATTACATTTTAATCTGGTTCAGCCATATGTGTTTGACACCTCTGGTCTAGAGTACGGAGAGGTTAAATAACTCACCCTCAGGTACATAGGCAGTATGTGTCAAAGGCAGAACTTGAACCCAGGACCTTTTTTTAGCTTTGAGGCTATGCTATGCGATACTACCTTTTGTCCCTCAGCAGCAAACCTTAATTAGAGCTGCTAGATGGTGCCATGGTACATCAAGTGCTGGGCCTGGAGTCAGGAAGACTCATCTTCCTGAGCTCAAATCCAGCCTCAGACACTTATTAACCATGTGACCCTGGGCAAGTCACTTAACCCTCCTTGCCTCAGTTTCTCCATCTGTAAAATGAGCTGGAGAAAAAAATGGCAAACCACTTCAGTATCTGCCAAGAAAACCCCAAATTGGGGGGGGGGTGTCATGGAAAGTCAGACACAACTGAATAACAACAATAAAACAGCAAAAAGCAATCCTTAATTACCTTTGAAGAAAGTCATAAAGAGAAATCAGGAATTCTGTTAAAGACTTTCTTACTGTTTATAGCTTTATTTTATTATACAATTGAAGAATAAGATACTCTAGAGAATGACAGGTAAATTCTAAATGAGAGAAGAAAATAACTTTCTATAAGAAAAACAGAAAAGATGATATCAGAGGGATAAAATTTTATGCCTATTTTTGAGTGCATTGTCTAGGTATACCTTAGGTATCTAGATACCACCCTTAACAGGGGTGGTAGGGTAACAGTGGGTAGAGTGGGACCTGGAATCAGGAAGATCTGAGTTCAAATACAGCCTCAGACACTTACTGTGTGTGACTTAATATCTGTCTGTCTCAGTTTCTTCATTCATAAAACGGGCATACTAACCGCATCTGCCTCCAGGATTGCTTTGAGGACCAAATGAGGGAATATTTATAAAATACTTAGCATAATGCCTGGCACGTAGTAGGCACTTAATAAATGCTTGTTTCTATCCATCTTTTCCAGTTTGCAAGCATAGTTACCTCATTTCCCTTGACCAGCTAAATTACTTCCCACCTAACGAGCCAATTTACAAATACATCCTTTATCCCAGAGTCCACACTGACAATGAGAATGCAGCTTATTGTAAATTACCTTGGAGACATTCTCTGGGAAAAGGAGGGTCTTTTCAAAAGAAAAGAGTGGTTCAAAGGAATTACCAGGTCAACTAGTATTTGTTGTTGTTGTTGAGCTGTTTCAGCCATGTGTGACTCTTTGTGACCCCATTTGGGGTGTTACTGGCAGAGATACTGGAGTGGTTTGCCATTTCCTTCTCCAGCTCATTTTACAGATGAAGAAACTGAGGCAAGGAGGGTTAAGTGACTTGCCCAGGGTCACATAGCTAGTCAGTGTCTGAGGCTGGATTTGAACTCAAATCCTCCTGATTTTAGGCCTGTTATTCTATCCACTGTGCCACTTGGTATATATATACATATATATATGTACATATATATGCACACACACACAGATATACATACATATATACACACATACTATATATATAGACACCTATATATGTATATGTGTGTATGTATGCATATGTGTAAATATATGTATAGATATGTATGTATGTGTATGTGTGTATATTACACGGTAGGTACAATATAAATGCTTACTTCCTTCTCTTCCCTTTGTCCCCATCAAGTAGAATGCACATTCCTTATGAGCTGGAAATATTTCATTTCTGTCTTTGCAGTCTTAGGCCTCCCACAGTGCCTGACAAATAGAAGGTGCTTCATAATTGCTTATTGAGTCAAATTGAACTAATATACCCATGTTTATAGCAAGGACAGTGTTCTATGATTAAAGATAAGCTGTGTTGAGTATTTAGCTTGAGAGGTTTAGTTCATAAGATAACATATGTGGTTATGTTCTGGATTACTCTCCCAGAGGCAAACTGCTACATCTGCCCCTCTGGGCTCTAGTTTACTCAGAGTAAACATAGTCAGTTTACTCTGACTCTTTACTGCTATTATTGGCTTGAGTTCCCACCGGCATCCTCAGTGTTAGGTGCCTGTGATTATCATCCCAGTTTCATTTAATTACTCAGCATCAGATAGCTTTTACCAATGGATATTGACTTTGAAGATGTAGCAAAAACAAAATACAAACATTTCTTCCAATACCCCCAGGAGCTTACTGTCCCCTATATTCCTCAATTGCTCTTGAGAGTAAGCTCAACTTAACTTAGTTCCTGCATAGGTTCTGCACTGACCACTAAATTTGTACCTCCACTCCCACCCCTGCTTCTTCTAAGATAATGCAAGCAGACATTCTGCCACATTTCATTATCTCAAATATCTGGGAGGTTGTTTGTGTGGACAGACATTCCATCCACCTATAGAGCTGACTGCCTTTTCATGTCTTATTAAACATGCTTCAGAAGCTATTGGGATTTGAAAAAAGATCCCCCAGGGCCAAACTTCTAGTATAATTTTAAGCAGACCTCAATACATTAATTATTTGTATTTGTAGCCTCAGAGACTAGTACAGCACCTGACATACAGTAGGTACTTAATAAATGCTTGCTGATGGACTGATAACTAGCATTGATGGAAAACCACTGGATGTTGACACAAGGGTTTTTGTTTTTGTTTTTGCTGATGCCAAGGTGCATACAAAAGGTGAATAAATCGGTTTCCTCCTTATTTTTATGTTTTCCACTAAAAAGGATGACAATTCAATGAAACTAAAACAACATTTATTAAGTACTTATTACAGTCAAGAGGGGGGTGTCCATCCCAAGCATATGAAGACTTCCCCTGGTGAAATGGGTGGATGAGAACGATTTGTTCCAACAGCCCTAAAGGTGTCTGAAACAGTTTCTGTGGAGTGCTTAGAGTTTGGTCAGACATTGAAGACGCCAAGGTCATCTACTACATCTCGGGCCATTATCAGTCATCCCGACTTTTGTCTTGCCACTGGACTTTGATGACCCTGGAAGAGAGATCAAGGCTGATGACTTTGTGCAATTCTGCCTCACTTAAATCCAATTCATCTGTGAGTCAAGACAACTCCCCGTGATGTCATTGGTCCTCTGAAAATGAAGGACAAACAACAACATTATAGTCAACACACCATTCTAGGCATTGATGGTGGGGAAGTAGGAGTACAAAGATAAATAACATGAGAGTTCTGCTCTCAAGGATTCTATTATCTAGTAGGATACATAAGATGGACACACAAACAACTTCATAGTATGATAAGTGCTTAAGAAGAAGGAAGTTCTGATGAGAGAGACGAGAGGGGAGAGACGACATTTGTCCTAAGCCTTAAACAATGGGAAAATTTCAACAAGTGGTGATGAGGAGGAAAGATGGAAAGGGCAGAGATGCTAACTCTCATTATCATAATTTTTACATTGATTCCAGATGTATAGGGGACAAATGAAGTCAATGAACATTCATTATATGCATACTGTGTGCAAAATACTCTACTAGAAATGGAATAGGACACTACCAGATTTTATTCTCAGAATAATAATAGTAATAATATTTAGAATTTGTATAGCATTTTACAATTTTGCAGGACACTCTCCTAATGTCATCTCATTTAAACCTCACAACAACCTGGGAGGCAGGTGCTATTATTATTCCCATTTTAAGGATTAGGAGACTAAGGCAGACAAAAGTTAAGTGAGTTACCCAGGCTCACACAGCTAGTAAGTGTCTGAAGCCAGATTTGAACTCAGGTTTCCTGACTCCAGGTCCAATCTCATAGTTTGTTAGATTTACAAATCTAAAATCAACAAGACTTCCTGCTAATGGATGAGGCAGAAGCCTCCAGAATTCCAGCACCCCCTATCTATACAGATACTAAACCCCCCTTCCCTTCTTCAAGCAGCATTTCAATTCAGGTATGTCAGGTAACCTTCTTCTCATATATTTTTGGCACAGTCCATCCCCAAGGTAATAAGATCTCCAACACAGAGAGAAAGATGAGTGTATAGGGGTGGGGGGGGAGAATTGTTGCTCCTGTCTGACTAGCTCTGTGGTTGGTTCATATTACATGGGAACTCATCTGCATTTTTCCTTGACTTTGAGTTAAGATGGACCCATTACTCTCTTTCTGAAGGGATCATTAAAATGCTAATTCCAAAGGAAGATCCCAGTCCTCAGGCATCAAATCATCACCCCCCCCACACACACACAATAACAGACAGAGAAGGGTCACATTCTTACTCCTCACTTTTCCCTATCACCATAAACAACCAGTGAGTGCTTTTCCAAGGATCCCGAGAATCAGCAACACCCTGGGCCCCTCTCTTTGGGGAATTCTGCTCTACTATGATCAGGAGAGTGTGGGCTGGCAGAGAGGGCAGCCAGCAGTGGGGAAGGAAAGAGTTGGGACTGTTGCTTTTGTGCCTGTATCCCTAGCACCCTTGGCACATGGTATTTAATGAACACATTCATTCACTCATTCACTTAATAAATTCTTATTAATATAATGTATAAAAACTTAATAAAATTTTATTTATCTTATAAAAACAATAAAAACTTTGATTTAATAAGTTAATTCATTCACTAATATGTTCATTCCACATACTCCTCAAGCTCCATAATTTTATCATTTGTGACTTCATCCCTCCTCTCTCTCTCTCTTTCTCTCTGTCTCTGTTTGTTTTTAGTGGGAAAGGAGGGAGAGGGCTTAAGGTAGAGTAAGAAATCAGAGTCACAACATGTAATTTGTCCTAGGAAGTCTTGTAATGTAATAGAAGAGGCCAACAGAAACTTAGCTAATTTTTTAAAAATGCTTGGATAATTTTCTAACTTTGAAAAAGTCCCTTACCATGTTTCCACCAGTTACCCTCTCTCAGAATCTTTCATATCTGTATGTAATGTAGCAGTGATGGAGAAGTGTCAGTATCTAGTTGTTGGCTTGAGTTTTTCTTCTGTCCAAAGCAGAGCAGCTACCAACTCCTCAACTCATATTTTTTTTCCCTTGGAGGCAGTTGGGATTGAGTGACTTGCGTCACACAGCTAGCAAATCCCTGAGGCTGGATTTGAACTCAGGCTCTCCTGACTCCAGGGCTGGTGCTATATCCACTGTACCACCTAGCTGGCCCCTCAACTCATCTTGATGATAATTTCATCATTTAAAAGTTAGAATAACAACAAGAGGATTTTTTTTTTAAGAGAAGTGATGGAAGAGGGGAGATCCTACAGATGTGAAATGTTGCATGTACTTCCAGATGAGGTCAGTGTGTTATTGGTTTTAACTGTTTTAATTTAATTAATTAATAACTAACTGTTATTAGGTACTTCTCATAAAGTACAAGTCATCTGTAAATATAATGGGGGAAAAATCAAAACATTTCAATAAAACTTTAAAAAAAATTTGTTGACTGATGGGATAAATGACTTACCCAGCGTGGACAGGAGGTGGTGCAATGGATAGAGTGTCTGCTTAGAATCAGGAAGACCTGAGTACCAATTGGGCCTCAGATTCTTACTAGCTGTCTGATCCTGGGCAAGTCACTTAACCTCTGCCTCAGTTTCCTCATCTGTAAAATGGAGATAATAATAGCAGCCACCTCCCAAGGTTATTGTAAGGAGCAAATGAGATAACAAATTATAAAGTGCTTAGCACAGTACCGGGCACACAGTAAGTACTTGTTGGTGTTCAGTTGTTTCAGTCGTGTCTGACTCCTCATGACCTCATTTGGGGTTTTCTTGTCAAAGATACTGGAGTGGTCTGCCATTTCCTTCTCTGGATAGTAAGTGCTACATAAATATTAACTATTGCAGCTGTTGTTCAATTGTGTCCAGTTCTCTGTGACCCTATCTGGGGTTTTCTTGCCAAAGATACTGGAGTGATTTGTTTTCTCCAGATAGTTAGTGCTACAAAAATCTTAACTATTATTATATGTCAGCTATAGGACCTCAATCCAAGGTCTATTCTCTGTGCAGTAAACCATGCTTCCTCACTAGTAACTATGAAGAACTACACAAATGTGAATAATCCAGGCAAGGGTGTGTTATATCATCTGTCAAAGACACGCTCATGGCAATGATAGCTGGAGACAGTTTTAGACCAGTGTAGGTGGTAAAGATTCTGAAAGTGAAACCCCACGAATACTATGAGCCTATAGACAAGCTCTCACAGGGCTAAGACAAAGGCAAGGATGGTGTCTGTTGTGCATCACACTTGCAAACCATTTATCATCTCACTCATCTGTGGTTAGGGTGCCACACGCATCCATATGAAAGGATTTGGCTCCAGAGATTGCTGTGCACACTATTGTCGTGTGGCTATATCTTCATTTTCTATGCATTCCTGTGGTAACAACTAGACAATCTGAGTTCCATGTCTGGTTTCTGTTGACTCATCTCCACTTATCCCTTTTTTTCCCCTCTTGGATATCAAATATCCAGATTCAGTTGGTTAAGGCCAATGTGAAACAATGGATGTTTTTATTTCAGATAAACTTATGTATTCAATGTATAGTAAAACATCATTCATACCAATTCAGACTAGGTGGTGTTGGTGGTGAAACCTAGGTGGGATCATTGATATGAACAAAAAAAAAACCTGAATTCAGGGATATCTGAAAAAAATTCAATTTCATGATTTTAAAAACATATAATAAATAAACTTAGACTAATAAAGTGAGCAGGGACATAGAGAATTAGAAACCAGACCATTAAATAGGAAACCAGGGGCAGTTAGGTGGTGCAGTGGATAGAGTGTTGGACCTAGAGGCAAGAAGACTGGAGTTCAAATAAAGCCTCAGAATTTCCTAGCTATGTGACCTTGGACAAGTGATTTAACCTTTGTTTGCCTCAGTTTCCTCAATTGTAAAGTGGGTTGTGAGATAATATTTGTAAAATGCTTAGCACAATGCCTGGCACATAGTAGGAGCTTATTACATATTAGTTTCCTTACTTTCTTTGGTACAGTCTCCAATCTGAAACATTAATATAAAGATTTTTTTTTAAAGGAAGAGTAAACTGATGATGAATGTTTCTCTTTTCTATTATGAATCATCCATATGACTGATAAAACATCATTCTGACATGGATGAGAAGCTTTTAAGGAACCAAACAAAAGCCCAACCCCTGGCTCTCTGATTGTTTGACTTTTGTCTTTGTATCTCCAGAAACCAGACACATGGAAGGTGTTTTGTAAATGGTTCTTGGATGAATGAATCACAGACTCTCAAAGTTGGAGAGATCTTAGATAATCTAATTTAGCCTTCTGCCAGACGTGAGAATGTCAGTCTGGCATCCTTGGAAAATTGTCTGCTAGCCTTCACTTGAAGACCTCCGTTGATAAGATGCAGTCTTTTCCCTTTCTAACTGTTCAAAAATTCTTAAACTAAGCCAAAAATCTGGGTTCCTTGTGATTTCTGCTCACTGTTGCTGGTTATGCCCTGGCGCATTGCAAGTACTTACTAAATACTTCATCTATTGATCTGTCTGGAACCAAACAGAACAATCTCTCAATTTCAAATGCCACAGCTTTATGTAGTAGAATACAGGCAGGACAACTCCCATAGTTTTCTCTTCCCTAATAATCTCTCCAATAAATCTTCATTTGACACAGTTTTGCATTCTTTCAGTGTCTTGGTCAAGCACTTAAACAACTGCCACGTAGAAGAGGCATTACTATGAATGCAGCCTATAAGAACATTGTCTTTATTGATTGTCATATCACACTGTTGAATCATATTCAGTAAAAAGAGTTTTTTAAAACCCCTAGTTGTTTATTCATATAAATAGTTTCTCTTACCACTTCCTCCCCATTCAATACTTATACAGTTGTTTTTATAACTCGTCTGGGCTTTTATTTCTATTTAATTTCATTGCTTTTAGATTTGTTCCTACTAAAATACTTCTCTGATAACCCACTGTGATGTGGAATTGACCTGGATTCTTTTTTTTTTTAATTTAATACATTTTATTTTTTTCCCAACTACATGTTAAAACAATTTTTTTTAACATTTCTTGCTTTTTTCAAAAAAAAGTTTTGAGTTCTGAATTCTACCCCTCCCTCCCCCCCCGAGATGGTAAGCAATTAAATATAGGTTATACATGTGCAATCATGTAAAACATTTTCGTATTAGTCATTTTGTACAAGAAGATTTGAATTAAAAAAAGAATGGAAGAAAGAAAATGAAAATAGTATGCTTCAGTCCGTATTCAGATAATATAAGTTCTTTCTCTGGAGGCAGATAGTATGCTTGATCATTAGTCCTTGGGATTTTGACCTTAGATTCTTGAAGGCTTTGCTGGCTAACCTCTGGCAAGCCTTATCTGTCTGAAAAAGCTTTTAAGTGTGGACCCAATGATGAACTCCACATGACATTCAAGGACCAGCCTAAAGCTCATTGCTAGACTGGTCATAAGGGGCATTTTTTTTAACTGACAGTATCTTTACAAGGCTCTCTCAGATGTTGATGATCAGTGTTGATGACAGGAGTGCCTTTACTAATGAAGTCACAGAAATTCATTCATTTTCATAAACTTGCTCAAGTCCATCACAATCTTTTCATTGTCTGACTCTTTCATTCAACCTGTTAGTTGTCACTCTTAGCTTCTTGTCATCTGTAATATAGAAAGAGGCTGTTAGCAGCTCTTGCCTCATCCAAGATAGTGAAATACATGCTGAGTTTGATTGAGGACTTTTCCTCAGAGATGTCCCCTTCAGTGGGCATCTTAGTATTACAGTAGCTGGAAAGAGACTCTGAAGCCATCTTGTCCAATATGTCATTTTACAAGAGAGGAGTCTCAGGTCTGGAGAAGGAAAATTTTTTGCAGAATATGACTTGAGCTTGGCTCTTTTGACACCAAATTAGCACCTTTTTTTGAATAGCAATGAGAAGAAATAAAAGAAAGGCTTGACAGGTGAACAGTAGGGTTGAGAGAGTTCTATCTGGGCTGAGGACAGAACTTACAGGTTAAACAGGTGACAGCTACAAAAGTCTGATTATCATGAGAAGATAAGATTGGAATTGGAAGAAATCTTAAAGGTCAAATTAGGGGTCAGTCAACTATGGTCTGAGGGTTGAACTGGTCCCACTGCCAGCTTTTCTATAGCCTCTGAGCTAAGATTAGTTTTTCAATTTTTATCATTCTTAGTGAAGGCAATGCACACACACACACACACACACACACACACACACACACACACATACACACTACCTTTTCAGGTGAAGACTTTACCTTACACTTTACCAGGAAAATCAAGGTTCTTCCCTTTGGGTTCCTTCCCCTTCCCTCCTCATTTCACAAACAAACCCTTGACATTATTACCTACTATTTCCTTCTTTGCTCCAGGGTCTGGTAGGACTTCACTCTCTGCCTTTTCCCCATTTTCCCATCCTCTCCTGTCTTTATAAGAAGATTCCTCCTGTAATCATCTTCCCTCTTTTCCCCCCCCCAATTCCTTTATTTTTATTTTTTAATTAATTTATTTTGATTTATCAACAATCACTTCCATATGCTTTTGAGTTTAAAATTTTTCTCCCCCTCCCTCCCCACCATTCTTCCCAAGATGGCACACAATCTGGTATAGGCTATACATTTACATTCCTATTAAACATATTTTTACATTAGTGATGTTGTAAGTAAGAATTAAAATCAATAGGAGTTATGTGGTTTAGGGGTTCGGGGGTCCTAAGACCCCAATATCACAACACATGGGTCCTGCCTGAAAGAATTTGACTCAAACCTTCTTTCAGCCAAAGACAAGGCTTATTAGAACATCCATCATATTGGGCAGATTCTTAAGGAATCTGAACGTTAGTAAGAGCTGTTGGCTTATTGGCTAGATTATAAGAATCTAAGCAGTGGCTAGATTTTAGTAATCTGAGCAGTGGTTAGATTACAAGAATCTAAGCATCTTAATGGAGACAAAATGGACCTTATATACAGAAAGCCTGTGGGAGGGATCTAGGAGTGGCCAAGTAGTTTGGGGTGATGGGAGAAGGGGCCTATGGAGATCTGGATGGGAGGGGAAATGGCTAGGGGTCATAGGGAGGTAGGGGGAATTGGGTGTAGCCACAATGAAAGGCCAGTTGAAGGGATTATAGCCTCAGGCGAACCCCAGAGATTTGGTCATGTGGGAAATTCCTTCCTGGGGCCCAGATCCCAACCACATCAGGAGGAACCACCAGAAAGAGGAAACAAAACTCAACAGAAGAGAAAAAAATAGCAAATAGTATGCTTCGATCTGCATTCACACTTCATAGTTCTTTCTTTGGATGTGGATAGCATTTTCCATCATGTCCACCTTTGGACACTTTCCCTCTTTTAATCTTCAATCTCTCCATGTCTTCTGGTTTTTTCCATGGTGCCTATGAATATGCCATAATTAAAAAAACTCTCACTAGATCTTGTCATCTCCTCTAGCAACAAACTCCTTGAGTAAGCTATGTACACTAGGTGCTTCCATGTTTTCCAATCTCAGTCTCCCTCTGCAATCTCAATTCTAACCTCATAATTCAAATGAAACTGCTTTCTCCAAAACTTTCACTGACAGAGACAGCTAAGTGGTGCAGTGGATAGAGCACTGGTCTTAGAATTGGGAAAACCTGAGTTGAAATCTGGCCTCAGACACATGAGACTTACTAGCTGCATGACCCTAGGCAAGTCACTTATCCCTGATTGCCTCTCCAAAAAAAAGCAAAATTCCCACTTATCTTTTTAATCTCCAATCCTTGCTGTTGAGCTCTCTGCAGCTTTTGGCACTGCTGACTACCCTCTACATCCTGTATACTCTTTCCAATTTGGGATTTTCATGACATTAGTCTCTCCTGGTTCTCCTTTCTGTCTAACGTCCCTTTCTCATTCTCCTTCTCTGGATCATTATTCATATGCTCACTGACTGTGGATCTATCCCAACTCTCAGTTCTGGGTCCAGTTCTCTTTTCCTTCTATATGCTTTCATTTGGTGAACTTACCCATTCTGATGGGTTCAGCTATCATCTTAATGATTACTGTCCTGTAATTCTTTGTTATAGGAATGGTTCCTTTGGAGGGGGTCTCTAGCAGTGGGATTTCTGGGTCAAAGGGTAGGGATATTTGTGCTGGTAAATGTTTAACAACAGACTAGGAGGGGGAGTGACACACATTCAAGGTTATTTTGCATTATTAATATTTTCTCCATCTCTTCCTTAAGTCTAGACCAGGGGTGGGGAACTGAGGCCTCGAGGCCACATGTGGCCTTCTAAGTCCTTGAGTGCAGCCTTTTGACTGAGACCGAAGTTTTACAGAACAAATCCTTTTATTAAGGGGATTCATTCTGTGAAGTTTGGATTCAGTCAAAGGGCTGCACTTGAGGACCTAGAGGGCCACACATGACCTTGAGGCCTCAAGTTCCCCACCCTGGTCTAGACAATCAATAACACAATAAATCAAACTCCTTGATTGGTAATGTTTGCTGATTTCTGAGGTGTAAATGCTTGCGCTAAAAATTTAACAATCTGCTCTTGTGAGCTGTATGAGCTGGATCCAGTTATGCCTCTGGATATTTTAGTCACTTTCTTAGTATAATTCTAAATTGCTTCCCAAAATAGTCAGACCAGAATAGTCACAGGGGGGGTCTTGTTTGCCAGCTTTTTTGAAGCAATTATCAATATTCATAGAATCATCAATTTAGAGTGACCTTATGGGCAGCTAGATAGTACAGTGGATGGACATTGGGCTTGGAATCATAAAGACTCATCCTTGTGAGTTCAAAACCAGCCTCAAACACTTAAAAGTTGTGTGATCCTAGGCAAGTCACTTAACCCAGTTTGCCTCAGTTTCCCCATCTGTAAAATGAGCTGGAGGAGAAAATGGTGAACCACTCCAGTATCTTTGCCAAGAAAACCCCAAAAGGGCTCACCAAGAATTAGACAGGGCTGAACCAACCAAGTCACCTTAGAAGTCATTTGATCCAACTCTCTTTTCTGTTCCAAGCAGGATGATTCCTCTCCCACTTCTGTGATTTTTCCCAGTCTCCATGCCTAGAATACCCTTCCTTCTCTCCTATGCGCCTAGGAATCCTTGGCTCCTATTAAAGCCCAGCTATTTGTCACCATCTCTGAGTCCCTTTGTGATCCCTCCAGTTGTTGCTGCTCCCCAACATCTCCCCTCCCCAAAATCTCCCCTCCCCCAATATCTATTTTGTATGTTCTGCTTGGTGTACATGTGAGTTCTCCCTAGCAGAATGTAAACTCCTAAAGGTATTCCTTCTAGGGATAATAATAGCTAGCACTTAGATACTGCTTACTATGTGCCAGGAACTGTGCTAAGTACTTAACAAATGTTACCTCCTTATTGATTATTATTACTGATTCTCACAACAGCCTGCAGAAGTAGGTGCTATGATTATCTCCATTTTGTAGTTGAAGAAACTGAGGCACGCAGAGGTGAAGTGAATTGCCCAGGGTCACATAGCTAGTAATCGTCTGAAGTGAGATTTGTTTTGGTCTTGTACCCTCAGAGCCTAGCACAGTGCCTGATATATTTTAGGCCCTGATGAACTGAATTCCATGAACCTTCATTTTATAGATAAGTAAATTGTAGCCTGGGGCAACTAGGTGGCACAGTGGATAGACTTCCTGGTTTGGAGGAACTGAGTTCAAATCCGGTCTCAGACACTTAATAGCTATGTGACCTTGGGCAAATCACTTAACCCTGTTTGCCTCAGTTTCCCCATCTGTAAAATGAGCTAGAGAAGAAAATGGCAAACCACTCCAGTATCTCTGCCAAATAAGGTCATGAAGAGTCAGACATGACTGAAAACTACTAAACACACACAAATTGTGGCCCAGGGAGTTGATGACTTGCCTAAGATCACACAAATGGTAAGTAACAGAAATGGAATTTGACTCCAAACACAGTTCTCCTTCTGTTGACCTTCTATGTGTCCTCTATAATCCTTTTTTCAATAATGTTTTCTTTTGACATTGGCTGTATTCTACTTTGTATTATAGGCATTTTCATACATGTCTTATCCTTCCTACTGGATAGTAAGCTCCTTGAGAGCAGGGACTATTCCTTTCCTAATTTATTATACTTTTTAAACCTACCTCAACATCTGGAATGGTAATAATGATAATGTTGATGATGATGACGATGATAATGATAGCTAGCATTTACACTTTAAGCATTGCAAAGTGCTTCACAAATATTATCTCATTTTATTTTTACAACAACCCTGGAAGATAGCTGTTATTATTATCCCTATTTAATAGATGAGAAAATTGAGGCAGAGAGAGATATAGTGATATGCCAAGGGTCACCCAGCTATAAAGCATCTGAGGCTAGATTTGGGCTCCAGTCTTTCTGATTCCAGGTCCAATACTCCAGCCACTGCACCACCTAGCACGCCACAGTGCTACAGACAGTGGCTTAATAAATGATTGTTGGACTTTATTTAAATTTGGCTGGAAGATGCATTTTAGGAAGTAGTGTGGAATAAGGCTGGAAACATAAATTGAGACCAGGCTATAACTTGGGTGTAAGAAACAGTGTGGCTGGAGAGCCAGAGACAAATAGCTGGGTTTCTGTCATGGCTTGTTACAAACTATCTCTGGGACTCTGGGCAAGTCACTTAACCTCTCACTGCTCTAAGCAGCTCTCTAAAGACTAGTCTCAGAGAAAGTGCTGATCTCTGTGGGTGGAGAGAGTTTCTTTCTCCAATGAAATCGCACGTCTAGTCTCTATGCCTGTGGAGATAACAGAGCATTCCTAAAGTGATGGAATGTATACACACACACATATATATATATATACATATACATATATACACGACTACATAGATACATAGATACACAAATACATACATAAAATAAAATATATAGAAATGCATAGAATAAAATATATCAAATAAAATACATATACATAAATAAATACATAGAATAAAATATTATATAAAATAAATACATACACATAAGTACATACATAGAATAAAACATAAAATGAAATACATGTACATAAATACATACATAGAATAAAAGATATAAATACATACATAATTACACACAGAGAATATTATATAAAACAAAATACATATACATACATAGAATAAAATATTACATAAAATAAATATATACATAAGTACATACATAGAATAGAATATATAAAATAAAATACATATACATAATACATACATCGAATAAAACATAAAATGAAATACATGTACATAAATACATACATAGAATAAAAGATATAAATATATACATAATTACACACAGAGAATATTATATAAAACAAAATACATATACATAAATACATAGAATAAAATATTACGTAAAATAAATACACACATAAGTACACACATAGAATAAAATATATAAAATAAATACATATACATAATACATACATAGAATAAAACAAAATGAAATACATGTACATAAATACATACATAGAATAAAAAATTATATAAAATGAAATGTATATATAAAAATACATACATAGAATGAAATATATAAAATGAAATACATATACATAAATACATACATAGAATAAAATATATAAAATAAAATACATACACATAAATACATACAAAGATAAAATATTATATAAAACACATATATAAATACATATATAGAATAAAATATATAAAATAAAATGCATATAGATAAATACACACATAAAATAAAAAATATATGCATGTACATAATTACATAGAGTAAAAAATATTATATAAAATAAAATACATATTAATGAAAATATTATTAATATGTGACAATATATATCAAGGGCAATGCAGCTCATGAATATTGCTGCTGCTGTTGCTCTACCTTCACAGAGGCCGTGCCCGGGTAGAGTTAAGCCACTTGGCTCTGCTCTTTCTGGGACCATCTACCTTTATTTTCACCCCACCATTTTCTGCCTGGGCATTTTCCATCTTGCCTGCTACTATTGCTTCACCAGAGGCCATGCCTGGGAAGAGCTAAGTCCATTGTCTATCTGAAGTCATTAAATAACAAATAACCTGGGGGTGGAGTGGTGAATAGATAGCCAAAGATGAAGATGAAGGAGCAATGGGGCTCCAGATGCCAAGTTGTTGGTTAGAAGCCCTACAGCCTGGTCTTGTTTTTAAATACATGCATTCTCTCTGTGCCATGTTATACATTCTGGTCCCTAGTTCTGATACAGCACCTGATACCAAACTAATTTAAAGCTTCTAGGGACCTGTGCTATTATTAAATTATGGCCTTTCTGAAGGGACAAAAGTATAGTGACTTATTTGACAGAAAGAAAATTATTCTTATCAGTAGGAGTAGTAGTAAGAGGAGGAGGAAGAGGAGGGAAAGAGAAGAAAGAGTATAAATATGTGTGTTTGCAATCTTAATAGAAAGATGGCTCAGCCTGCATGAGGCGTTCATCTGATCTGGGATCTGACCTACTCTTCTCCAAAGGAGACTATGGTTTCTACCTTTGTGGGAAGCAGGAAGACAGCCATGGCTAGGAATTTGCTCCTTCCCTCCATTACTTCCAAGAGAGACAGGTATTGGGCTAGAATTAGATCTATCCACTACATCTCAAATACTGGTAGTCTAAGGTACATTCTTTAAAGAGCCCAGGATCAATGACATATTCTTTGATTCCCTTCAAGGACGGGGTAATACTTAGCTTATATTTGCCACCTAAGCTCCCTCCCACAAAGCACTGTTACGCAAAAGACCATCACAAATAGTTAGTAAACCTTTTTTATAAAAGTAAACAAAAATCAGGGAATTTATGTAGATTAGAATGGATCAAAGAGTGTGTCAGAGTAAATGGGCTCTTTGGCTGGGAGCAAAATAAGATTTCTTATCAATTCAGGAAGAAAACGATCTCACAAAAGGGAAGTAGACTTAAAAGTCTCTAGGGTTACGAGCTCTGGAAGTTAAGGGGTGTGTGTGTGTGTGTGTGTGTGTGTGTGTGTGTGTGTGTGTGTGGGCATTTCCCACATGTCTTCAGTTCCAAAGGTTCTCAGTAGTCACTCAAAAGTTCTCCCTTGCCTCTTACAACTAACTGTCTTTCTTAAAATCTTTCTCTGAAATGTGTCTCTCAACAAATTTGAGAAGTTTCTTCTCCCCTTACGCAGGTATTGTCTCAGATAATTAAGAGTCATGTCCCCTTTCATGTATGCGGCATAGCAAGGCCACAGGGTTGTCCTTCAGGGCACTGCCCACCAAGTGGGTAGAGATGTTGCACAGTTAGCATTTATTTAACACTGTAAGTTTTGCATTATCTCATGCAATGTATTATCTCATGCAAGCATTACAACCATGGGAGGCAGGAACTTTTATTATCCCCATTTTACAGATGAAGAATCTGAGACTAAGATGTGAAGTGACTTGCCCAGGGTCACACAGTTAATAACAGAGTGAGGCACGATTAGAAATCAGATTTTGCTGACTCTGAATCCAAGACTTATACACTATGAACCCTAGATACTTAGGTGACATCATGAAATGTTACTATGTCTGTAGTCCCCAAAAAAGAGTCTTTCTGTCAACATCACCTCTGTGGAGATAGTTTTCTGTTACTCTGAATGCATGCATGTGAATCCAGAAACTCCTCAAGGGGAGCCCACAAAGGGATCTTTTTTACTCTTCTGGTATTTCTCTGTTTTGACAGCCGCACTGGTAACAGCCACTTTTATTCTGAGCTGCTCCTCCTAATTAAATTCTGATGAATAGTTAAAAGTATAAGACTTACAAGAATACTGCCTGCGAGCTGGCACTGTGAGTGAGCATGACATACAGGGCATTAGCTTAGCAGGTTCTTTCAAAGTTCACAATTGCCATGAATTGTAAAAAAAGGAAAAAGAAAAAGAAAAAGAAATTTAGGGATATCAATGAAATGGAATGTTGTCCTAGGATAATGGTCTCTCATTGCTACAACAAACTGTAAGTAATCCAAAGGCATGTAACAACATAAACATCAAAAGCCAAAACAAAAAATAAATGTATTTTCAAAAGTGTGTGTGTGTGTGTGTGTGTTTATTTGATGTCATTGTCCCTGCACAAAGTCTTTCCTTGTATTCTACCAATGATTAATGGCACAGCTGTTCTTATTTCAGCTGACACATGGACATGGAAGAGGGGAGAGACAGTTGTTCCATGTACAGCACATAATCTCTATCCTGATTGGCTCAAAAAACAGACTTGCTCCATATGTCATAAATTAGACAACACAGAATTTCATTTTTCAAAGAAGTCACTGCCCAATTAAAAATAAACTCTATCTTCCAGTAAGCCCAAGGTCTGTTGTCTATTCAAATTGATACAGGATTTTTATGTATTATTGATGACAATGGTGTTTTTATGAGAATTATTTCTGAAAGATTTAGAATCCTTAATAGAAGTATTAAAATTCTGGGGTATTTGTCAATAAGATGGAAAGAATTCATCATTTTCTTTTAAAATAACATTTTAAAAGATATTTTGTTTTTACATGGCCTATATTTCATCCTGTATCCCTCTCCATGCCTCCACCCAAAGAATCATCCCAAATAACAAACCATTTATTTAAAAAGAAGATGAACAATTCAGCAAAACTAATCAACAGATAAAAAAAATCTGAAATTACATGTAATGTTCTACACCTTTGAATTTCCTCTTCCCCCCAAATCCTCAAAATAGTCAGGGTACTATATCTTCTTTTATCTTTTCTTCGGAACCAAACTTTTTTCTTCATTTTGCAACCTTAGTTTTTGTTTTGTTTTGTAGTTATTTTTCCATTTATAGTATTGTAGTAATCATGATGTTGTTTTCCTGCCTCTGCTTACTTCACTTTATATCAGTTTATAGAAATCTTTCCATGCTTCTCTGTATTAATCATGTTTGTCATTTCTCAAAAGGGGCCATCTCCAGTCATTCTAATGGCTCTGGAATAGAAAGTGAGATTGATGACTTTGCACAGCCCTTCCTCACTTAAATCCAATTCACTTGCAAGTCATGGCATCATCTTCCTGATGTCACAGTCCTCTTTGAGAACAAAAGACAAATAAGAACAACAACATTTCTCATAATCCATTTATATTCCATTACAGTCATGTACTATAATTTATTTAGCTATCCCCTAATCAATGGGCATCAATTTTGTTTTCCAATTCTTTCCTATCACAAAGAAGTGAAACTATAAATATTTTGGGGTCTTTTGTTTTTTTTTCAATGAATTTCTCGGTCACATGTCTAACAGTAGAATCTCTGAGTCATGGATTATAAACGTTTTAGCTACCTCATTTCATAATTCCCAATTGCTTTCCAGAATGGTTTTACTAATTCACAACTCCACTAACAATCCATCAGTATGCCTGTCTTGCCACAGTCTCTCTGTATTATATTTTACTTTGCATCATTTACTTTTTTTTGTGTAGGAACTGAGGCCTGGCTGTAAAGTATGTGTGACCGACTAATCAGAGAGTGAGAAGACAGGTTGCCTTACCCCATGATTGGCTATCATAGGAAAGGTGGAGTGCAGAGGCTTATCTTCCTGCATACCTTGGTGCAGGGCCACGATTCCTACATAAAAAAGTAAATAACACAAGTAAAACATACCAAAATATACAAAGTAATTTCACTCTGACCCATTCTACATCATCTTTTTTTTTTTCTAGGAAGTTAGAACATCTTCAAGCAAGATCCAGTGATAATGTATGTCTGTTTTCTGAGAACCAGCCTTGATGAGTTGGGAGAAGCCATGTTTGTGATTTTTTTTTCTGTTTACCAATATGAAGCACTCCTTCTCTTTTGCAAACCCCTGTTCATAAATAAGAAAACACATGGATCGAAAGCAGTTAAAATCTATCTAATTTTATCTACTAAGATAAAATAAAATAATTCAAATAGCAAGTAAACAATTTTGCAAAACCAAAATCTTTCAATTAGACACCTATCCTATCAGACAGAAAAGAAAAGGAAAGAAGATAATAAGCATTTCACCATTATCAGGAATTTTGAATCGATAAATTTACTGACAGGATATAACCCATGCTCTAGCTGCGGCTGTCCTATTTGCTACAGTGGAGTCCAGTAATGCTTAATACCAGCCTCCCTTCACTTTATCTGCCAGGTTTTCTAGACTCCAAGTCTAAGGTTGTATCTACTAAGCCCTGTTATCTTTTGTGACCATTGCCTTGCAAAATAGCAGAGGGGATACTTGCATTTGGTGTGGTAATGGATAGAGCTCAGGGCCTAGAGTCAAGAAGACTCATCTACCTGAGTTCAAATCAGGCTTCAGACACTTACTAGCTGTGTGACCTTGGGCAACTCACTAAACCTTATTTGCCTCAGTTTCCTCATCTGTAAAATGAGCTGGAGAAGCAAATGGCAAACCACTCGAGTATCTTTGCCAAGAAAACCCCAAATGGGGTCATGAAGAGTTGGACACGACTGAACAATAGCAACTACACTGAACTAGCTTTGGCTAAAAGCTTCAGGGAATGAGCTTACTGCCCGGGATAGCTCAAGTCCACCTTGCCTCCTGGCAACAGAACTTCTTTTATTAAGCCACATTGTACTCTACTCCCCATGGCAGGACTTAGAAGGCTCACATTTTTCCTCTCTCCTCCACTTCGCAGAAGTCCTGGCTTTCAGTTCTCTCTCTTTCCTGTTTCTCTCTCTCTCTCTCTCTCTCTCTCTCTCTCTCTCTCTCTCTCTCTCTCTCTCTCTCTAACACCTAGGACTCTCTCACTTGACCCAAGAGATTCATCAGATCCTCCCTCCCTCCTCAGACTGAATTCTTCAGAGATAACAGACCTAGAGGCATTGGTTCTTCAGTAACCCCAAGGGAAGCCTCCAATGCATTCTGTTATCCACCAGACCTAGAGGCCCTAGTTCAGCTGCCAGGCTTCTATTAAGCCTCTCA
This sequence comes from Vombatus ursinus, assembly GCF_900497805.2. Taxonomy (NCBI): domain Eukaryota; kingdom Metazoa; phylum Chordata; class Mammalia; order Diprotodontia; family Vombatidae; genus Vombatus; species Vombatus ursinus. Next base: position 1,497,774 of record NW_020950098.1, read on the forward strand.
GTATACAAAGCCTCATTATACCCTTTCCCCTTTCCTTTCCCTTTTTGTTTTGCTTTTTTGGGTGTGGGGATAAATTTTGTGTATGTGTGTATGTAGAAATCTTTATTTACTACTCATAGGTGTTAATTTTTTATCCTTGACAGTAAGGCACAGCTTCCTGAAATGAGAAGGAGGAGTCAAAAAGAGGCAGTGGTTGTAAACAAGGTTAAACCCAAGGGGGATTTGTTAGGTCAAATTAAATTGTTATCAGACTACTGATTTTTAAAAATAAATTAATAGTGATTTATTTTGTTTTTACATCACCTAAAATTTCCCATGTATATGCCTTAACCTACCTCTTCTTTAAAGGGGCATATTATATACTATGTTATGTTATGTTATGTTATGCTATGCTATGCTATGCTATGCTATGCTATGTTATGTTATGTTATGTTATGTTATGTTATGTTATGTTATGTTATGTTGATGAAAATGGGATCTAGACCCCAAAAAGGAAAAACTCTGGACTTTCCCACATAGCCAAATCTCTGGCGTTCACCTGAGGCTATAATTTCATCAACAAGCCTTTCATTGTGGCTATGCCCAATCTCTGTTACCCTCACCCTACCTCCCTATGGCCCCAGGCCATTTCCCACCTTAATCCTAACTAGGCTCCATTCTCCCTTGGCCATGTGGTCCTAGGCCCTAGAGTTCTATTACCTCATACACTACTTGGCCACTCCTAGATCCCTCCCATAGTCTTTCTGTATGTAAGGTTCATCTTGTTGCCTTTAAGATGCTCTGATTCTTATAGTTTTGCCACTGGTCAGATTCTTAGAATCTAGCCAATACCTCACAGATTCTTAGATTCCTCAAGAGTCTGGCTAATATAGTGGATCTTTAATAAACCTTGCCTTTGACTGAAAGAAGGCTTAGGTCAAATTCTTTTGGGCAGGACCTGCATGTCGTGATCTCAGGGTCCCAGCACCCCTAAACCTCTAGACCTCATCATAAAAGAATCTATACCTGTGGAAGTTCTATACTTGTGGAAGCCCCTTTCACCTCAGCTACAAAGGAGTGGGGGGAAGTGTCTTCTCACATCTCTTCTTTGGGGTCATGCTTACTCTCTGTGTTTTTGCAAGGTTTACTTTTGATTATATGTGCGTATGTATGTGAGTGTGTGTGGGGGGGAGGGAGTGTTGTTATTCCATTTAAATCACTGTACTTGTTTTAGTCATTGTATATATTGCTTAGTGACTCTACCACTTCACTTTGTGACAATTCATCTATGTCTTTCCCATGCTTCTTTGTCCAGTCTAACCCTGACCCTTTCCAATGAAAAAATAATTATTCATTGTTTCTTATAATACAGTAGTGTTTAATTCGTGTATGAATGATCTTATGTACTTCTATTAGTTGTTTTATATTCTGGATATGAAACTCATATCTGAAAAATTTGATACAAAGATTTTTTTCCCTATTGAACTATTTCCCTTATCCTACATATTTTAATTTTGTTTGTGTAAAAGCTTTTCAGTTTCATGTAATCAAAATTATCTCTTCTATCTTTTGTAATTTCCTCCCTCCCTGGTTTGTTTAAGAATTCATCTCTTAAAGCAGGGTGTGGTGGCCTATGCCTCTAAGCCCTATCTATAGGAAGCTGAAGTTAGTAGACCTCTTCAGTTTGGGGGTTCTGAGCCGCAGTGAGATCTTTTTTTTTCTTCTTCCATCACTGTAATTGTTGAAAATACTACTAAGTTACAAAGAGGCTGTGATCTGAGTCCATGGAGGGGGTGCCTAAAAGGATGACATGAGAGAGCCTTGAAGAATTGCTTTAAACTCCGGAAAGATCTTATATAAGTTGAAGGTATTATTGCTAATGTTCCTGGCAGATAAAAAAAATGAGGCAAGAAATCTGTATCTACTCACCTCAAAAGTGTCTTTACAATTTAAAACCAAGCATTTGAGGTTTCATGAATGAAAGGACGTATAAAAGGAGAAAAACCTATAGTACTTGTCACTACCTTTTGTCTGATTTTTTTTTTTTTAAGACTCAGTGGTGAGGAGCATTGATGATGAAACACTTCTCTCTACTCAGAAGAAAGGTGGTGGACTCTTGGTGAGGAATGTTATATACGCTGTTGTAGGTATGTTGGTTGGTTTTGCTTAATTGTCTTTCCTTGTTACAGGGGGTGGGGTGCTTTTAGGTGGGGGAAATTCATTGTAGTATTTTTTTTTAAACACACCAATGAAACATTTTTTAAGGTAAGAAAAGGGCCTGGAAAAGGAAGGGAACAATTATTTTGTTAATTTTAAATAATAATAATAATTATTATCATTATAATGGCTAGTATTTATGTAGCCCTTTAAGATTTGCAAAGTGCCTTACACATGTTACCCCATTTGATCCTTACAGCAACCATGGGAGTTAGGTGCTCTTATTGTCCACATCATAATTCATTTAGAAGAAGAATCTAAGGGAGAGAAATTAAATGCCTTACTTAGGGTCACGCAGCTATTAACTGTGACACAGGATTAAGAAGTCAGGTCTTATTGACTCCCTATCCACAGCATCACCTAGCAGCCTCTTTAACCTGGTTTCACTTATTTTCTACATATCTCTTGTTAGTAGAAACAATTATATTTCTAATTTTTATATTAAGTGCCTAGATTGTGTAACCATATAATTTTACATATGCATTTTTTAAAAAAAGTTTTTCTTTCCTATCTAGTGAAGATTTCAACCAGGGTTTCATTCATAGTAGAACTGTAATAAATATTGATTGATTGATGACATTCAGTTAATTTGGGAGAATCTGATATCCCAGGGTATTTTCCCAGACATGCATTTACATTCTTCTTCCCTCTTTCTTCGACTTCCCAGAAGTCCTGGCTTTGAATACTCCTTTCACAGTTGGGACTCTCATCTGCCCAAATTTGGTTATCCCTCCATTCAATGCATTGATAAGATCTTGTATTTGATGTGGTTTTAGAATGTGATTTAATATGGACTCTTCAAGGGTCTGTTTTAAATCTCTTTCGTGTCCTATTGGAACTTTCTGGTGTCCTACTTCATGTCTTAAATACCATGGTTCTGTTAAACCATCTATTCAGTGGACAGGTTCTGATGTCCCAGACACATACCACTACTGTTTCTACCCTGGCCTCTGCCTGACCAATTAGAAATGACTAAAATTAGACTTTGAGAAATAAATCCGTTTTGAGAACTCGACTACCGAGTCAAGAAACATACATTACAATATACTCAACTCTCTAAAACCATTCAGTCCATAATTCCAGGATCTTGTCAAAAGATGGCTTTAAAAAATTCAAGAAGGAAGTATTTCTCAGGGTTGAATGAAAAATAAACTTATGCGCTGGTGCAGTGAATCTTATGGCCTGTGTGCTTGCAAAATTAGGAGGAGGTATGTGCTTTCCTGAGGCTCTGCCTCCATGGTTGCCTTCAAGGTATCAAATAGTCTCTGTTTATTTCCATGGCAGTTAATCAGTTCAGCAGAGTTACTCCCACTCCTTTAAAAAGCCTCTCATTAAAGAGATTTGAGAAAGCACTTGCTAGTGCCTGTATGTTCCTCTTTCTTTGGATGCTAGCTTGCTTTATGGGAAAATGAGTGGGAGGTTGCATACTTCTAAGTTTACCCTAAGTCATCCGTGGATTGTTTTGATCAAACTGTCAGCTCTGCCATGGGTACAGTTTCACAGGATCATGGGATCATAAATTTAGAGCTGGAAAGGACCTTAAAGGGCATCTAATCCAACCCTCTCATTTTGCAGATGAGTAAACTGAAAGTCAGATAGTTTAAGTGACTTGCCCAAGGTCACACAGGTAGAGAGTTTCAGAGCCAAGACTCAAACCCATACGCTCTGTTAATAATTCCGGCCCCCTTTCCAATGCACCATGCTGTTGCTGCCACCCAAACTTCACCAGATCTCTGTTTGACTTGCTCTAAAACCTTTCCTAAGTTATTTTCTCTCTGACATTCTGCCTGAAGTGGAATGGCCAACACTTCTGTGGATTTAACCAGGCTACCCAGATGAGGAGTGATGCTTAATACATGGAAATGGTTAAAGCCAAAATGGAAGACAGCCTCCAACTGCAGTGTTTGGATAGTAGGCCTTGAGTCAAGAGAACTTCCCTCACTCTCCCTCTTTCTTCTCCTCCTCCCTCTTCTTATTCTTCCTCCTTCCTCCTTTTTCATTTGTATTTCACAGAAAAAAAATTATTCTCACTGTATAGATTTTTTTAAAAGTACTTTAAGAAATGTGAAGAAAATGTCAGTGTGGGAAGGGAGCCCATGAAGTTAACTGACTTGTTCCAATCTGACTTCATTTTATTTGTCCCTGGCACCATCATTTACCAAGTCTCTTATTTGCTTATTGTCTTCCTGACCTTCTCCTTCACTTTAATATTCAGTATGTCTTAAATATGTCTCTCCTATCCCATCCTCTTATTTTCCTATGCCTATTGCTACCATGCTAGTACATGCCCCAGTTATTACTTCCTTCTATTATTCCAACAGTCTCTTAACAGATCTTTCCTCCCATACTCCTATTCTCTCTGGCCTTTTAAATCGGTCCCTTGTACAGCTATCAGAATTATCTTTCATCATATAACTCCTTTACTAAAATTTTTTCATTGGCCACCTCATGCCCATCGAGTAGAGTTTCAGTTGTTCAGCTTGACATTTAAGGATCTCTACAGTCTAGTGTAACTCTATTATTCCAGCCATATCTGATATCGCTCCCATTCGTGCATTCTATGTTTGAATCCTCGCCATCCTTTAAACCCAACTCGAATACCACCTCCTTCAAGAAGTCTTCCATGACTCCCCACCCTAACTCCCAACCACCCCTTACAACTTTCTCCTTTGAGCACCACCTAACACTTTGTTTTACAACTCATTAATTTAAGTATCACAGACAGTAATGAATGATGGTTATCAGTATTGATGCCATCCTCTTACTAGACTGTCAGTTCCTTGAAGGCAAGTACTACACCTTATCTAAACATTGCATCTCCCTCCAGTACCTTGCTCTCTTTACACTGAAGGCAAACATAGTCCAATGATAACAGTAACAACAACAACAATAATACAATAGCTAACATATATAGCATGGTAAAGCTTGCAAAGTGAATTTCATACATTATCTCATTTGAACCTCATAGTAAACTTGTCAGGTAGTATCCACATTTCAAAGATGAGGAAACTGAGGCCGAAAAATGTTAAGTGACTCGCCCAGGATCATACAGCTAGTAAGTGTCTGAGCCTGGATTTTCTTCCCAAATGCAAGTCCAGAATTCTATCCACTGTGACAACTGGTGGGAATAGCACTAGTCTTAGATTCAGAAAATCTGAATTTCATTCCTAACTCTATCATTAACTAACTTCATGACCCTTGGCAAGACTTCTTTCGGGAGGTGGCATTTGGGTTGAATCTTAAAGGAAGACAGGGATTTGAAGAGGTGGAGATTAAGAGGCATAACACTTGAGGCATGAGGGAAAGCCAGTATAAAGGCATGGAGACAAGAAATCACCAAATGATAGAAAGAGAAAAGAAAAGAGAGCTTAGGAAAGAGCCTTAAGAACAGCCACAGTTAGTGGAAGACATGGATGACGATCAAGCAAAGAAGACTTCAAAGGAGTAGTCAGAGAGGAGAGCTAAGAGAGAACAGAGTCACAAAGACCCAACAAAGACAAAGTACTATGAGGAGAAAGGGGGTCAGCAGTGTCAAATACTGCAGAGAGGTCAAGAAGGATGAGAATAGAGAAAATGCCACTATGTTTGGAAGTTAAGATCTAGTGATTATGGAAAACCCTTTCTCTGGTCAGCTGATAGCTGAATCTTGAATTCAGGAATTCTCTAACTATGATGTAACTGTCAACAATAGAAAAACATATTTCTTTTTTTAAAAAATTTTAATTAGTTTATTTTTAGTTTTCAACATTCACTTCCATGAGCTTTTGAGTTTTAAATTTTCTCCCCCTCCCTCTTCTCCTCCCTCCTCAAGACAGTGTGCAATCTGATATAGGCTCTACATATACATTCCTATTAAACATATTTTCACATTAGTCATGTTGTAAGAAAGAATTGGAACCAATAGGAGGAACCATAAGAAAGAGAAACAAAACAAAACAAAAGAAAAAAAAAGAGCAAATACTATGCTTCAATCTGCATTCAGACTCCATAGTTCTTTCTCTGGATGTGGCTAGCATTTTCAATCATGAGTCTTTTGGAGATGTCTTAGATCCTTGCATTGCTGAGAAGAGCTAAGTCTATTAAAGTTAGTCATCACACAGTGTGGCTGCTGTGGACAATGTTCTCCTGGTTCTGTTCACTTCACTCAGCATCAGTCCATACAAGTCTTTCCAGGTTTTTTTGAAGTCCACCTGCTTATTATTTCTTATAGCACAATAGTATTCCATTAAATTCACATACCACAATTTGTTCAGCCATTCCCCAATTGATGGGCATCCCCTCAACTTCCAATTCTTTGCCACCACAGAAAATGCTGCCATAAATATTTTTGTACTTCTGGATCCTTTTCCCATTTGTATGATCTCTTTGGGATATAGCCCTAAAGTGGTATTGCTGGGTCAAAGGATATGCACATTTTTGTGGCCCTTTGGGCTCAGTTCCAAATTGCTCTCCAAAATGGCTGGGTCAGTTCACAACTCTACCAACAATGCTTTAATGTTCCAATTTTCCCACATCTTCTCCAACATTTATCATTTTCCTGTTTTGTCATGTTAGCCAATCTGACAGGTATGATGTGGTACCTCAGAGTCATTTTGATTTGTTTTTCTCTACTCATTAGTGATTTAGAGCATTTTTTCATATGAGTATAGATAGCTTTAATTTCTTCATCTGAAAACTGCCTGTTCATATCCTTTCATCATTTATCAATTGGGAAATGACTTATATTCTTATAAATTTGACTTGGTTCTCTATATATTTTAGAAATGAGGCTTTTATCAGAGACACTGGCTGTAAAAAATTGCTTCCCAGTTTTCTGCTTCCCTCCTAATCTTGGTTGCATTGGCTTTGTTTGGGCAAAAACATTTCAATTTAATGTAATCAAAATTATCCCTTTCGCATTTCATGATGTTCTCTAACTCTTGTTTGGTAATAACTTCTTCTGTTCTCCATAAATCTGACAGAAAAAGCATATGTCTTTTTTTTCCCTTTTTTTTTGGTGAGGCAATTGGGGTTAAGTGATTTGCCTAGGGTCACACAGCTATTAAGTGTCATGTGTTTGAGGCTGGATTTGAACTTATGTCCTCCTGACTCCAAGGCTGGAGCTTTCCCACTGTGCCACCTAGCTGCCCCAAAAAGCATATTTCTTAGGCTCACTGATGCATACTAAGAAAAATAGTAAAAAGAGAGCACTCAGGATTTCAGCTCCAATTTCAATCAATCAATATTTATTAAGTGCCTACTATGTGCCAAGCATTGTGCTAAGCACTGGGGATACAAAAAGAGACAGAATATAGTCCCTGCTTACAGTCTGATGAGGGAGATAGCATGTAAACAAATATATACAAAGACAGCTGTATACACAATATATAGGAAATAGCTAAGAGAAGGATGACACTGGAATTAAGAGGGTTTGGGGAAGGCTTCCTTAGAAGGTGGGATTTTAGTTTGGACTTAAAGGAGGCCAGGGAAGTCAATATTCAGAACTGAGGAGAGAGGATTCAAGACATGGGCAACAGCCAGAGAGAATCAGGCTGTCATGTGCTTTTGTTGCCATTACTGCTGCGTATGAAGAAGGAGAAATGCTCTCTTTCTAGAAGTATAAGAGAAAGAAAGTACCAAAAGAAAAAGTTCCCCCAAGAGAGAGGCATATAGCCATTTCCACAGCCTTCATAGACCACAGAGGAGGTAGTTCCTCCCAAGAGTACATGACCCTTACTTTCACTCACCAGTCAGCTTTTGTGAAGCACTGGAGACCAGAAAGGAGGTCATTGGGTCATAGTTGAAAGAGACCTCAGTGGTCATCTAATCCAACTCATATGCAAAAGGAATTATCATTATAATATCCCTGGCAGAGAGATCAGTCAGCTTCTGCTTGAAGACCTCCAAGGAGAAGGAGCTCAAAACCTATCAAAGAAGTCTACTTTATTTTTGTTCTTCACTAATTGTTGGGAAATTTTTCTTGACATTGAGTCTAAACTGACTTCTTTATATCTTCCACCCATTGCTCTGGATACTGTCCTACAGGGTCAAACAGAACAAATAAAATCCTTCTGTCTCATGACAACCCTTCAAATATTTGAAGACAGCCATCATATGTTCTCCCCCACCTCCAGGTCTTCTCTTCTCCATCACCAATTCCTTCAATCAGTTCTCACACAAAATAGAATTAAGATCCTTCATCAAACTGGTTGTTCTTCTTTGGAAACTCTCTAGCTTTTCAACATCCTTATTAAATTATAGTGCCATCACTGAACACAACACTTCTGACCTTAGATCATTAAGAGCTATACTTTGAATCTGGCCATCTGATCAATTCTGAATCCATCAAATTGTATTATTCATTTAATTGATATCTTTCCATCTTCTCCACAATAGTATTATGGAGTACTTTATTTAAATCTCAAGCTTAAAATACTTGTTACAAAATATCCTCCCTCCTCTAATTCAAGGCATACTGCCCATACATACATATATACATACATACACACACACACACACACACACACACACAGACCTATAAAGAGTATGTTTAGACTTGAAGCACAGAGACACTCAGACACATATGTAGAGTACATGTGTAGCTAAGGGATATCCCTTGGACCTGAGAGTCCTTTTCTCCTTTTTCAGAATCTCAACCAACTTTAGTACTGGATATGGCATAGCTGATGGATGAATCATCCACTTGTTTAATTGGGCTAGTTTCTTGTAGGATATGGTGCCTTGGATACTGAGTTAGTCCATTGCTGGACTGGGTCGGATAGCAATAGCTGATCTGGCTCCTAAATGAACTGGGCTACTGCTGCTGCTGCTGCTGGCTGTTGGACTCTGATTGTCGCTGGGACCTTAGATGACTTCAATATATCAATCATGAAGGTACTCCCAAATTAGGAAACTTACTCACCTGTAATCAGGAAATAATAAACACAAAAGAGAAAAAAGAAACAGAGGTGTAATGTGTTCATGCACAACTCCCTTACTTGGCAGTCCACAGAAATCCTCCTCACTCCAAAGTGGCCAATGAAGGCAGCATTTCCTCTCAGTCTTTTATACTCACACTTAGTTCTGGCTGAGCGTCTGCTGAGCTATTTCCTCCTCCTCAGCCAACCAGAAGACTTTTCATCATTCCACTATTACTCATGGCTCCTCAGTCACTCACGACCAGAAACTGGATCTCCAAAATTCTACATGGTAGATTGGCAGTTGACAGAGAATATTGTATGCCCTTTGTATAGGAACTACACACGGTCTAAGGACTGGGCCTCATTGGCCAACCCCCCATCATAGTAATATTTAGATGCTGATGATTAACTGATTATTACTTACATTATTATAACTGAAATAGTGGGCCTATGACATCTGTTCGTGTACAGTAAAATTGAATATTTCACATTATTCGTTTGTAATATAATGGACTTGTGGCAGTCTGTGGAAACATCACACTCTTCATCTACTTATCATAGCAAAGGAGGTGGAACAGGACATGTACAAAGCTGCTCTTCCTGATTCTAACTGACTATATGCATGTTACTCAGCACTTGAGTATCTTGAAACAAACAAGAATTCCATCATCTCCCCAAAGCCCAGACAACTCTCAGCACTGAGTCACACACATGTGGTATTCTGCAAGCAGAAAGGGTAGCTTTGTTTGATACTGCTGCTCCCTGAGCTCAACTGGTTCTGTAACTTGGGGTGAGAAAATTCTTTTTAATTTCTTTCCACTTCCACCATTCCCGTCCCCATGCAAATCACCCCAAGAATAAGAGAGAGAATTGGGATGGAGGTCCTAACCTTTGTCCTACTATATTGCCAATATAGTATTCAGCCTTTGTTGCAAAAAAAAGATCATAAGATCATAGAATTTCAGAGTTGAAAAGGATGTTAAAGGTCATATCGTATAATCCCTCATTAATAGATAAGGAATTTGAGGCTCAGAGATGAGACATGAATTACTCAAGGTCACACAAATAGTATATTGAAGAACTTATGTTCAAGTCTAGATCTTCAGACTTACGGAATGATGGAAGGAGCACCGGGTCTAGAGTCATGAATTCAAATCCTTATTCCCTGGTGCTTATTACCTGCGTTACATAGGACAAGTCATTTAGCCTCCATGGGCCTCAGTTTCCTCAACTGTAAAATGAGGGTCTCTGAACTTTCTTCCCACTCTAGAGCAATGATTCTATAACCACAAAACCAATGATTCTCATGCTTTATCACACTGTCTTTAAGATTAGAATAGGTGCCATTTTTAAACCCAAGTTATTGTTGTTATTGTGATCATTTAGGGGCAGCTAGGTGGAGCCGTAGTGCATACAGAGGCAGAACTGGCATCAGGAAGACTTGTCTTCACGAGTTCAAATCCTGCCTAAGACGCTTAATAGCTGTGTGATCCAGTCAAGTCACTTAACCGTTAGCCTCAGGTTCCCTATCTGTAAAATGAGCCGGACAAGGAAAGGGCAAACTATTTAGTTATCTTTGCCAAGAAAACCCCAAATAGGGTCATGAAGAGTTGGACACAACCGAAACGACTCAACAACAATAACAAAAAGTCACCATTTAACAATTATAAAGCCACTCAGCCTACTGACATGTATGCATGGGAAAGGGATGCCTACCTACGTGTTCTGTCACTTGAGGAGAAACTTAAGAAGTGGAGAGAAAATCATTGAATAATTAATATTTGATGAAATGGTCAGCCTTCAGCCCAACCAGAGTATGACCTCCAAACACCTCTGCCTTCTCACTTTGTCTTTTCACCCACCTAAATTCAGCTAAGAATGGAATCCAATCCAAAAGTCAGAGATTATTTTTCAATTTTAATCTCTGGTTGACATACTGCTTTAGGGACCAGTTAAGACCACTGAAACAAATAGGAAATAAACCAATTGCTGCTTCTGTCGAAAATGTTTTTTTATGCTGAGAAGGAAGGGAAGCAACCTTGTTATTGGCAATGTAGTAGGACAAAGGTTAGGACCTCCATCCAAATTCTCTCTCTTATTCTTGGGGTGATTTGCATGGGGACGGGAATGGTGGAAGTGGAAAGAAATTAAAAAGAATTTTCTCACCCCAAGTTACAGAACCAGTTGAGCTCAGGGAGCAGCAGTATCAAAGCATTTAAAAAATTAGCAATAGCTAAGGGTTTATCTGACTGGATATTGCCTCGACCTGAGTTGGAAAAGAGCATATAGCTATGACATCTTTGGGTCTCTGTTGCCCTTCTTCTGGCAAATGTTTTCACTTTAGCACAGGGGTTCTAAACTTGAGGTCTGCAGATGGCTAAGGGATCAGTGGATAGATTTCGGAGGGCTGTGAATTTGGATAGGAAAAAAATTACATCTTTATTTTCACCAACCTTTGACTTCTTTTTTAATTCCACATATTTTATTTTATTCTGAGAAGAAGTCCATAGACTTTTGCAGACTGCCAAAGGTGTCCATGCCACAAAAAAAGATTGATAACCCTTGTTCTAGCTTCTTACTGATTACGAAGAGGGTCTTGATTGTAGTATTTGGCTGGTGTAGATGGCAAAAGTGTAACCAATAAAATGTTGTTTTTATAGTTAAAATTATTTGCTGTTTCTTCTTAAACCCATGGCTGATAATATATATTTGAAAGCCAGGCCATAGCAGAGTTGTTATGATTTTGGTCCTACTGGGCTGTCTTCAAGTGGAAGTATTGCTTTTTTTTTCCTACTCCTTATAGAATTTTAAGCCATGACCATTTTTTTTCTCAGCCATGCTGACAAATTTGATTCAGCTCAAATTCCTCTTTAAATCCAACCAGATTTATTGGTTAGTGGCGAAAAGTAGACTCAGAAAAACTCTCCACTAGCTACTGTCTTTCTCCCCCTTTACTCAATTCTCTAAGACAAAAACTTCTTCAGAATGCAATAAAAGTCAGCTTATCTTTATCTGGGGCCAAAATTCATTATAAAAGTACAAACATCAAATAAATAAAGCTTAAAGAAGCATAAAACTCAAAAAGTGCAAGCAATGATGGTTCTCAAGGCAGTAAGGAGACAGGAGCGAAGAGGGCATAAGGAGGGAAGAGTGGAGCTCGGATAAGTTCACCAGGTTCTACCAGCAACACTAGGCAGACACATTCAGAAAAATATCAAGTTCTATCCTGGCTGATCATTCCTTAAGCTAATCAGTGTGCCAGGCTAGACTCCAATGCTTATCGTTATAGTCATTCTGGAGCAGCAACACGTTTATTTCACTTATGACTGGCTCCCACCTCAGGCACACATCTACACCCCATAATCCCTTCCATAGAGCTGCAATATTCATATCATATTTCCTTTCCTTCATAAATACCTTTTTTCAAAAATTCCATAATTTTTTTTCTTTTTATAACTTTTTACTCTTTTTTTTTCTACCAAGGAGCATGATATTTGGATAGGAAATACAGAACAAAAATAGCAAAGAGAGCATTGAAACCCAAGACTACGTTGCTTTTTTCCCTTATATACCCAGAACCTTGTCTAGTGCCCTTCACATGGTAGATTCTGAATAAATATTTGGTGAACTGAATTGAACCATAAGTCAGAAGGTAACAGAGTCTCTAAATGTTCTCAATTATCAAATCACTAAGAGTGGATGAATTTTACCCTACTGTATTGCAAGAACTTGCAGATGTGATTATTGAACTACTGTCAGCAGTATCTGAAAAATCAATCATTCATTCGTTCAATCAATTATTCATTCAATAAACACTTAATGAACATCTACTCTATGCTAGCACTGGTCTGGCCATTACAGAAGAAAAAAGACAAAAATGAAGTTAGTCTTTGTCTTCAAGAATCTTATATTCCATGGGGGTGTGTGGATGGCATACATGTTGTTATTCAGTCACGCCCAACTTTTCATGACACCATCAACCATACTGTCCAAGAGCTTTCCTTGGCAAACATCCTGGAGTGGTTTGCCATTTCCTTCTTCAGCAGATTAAGACAAACAGAGGCTAAATGACTTAGCCACTTAGTAAATGTCTAAATTCAGATTTGAACTCTGTCTTCCTGACAGCAGGCTCAGCACTTGATCCTCTGCAACACCTAGCTGGAGTGTTTTACATAGATAAATACAAATCACAAAGATTTTATAAGAGTCATACAAATCATAAGGAACAGGAGAAGAACTATAGGCAAATGTTGCCTCAACATTCAACAAAGGGAAAAAGCCAAATTGGTCAAACTATAAACCAGTAATTCTGACTTCGACTCTCTGAAAGGCGATCATCAAGTCTCTGCTTAAACATTTTTCATGAAGGGGAGCTCACTATGCTCCAATGCAGTTCATACCACTTTTGAACACCTCTCTCTTTTTAAAAATTCTCCCTTGCGTTTAGTGGTACACTGGTAAATGTACCACAACACACTTTCTAGGGCAAAAAACATTACATAGGACACAATTTTAAGTTTAATCAGAATTATTTTCTCCATCAGTTTCTTAAGTCTACTAAGTCAGCAATATAATAGATCAAACCCTGATATGTAGCATTTGCTGATTTCTGAGGGGAAAGTGCTCACACTGAAGAGAACCAAGGGAATATTGTATACAGTAACAACTGTTGTTTTTAAGCACAACTTTGAGTGACTAAGTCATTTTGACTATTATAAATTCCCAATTAACTAGAAAGAATGTATAAAGGAAGTTGCTATTTGCATCCAGAGAAAGAACTGATAAAGAGAAGTATACATAGAATGGGGTTTGGATATATATATATATATATATATATACACACACCCATATATTTGTGTCTAATGGTAGCCATCTTGAGGTGAGGGAAAGGAAGAAAAAAAGGGAAAAAAAGGAATTTACATGATAACTTTATTATATATTTTAAAGGAACAGCAAGTTATACATAATAGATTTGCAGTTTCATGTACAATCATCTTTTTTTTCCTCCCTATTCTACTGTTATGGAAATGCTTGTTTTATTTCTTAAGTTCAGAATAAAATAAATAAAATTAAAAAAAAGAAAGATTAAGCTAAAAAAAAAATTGAGTTCTCTCCAGCTGGTTTGAGTTAGCTCCAGTACACCATTGCTTATAATGACCAAACTTGAAACCTCTTTGTTTTTATCCCAGAAAGTGTACAAAATGACCAGTTCATGTTCCACAGTTCAATCCTTAAATATTTAAAAGTACTTATTAAGTCACAATTTGATCCATGCTATAACCAACCTCACATATCCTTAGTTGCTCCAGAATGGCATTTAATTATGTCGTATTTTTAGAATGACCTATGAAAATATGTTTCTGGATATGTATTACTTTGCTGTTTGAGATTTTGTGACTTTAAAACCAATAGACATCACTTGTGAAAAAAAAATGTTTATTATAAGTATTTAAGAAACAGTAGGCCCTCTACATATGTATGAGAAAAGGCTGGCCCTTGCTCGAAGTTTTTATGCGAAGGATGCAATTTAATTTAATTCAAATGAAGCAGATGGTAATGCCTTTTCTTTAATGTCATCTCCATTCATTTATTAACAGTATCTCTGACAAAGCCTCAGCAATCACAAACATCAGCTCCTTTGGTACCTGAGGAGGGAGTTCATCTGGAACAGGGGACTGGACTTCCTGAAGGACAGCTACAGTGCACCAGAATATCTGCTTACGTTTACTGAGTATAAGACATTTGCTGAATACCCACTCTGTTCAAGGCACAGAGAACTGAAGGGTAGTAAGATTGTAATTTTAAGAGCGATATAATCCAATATTTGCTTTACTTCTTTAGCACCCAGGAGATGCTAGTTCTTTCACATGGCCTGAGTTCTTACTACCCAGATTGTGCAGGGGTAATCTACCTACTACCTGTCTATCTGCTATCTATCTGCTGTCTCTACTTACCTATCTTTTTCTCTGTCTCTCTCTGCATCTCTGTGTCTCTCTCTTTCTCTCTCTGTCTCTTCTTATCTGTCTTTATCATCTATACATGTATCTATCTCTACTTATCTATCAGTCTATCTATCTATCCATCTTTCTGTCTTTATCCATCTATCTGTCTGTCTCTACTTATCTGTTTCTTCCTGTCTATCTACCTATATATCTCTGTATCTATGCTCCTATCTGTCTCTACTCTCTCCCCCCACCTCTTCCTGCCTTTCTGTTTCTCTCTGTCTCTGTCTCTCTATTTCTGTCTCTTTCTCTGTGTCTTTCTGTATCTCTTTCTCTTTGTCCCACTTTATCTTTCTCTCCCTCTGTCTAGCTGACTACCTGTCTACCTATCGAAGTGTCTACCTATATTCACATATATTATTTATATTTATGTATAATTTATATATTATAGACAAAATTATATATTGTCTAAATAGTGTTTTATATAAAATTTATATAAATACATTAAACAACATATTATTATATCATAATTTTATACACTATGTATAAAACTACATATGATAAATTATAACATAAACATATAATATGTAATTATGTTGATATAGAAATCACTTATAATTTATGTATATTTTATATGTTTATGATTATATAATTACATATATTTGATAAAGAGAAGCTAGGTTTCATTTCCCCAAAGTTTTGAGATCAGAGTTTCATGGGAGGAAGTGGAGTAAGAAAAGAGGATGCTGACAGTGAAATTCCTAATCATAGTGAAATGTGGGGAGAGTGGGGAGGGTGGGGCTGGCTTCTACATTCCCCTCTTTGCTATGAATTGCAGCAGAGAATGGCATACCACTTCTCCTGTCTCTATCTTCTCTGTGCATATTGTTTCCATGTTCTCTCCCCCATCAGACTGTGAGCTCCTTGAGGCCAGAGACTGCTCTTTTTTTTTGAAAGCTTTTCTTTGTATCCCTGGTGCTTATCACAGTGTCTGGTACATAGTCAGTGCTTAATAAGTGCTTATTGGCTCGATTTGTCCTGACATACAAGGCACAGAGATAAGTGGCAATATCTTTTACAATGTGGAGGAAACAATAAGGTTCTATTCTATTCTCCATCAGATTCTTGATAGTAGAGATGCGCTGGTTGCTGAGGTGGAAGTGATGGGAATCTCCATCCTAGAGATTATGATACAGGAGATAAAAACTAGTATAGTCTGACATATAACCTAGATTTTAAAAGTGCAGACTTCAAAGGGTTTGGAGGAAGGGTAGAATGATATCAAATACTTAAATTCCATGGGGGAAATCAGTGGGAAAAAAATCATAACCTTTCAATTCATCAATGCTAACATTTATATAGTGCTTTAAGGTTCACAAAGTGCTCTATAAATACTTTTTTATTTTGTCTTCACGACAACCCTACAAGTTAGGTACTATGATAATCCCCATTTTGTAGATGAGAAAACTGAAGCAGACAGGAGTTAAATGGCTTGCCCGAGATGACACAGATAGTAAGTGCATGAGGCTGTATTTGAACTCAAGTCTTCCTGACTCCAAGTTCATCAATCTATCCAGGGGTGGGGAACCTGCAGCCTTGAGACCACATGTGGTCTTTTAGGTCATTGAGTATGGCCTTTTGACTAAGTCCAAATTTTATAGAACAAATCCTTTTATTAAGGGGATTTGTTCTGTGAAGTTTAGATTCAGTCAAAGAGCCTCACTCAAGGGCCTAGAGGGCCACATGTGACTTTGAGGCTGCAGGGCAGGTTCTCCATCCCTGAACCCAATCCACTGCCCCACCTAGCTTCCTCTTAGTATACTGAGCATTTGTTAAGATTCTACTACATTCCAGGCGCTGGACTAGACTCTGAGAATATGAATACTAGGAATGAAATTCCGAAGAGACAAAGAAAAATCATTCAGATGAGGAGGAAAAACAGGGACAGGCTAAAGAGATAAAGGTGAATGTAGAGAATTCAACATCAACTTAAATTTTAAAACTATATGTGCATAAGATGGAAGGAAAGACAAAAAACCAAGGAGGACCATAAGAGTGTGGCTTATAATGTCAGGATTCCTAAAGCTCAAAATTGTCTGAGGCTATTAATAGAAGCTGAAGACGTAAAGATAAGATTTTTTTTAAAAAGCTACAGTGGGGGAAAAGGAGAATCAAAGAAATAGACAGCTAGGTGGTGCAGTGGATAGAACACTGGACTTGGAGTCAGAAAGACATGAGTTCAAATCCAGTCTTGGACCCTTACGAGATGTAGGTCACTTAATTCCTTCCTGCCTCAGTTTCCTCAATTGTAGTATGAGGATAATGATAGCACCTACCTCCCAGAGCAGTTGTATCAAATGAGATAGTGTTTGTAAAATGCGTGGCACATAGTAGGCACTTAGTAGTTCTCGTCCCTTTATAATGAGTAGGATGTTTGGGTTAGATGAAATAATGATGACAGAATAAAGATAAGGCAGGGCTAGGTGCTTGCCATTTTTTTCCTCCTGTATTCTCTGGCAGAATGAATGTTCATCACACTGAAATGACAACAAAAATGGTTAACGGGCCATTGATACTCAAGGTAACTAAGGGGAGTGTAAGGAAGCATCTATAGATATTATTTAAGAATTGCAATCTGTGAGGGATTGTCTGATGTTGGCTACTGCCATGTGAGGGTTGTGGCAAGATGGGATAGGAACAAGATATTAGGAAGTAACCGGAGCTCACGCTCCCGAGGCAGGGGCTGTGCTAGGTGGAGTTGTAGTGAACTGGGATGGGAACTGGATACGGAGAAGTAACCGGAGCTCACGCTCCCAAGGCAGTGGGCAGTGCTATGTGGAGCCGTGATAAGCTGGGGAAGGAACAGGATACAAGGAAGTAGATGGAGCATGTGCTCCTGAGGCAGGGGGCTGTGTCACGTGGGAGTGGGACAGCAGAGAACGAGTTCCCTTTGTCTAGTCCCCTCCCTAGGTACAACGTCAACCCCAGACGTCTCCTTCCTGACTTCCTGGGTCACATACCTTCCCTTTGTGTAGCACTGACCCCCAAACGCCTCCTCCCGGTATATGGGCCTGACTTTCTGGGTCACGTACTCTTCCTTTGTCTATGCACTGACCCCAGACGCCTCCTTCCTGTATCCAGTCCTAGCCTCCTGCGTCACGTCCTCTCCCTTGGTGCACTAAACCCAGACATCCCCTTCCGGTATCTGATCCTACAATCAATGACTAGTAGGCGGGCTGAGGAGGAGGGGCTAAGTAGGTACTTAAGGAACAGTAGAGATCGGAGCTTGCTCTCTCTTGCTCCTGCTCTCTTGCTCTGGCCTTCCTGCTTGGCCTTGCTGTGATGGCCTCTGAATAAAGCTCGAGTGTTTGCACCTCCTGATCGGCTCGTCTCTGTGTTTATCCAGGTGGGCACCGAAGACTGGTAAGTATGACTCTGGCAGCCTGCTCCTTATAGGAGGAGAGTGCACGGCGCGACTGGCACAGCAATCATCTGTTCCAAATGAAATATCTGCTCAGGTAGTGAAGGAGCTCTGTGAAATCCCATATTCTTTCTACATTACATCATAACTATGGAATATAATATAAGATCATCTACTCCTATCTCCCATCCGATGTAAGAGTCCCTAATAGAAGATGAGTGTGTTTTTGTTTTCTGCATTAAAAGGAGAAAATAGAATTGAGGCTATCTGGAACAGAGTCTGTGAAGGCTATTTTGGCTGCCCAGTCAAAAGGATTTCTTCCAGTGCCCTCTCCCTTCCCACTCCCACCTCCTCTAACCACAAACACTATGTTTGCATCACAGATATCCCCCATGCCCCAGTATGTGAGCCTGGAAAGGAGAGGACCCCTTCCTTAGTCACCTTGATCCCATATCAGTGAGCATGGCTAACTAAGTAACAGAGAAGGGCAGCTGGAAAGGGTGAACCCAAGGCCTCTCTAACTTGCCTGGTAAGCCCATAAAGCAACAGCTGGGTGCAAAAATAGAACCCCTACAAAGCTTCCCAGCAATGAGCCCTGGCCAGGTGGGGCACGAGTCAGTAATTGGTCATAGAAGAAATTAGAGCTGCTATCCCCTGGGGGCACAGTTTTAGCTATCATGCTCCATTTTCTACCCAACCACCACACCCAGCAAAGATAGAAAACTTTTTTAAATAGAGGAGAGATAAAGTGTGACATTTGTGAGTACTGTCTTCTTCTTAATGGTCTTTTCCTTTCTCTGAATGTCTGGGTTTAGTGAACCCTCTCAGTGAGATTTAAAAAAAGTCATGGCACATGGAGGCCAAAGTGGAGGAACCAGGGATATTTCACCTAGAGAAAGAAAAACCAAAATCCATATGGCAAGTCATCTAATGCTGAAGATTGGAGAGCAATTTTAGGTATTTGAATGGCGGCCATTTAGAAGAGAGATTATACTTGATCCCAGGGGACTGAACTAGGGACAATGGAGAAGTAAAAATTCTGCCCAAAGGGTTAAGGAAGTACTGGGTGATCACTGGTTGATGACACTGTAGAGGAAATTTTGGTGCATGGAAGGGTTGGGCTAGATGACCCTTGAGGTTTTTTCTAGTGCTGGGGTTGGAATCCAGCAATGCTAACTGACTTGCACATAGTGATTTTTTAACTTCCAATTGCTATCATAGACATGTTTTTATTTGTTCCACACAACAACCAAGTCAGCTTCTTACAGATAAAGAACCTGAGCCTCAGGGTTTGTGATTTTATCCCTAGGCAACTAGAACAAAGTCTTAGCATTCCTAGAATGGAGGCCTTTTCATTTCCTAATTCTATCTCTCTAGATATCAGTGGTTGGCCAGGTGTGTTGCCCACAGGATTTTATGGCCTAAAGGCCTGGTTTCGGTAGTGTGGATGGGGACTAGAGACTGCTTTTTAACAGTTCTATGGGCAAAATATGAGATTTCCTCAGCATAAACAAAGCGATTTGTAAGCTTCTTAAGGTTGCATTCTTTTGCACTTGGAAACACCTACTTGCTAAATTTTGTTTGTGTTCCCTTTTTAGCATGGTAATGCAATTATCTGGGCACTATTTCCATGCTTATGCAGAAATAAATACTATTAACTACCTGTACTTCTTTGGATTTTCTCCTAGTCACCCGTTCTCATACCCTTTCTTACCCTCATTTGATTTCTTATTTATGGAGAATAATTACGAGATGAAATGGGAATAGAATGAAGTGGTTAATTGTGAAAGCTTTACAGCTGCCCCAATTCATTTTCCTCCTAATAAACTGATGAGTGGAAACTAGAATGAAAATATTGTGAGTAACAGTCTCTGGTCAGCAGGGACATTGGTTCAGGGAATGAACTGGGCATTCTGTGCAAATGATCTACATAACTACCAAGGTCCTGAGTCACCTGTCATGGTCTGTGGGCAGGACCCTCTCTCTTCTGAGCCTGGCACCTATGGTCCTGCTGAAGGATGGGAGCCTAGTTACTCCATGAGTATGATGTCACACCATCTAGAAACTTCATCTTGTTTTTGTGGGGATGTGGGAAACCAAGAGTTAATCTTTCCTCTGCTCCCCATCCTATTCCTTAGAAAGGAAAATTGAATTTTAGTCTCCAAATTAGCTGGTGACAGTATGCAATCTGTCAGTTCTTTGCTGATAGCAGAATAGCCTTCCTCAGTTTAAGAGGCAGGGGAAAATTGTGGCTGGCCTTTTCTTTTAGTCATTCAGCACTCTAGGCAGGGACAGGCAGCCTCCCTTCAGCTCACCGACATGCAATCAAACCTTCAAGGATGCTGCTTGCATTTAAAATGAAATTTGGATTAATAAATCCAAGAAGAAATTGAAACTAAGCTGGCTCAGGCACAAAAGAGAGAAATGGTAGCCAATGGAGAGTCAAGACTTCAAAGCAATAGATTTGCATTCCTAGGAGGAATGCCAAGTGTTCTACTACTCTGTTCACAGAAAGAGGAACAGGAAGCCACAAGGGCACTTCAGACTATAAGCTTCAAACTTTTTATGTCAAGGAATCATTTTGGTGCCTCATTGATCTCCTGGAGCATCTAGGCCTGGAGTCACGAAGGCCTGAGTTCAAATCTACGCTCAGACATTTGCTAGCTATATGACTCTGGGCAAGTTGCTTAAACTCTATCTCAGTTTCCCTAACTGTAAAAAAATAATAACAGACTCTTCCTCCCAGGGTTATTGTGAGGATCACATGGGATAGTAATTGTAAATCATCTGGCACATAGTAAGCACTATATAAATGTTAGTTATTATTATTTCAGTTCTCATTCCTCTCATTTCCATGGAGTTTGTTTCTTCATCTTCATCAGTTCTCAAGCCTTGGGTTCATTTATTCTCATTTCCTCCAGAAAGTAGTTAGTCACCTCTACTTCTTTTCTTACTAAAGAGTTGTTTCTGACTTCTATCTCAGGTTTACCTTACTTTTTTGCTTCCCATCCCTAAAATAAAATTGCATCCCTGAAGGCTTTTCTATGAGCTACGGGCATCTTCTCTGGTACCAACTTGAGACAAGATGGATTTGGTTTATTCAAGAACTTGTTATTACTAAGTCCCCTATGAAATCATTATTGTGACTCCAAGAGAAATCCATCAAATCTCTCCATTTGGGAAGGATGGCCGTGGCAAGGAGCAAATGAAATTAATGAGAATTTTATGGTAGAGGAAGGGGGAATAATTTGATAGTTTTTCCATTTCCACCTTCATGGTCAGGCTTTCAGATACCACTCCTCGCTCGGTCTTCATTGTTTCTTTTCTTCTTCCCTACCCTCTTTCTAATTTGGAAGATCAGGCATCAAGGTTGTTAGAACTGTGCCTAAATTAAGAGTAAACATGGGCTAAGTAAAAGCCTCAGGTAATAAGCCTTGCTTATGGGTCATGTGCATGGACCTTGAAACATATTTCAACTGTTCAAAAGGGTTTCCTTTATGTCTTTTCCTTCCTTCCTTCCTTTCCTCCTTACTTCTAACCTTCCCTGCTTCCTTCCTTCCTTTTACTTCCTTCCTTCTTTCCTGTTCTTCCTCCCTCTTTCCCTTTCTTCTACCTTCCTTCCTTCTTTTCTTCTTCCTTTCTTCTCTCCTTCCTTTGTTCTTTTCCCCTTTATTTCCTTTCCTTTTCTCCCTCCCTACTTCCTCCCTTTCTTCCTTCCTTCTTTCTTTTCCTTGCCTCCCTCCTTCCTTCCTTTTCTTGCTTCCTTTCCTTCCCTCACTCTTTCCCTTCCTTCTATCTCTACTTCCTTCCTTTCCTTCCTTCCCACTGTTTTCTTCTTTTCCCCCCAAATTCTTGGGCATGATTGGATGTTTGAGATAGATCACTAAGTGACCCCTTAATAAATAAGGCGTGGTAATGTCTAAGTCCTTGAAATGAATTGCCTAATAAAACATGAAAAACATGCACAAGAAGACATCATGTCCCTGACAACTCAGTCTCATGCTTATCAAAAAGCAATATATCTGTCAGGAGCAAGAAAGAAAGTGGCTCCCCACAAATGGCTTACTCACAAAAGCAGCCTTCACAAATGACTCATTATGCAGTCACATGGGAGTCCCATGTCCATCACTTGGACATGATGGAATAGCAGTTTGCTTTGGACAAAATGAATAATTTGTCTTCTGTGACCAGGCTTCAGCACCCAGGTACAGATTGGAGGGGAAAGGGGAAAAACCCCCCCCAACAACCTTACTTTTAAGTTAACAGTGCACCTACTGACTGTAACAGTGCTACTACAGATTGCCAGAACCCTTGCCACTAAATCTGAGGTTTTTTGCTTTTGTTTTGGTTCTTCATCAATTAAATGTTTCTCTGACATTTACAGATGGCTCTAGTTTGCTTTCCCAGCTGGTTCTGGGAAAAATGCAAGATACTTATACTCCATTCTTAACTCTACCTCCTAGAAACCTTTGCTTCCTTCAGAACTCAAATTAACCATCAAATTCTACACAAAGTTCCTCCTGATCCATCCATCCATCCATCCATCCATCCATCCATCCATCCATCCATCCAT